>NC_035107.1:150132469-150486490 GCF_002204515.2 Aedes aegypti | reverse complement strand
CTCCCGTTTCATAGCATCGTTTCAAAATATTTTTGGCAATTGCTACTCCTTTTTCCGCAAGTCCATTGCTTTGGGGATATCGGGGACTTGAGAACTCAAACAAAATGTTGTTCAAATTGGCATATCTGTCACATTCCCGAGAGTTGAACGGTACATTATCGCTTCGAACTACTGTTGGATAGCCATAACAATTGAAAAATCGATCTAATAGTCTACAAACACTACGCATTGTTTTGTCTTCCAAACGATCAGAACAGATGAATCCAGAATATGCATCGATTAGAACTAACCAATCACTTCCTCCGTATTCAAAAATGTCAGTTGAGACACGTTGGAACGGATACTCCGGTGGTGAATCCTGCAGTAGTGGCTCCTTCTGATTATTACGCCGGAATTTCTCGCAAACCGTACAGTTAGTAGTTACTTCCTTGATATCGTTTGTCATCCCTGGCCAGAAAAACTGTGTTCTTGCTCGAGCAAGAGTTTTTTCATTTCCTAAATGGGGAGCATGTAACCACCTACATACAGTTGCCTGCAGAGCTGTAGGTATTACCAAACGTTGGTCCTTAAAAAGAAGTCCGTTCTCAAAATGAAGCTGTTCACGATATTTGTAGAATAGCTGGCCCAAATCGTCTAGTTTGTGATATGGTGGCCACGTGGTCTCGACGTATTTAGTAATGTGTAAATAACGTTCATCTTGGTTCAGTTTTTCAACGTACAAGTCAAAATTATCCTTGGACATACATGCTTTCTTAACGAGAGTGTGGACAACGTTCTCTAAATCTTCTTGTGCTTCGCCAGTTTCCGGAAGAGCAGCTCTCGAAAGACAATCGGCCACAAGCAAACTCTTTCCTGGTGTGTACACTAAAGAAAGTCCAGGATATTTGAGAAGTATCAGGAACATGCGTTGCAGACGAGGGGTTACATCATCAATATTCCTTTTGATCAAAGTTTCAAGCGGTTTATGGTCAGACTGTACCACAAAATCTCGACCGTAGACAAAATAGTGGAATCTTTGACAGGCAAATACCACTGCTAATAATTCCTTTTCAATTTGAGCCCACCGTTGCTCACTTTTCGTTAAAGTTCTTGAGGCGTATGCGACCGGACCATTTTCTTGAAGCAGGACACAACCCAAACCATCTTTTGAGCTGTCAGTCTGTATGATACAGGGCTTTTTTGGATCGAAAATAGCTAGGCCTGGCACATCTGAAATCCTTTTCACAATATCATTCATCTCTTGCTCATGCACATCATTCCAGTTCCACGGAGCATCATTGTGTGTCAATTTACGCAGGTTTGCTGTACGCTTAGAGAGATTCGGCATGAATTTGGCTAAATATTTACACAAACCGAGAAACCGTGTGACATCTGCAACGTTTTTTGGTTTCGGCATTTCCGTGATTGCCCTTACATCTTTCTCTAAAGGAAGCACTTCCCCACATCCGATCATATTACCCATGAATTTTACCCGATTCTTACGAAATTGCAATTTATCCATGTTGAATTTGACATTGTTTTCTCGAGCACGTTGCATAACTTGCGACAATATGTGGTCATGTTCAGCTTCATCGACTCCAGCTATTGCCATATCATCGAAGTAAATTTCCACGCCAGCAATATCACCGAAAATCTGCACCATTTTACGTTGAAACATTTCCGGTGCATTGTTCAGACCAAACGGAACCCGTGTCCACCGAAAACGCCCGAAAGGAGTCATGAAAGTGGTCAAGTCAGAACTTTTTCGATCCAACTCCATCTGCCAAAACCCACTGCTTAAATCGAGCACCGTGAAAACTCTCTTGCCAGAGAGACGACTAAACAAATCCTGTTGTGTTGGAATGAGGTAATGTTCACGCTTAATACATTGATTCAACGCTTTGGGGTCGAGACAAATCCGTAATGCACCATTAGATTTTTCCACCACCTGCATGTTACTGACCCAATCCGTTGGATAATCAACATATGCAATAATACTCTCGTCCTCCATTCGTTTAAGTTCAGTTTTTATTTTGTCATGCAAAGCCAGTGGAATGCGCTTTCTATAGAACAAAGTTGGAACGGAATTTTCCTTGAGCACTATTGAACACTGACCAGGAAATTTCCCTAATCCTTCAAAAACATCACGGAATTTTTCAACGAATTCTGCTTTATCCTCACGAACAGGGTTAAGTTGTTGGACTCTATTCAGACGACTGATCAACCCAAAATCAACACAAGACTGCAAACCCAGCAATGGCTCAAAATTAGAATCAACAACCAAAAAATCAGCACAATGACTACTACCTTTAGCATGATCGAAGCACGTCAAGTTTACTATTCCATGAATTTTTATTTGATTCGAACTGTAATCCACAACATAAGTATTGTTTACATTTTGTATTGGTACGCCCACCTCATTCACCACATCAATAGGTATACAGTTCACATCGGCTCCAGTGTCTAGTTTAAAACGCACTTCTTTATTGCCCACTTGATAAACCTTTCGCCAAGCTCCCGAACCATCAGTGCCATTTCCAGTTGAATTTATTCTATACAAATCAATCGTTTCATTAGAATCATTCACACATGCATTGCTAACCTTTCTTCTAATAAGAAACTCACCTGCGTCACTCCAATTGACAGTGTAAACTGCTTTCGCCTTATCCACCTGGCCTGGTAGCTTTGTCGGTTGCTTCATCGGTTGCTTCGTATTGGGGTCCTCCTTCTGCTGCTTACGACGACAGCATTTGCTGAAATGGCCCACACTACCACACGCAAAACATTTCACATTCACCGCCGGGCACGAACGACGATGGTTTTGGTTGAACGGCTTTCCACAATTGTAACACTGTTTCCAATTGATGACAGCTATCTCCTTCTGTCCTTCGGGTGGCTTCTCCATTGAATTTACCTCCAGTAGGTTCGCCTTACGGTCAAGAATAAGCTTGTTCGCCGACGCAGCTTCAAACACCTTACAAGTTTCAACGACCTTCGCCAGCGGGTCATCTCGTCCATCAAGAAGTCTCAGTTGGAGTTTTTTATCCTGTATGCCAATAATTATCCGATCACGCAGCATGCGATCTGAATAGGATGATTGACACTGCTGACACTTGAACTCACAATACTGTATTTGTGTACGAAGTTCAGTCTCAAACTCGGCGAATGTTTGCCTCTCTTTCTGTGCGATGGTGTTGAATTTGAAGGCTTCCATGGCAATGTTCTTACGTGGAAGGCAATACTCGTCGAACGAAGCGATCACTTTTGCAAGTGTGAGTATTTGCTCTTCTCTCGGCTCCTCCACCACCACGTCAACAGCATCTCCGAATTCGGCATCACCAACGCCGAAAAGATGATCCGCGCTTGCTTTATCAGGATACAACGTGTTGAAAATTTCGACACCACGGGGTCCAATCAGCCATAGGAAAATGGCGATTTTGTTTTCCTCACTTTCCGCAATTTTACCGTTCGCTCGCAGGTATATTCCAAACGCCTGCTTCCAACGAGGCCATTCTTTAGCCAAGTCGGCACAATCGAGAGGCTGTGGCAGTCGAAGATCGAGTCCGGTAGCCATCTTCGATTTTCTCCAGAACTTTTCTCACGCAATCTTCTGTTTCTTCAGAATCACTCGTACTTTGTGTTACGCTTTTGCCTTGTCCATTCTAACACAAATTTCAATCACGCGGGTAAATTACCGTTTCTGACACCATGTTTTAAGTTACGTTTTAATGCCTTTTTTATTCACGTCCACACGGTCAAACGGTGCACAAACAACTGGGTGAGTGACGCAGTCCTACCTAGCTTGACAATAATTGTCCCTATAGCAATGCATGGTGAGACTGTGTGTGTTTAATGAGATATACATATAACGTAGTAGGGATGTCCAATTAATAATGTTGTTCAATAAACCTGCTATTATTACACCTGCAGATGAAAAAGGTACGTTATTCTTTCCATTATCATTCAAGACTGAGCAACAGAAGCAAGCAAGTCTGCCAGGACCGGCAGTCGCGGCTGGTAACGAGCCAGTTGTTAGCGATAGCGAAGATGACTTTCATGGATTCGAAGATCATTCTGACGACAGCCAGTATGAAGACGCGGATATAGACGACGACGACCACGCCATACCGCAAGACGAAGATGTGTCACAACCAGAAGTGGAACTGGCACGCAACGAGCAAGCTGTGAGTACACCATAGTGATCAACCAGGATGAATAAAGGTGTCCCCCCTCAACGGTACTGTGCTGACGGTAGACTGGAACACTATAATTGCGATGAGCCTCGAAGCTACCCAGAGGCAGTGTCTGGTCCAGAAGCAAATTTGTGGAAGCAAGCCATGCAAGATGAGCTGAAGTCGCTGAACGAACACATCACGTGGGAGCTGACCACGTTACCACCCGGCAAGAAAGCTATCGGATGCCGCTGGATTTTCAAAAAGAAGGCGGATGAAAGCGGTAAGGTCATCAGGTACAAGGCGCGTCTAGTCGCTCAAGGCTTTACGCAGAAATATTAAGTGGACTACGACGAAGTTTTTGCACCTGTGGTGAAGCAGCTAACGTTCCGGGCTCTGTTCTCCGTTGCCAGTCAACGCAATCTTTTAGTCAAGCATGCTGATGTGAAGACAGCTTACTTGAACGGAGATCTGAAAGAGACGGTATATATTCGGCTACCTCCTGGATGTGCAGCCGACGGGGAAAGCGTTGTGTGCCATTTGCGGAAGGGATTATACGGGCTAAAGCAGGCCGCTCGCATTTGGAACCACAAATTGGACGACGTGCTCAAGCAAATGGGGTTCAAGTCATCGAAGAACGACAGTTGTCTCTACGTCAGGAGGAGCAAAGGTAAGCTGGCCTATATTGCTGTCTACGTCGATGATTTCGTCATAGTGTGTGAGACCGAATGGGAATACGAGGACATCATCAAGAAATTGAATGAATTTTTCACGGTTGCATCGCTCGGGGACATCAAATTCTTTCTCGGAATTCAAGTGACCCGTTCGGAGAAGCATATCGCGCTGAACCAGAAAAGGTACATCAAGAAGCTCCTGTCCAGGTTCGGTCTAGAAGATGCAAACCGTCAAGCTTTCCATTGGATCCAGGCCACCTACATCCAAAGGAGGAGATTCCGCTGCCCAATAACCACCAGTATGCCAGCTTAATTGGTTGGTTGTTGTACGTGGCCATGTGTACTCGCCAGTTTCAATTCTTGGCAGAAAAACTAGTTGTCCCTCCCAGGCTTACTGGGTAGAAGCTAAACGCATCCTGCGATACCTCAAAGGTACTGTCGACCACGAACTAATCTTTGGTGTGGATTCCAAGCAACTGGAAGTATTTGTAGATGCCGACTGGGCCCAAGGATTGCAAATCGACCACTGGGTATTTGATCCGGTACGCAGGTGGTATGATTGGGTGGTGCTCCAGGAAGTAGGAATGCGTGACTTTGAGCAGTTCAGAAGCCGAGTACGTTGCAATTACGGAAAGCTGCAAGGAGTTATCCTGGGTTTTACGGCTATTCGACGATCTGGACATCAAGACTCAGCTGCCAGTCATTATCCACGAAGATAACCAGAGCGCAATCAAGCAATTGGAATCCAATTCCAGTGAACGCCGATCAAAACACGTGGACACGAGATTCCACTACGCTCGTCAATTGAAGCAACAGGGAATCATCAGTCCACAATATCTTCCAACAAACGAAATGATTGCAGATATGATGACGAAGCCACTTCCTCGTGTCAAGCAGTCAAGATTCCGTGTCGCAGCTATGATTCTTCCGCATATCGGAATCACAACTATCACACAAAAAAGTATCAAGACACTGAATATTTGCCATGTGATAGTTGAGTCGGCAGCGGCCAATCAAGGTTGTAACCAAGAGACTGCAATCCTGCTTTGACAGATTTGTTAAATACTTAGCCACCTTTGGGATGGCTCAGTCATGTATAATTTTGTATGACGACATGACTCAAAATTATTCCAATACTGCTGGTGCTGAGTTGCCGCCCAAAATTTCTGAAGCTTCACCCAGCACTTCGAAATTGGAATAGCTGCCTGAGAGCCAATGAAGTCATGCGATGCTCCATTGCGAACTAATTCATAAGCCAATTCATTCCCAGTAATGGAAGAATAGCAAGTACCCATACAAGGTTTACAGAGTTCACTGAATTCAGTTCCTCAAATTGAGTTCGACGTGCGATAACAAGCTTAGACCCTGAGTTGGCCGAAGCAAGAGCTTTAAAAGCAGCCTGACTATCTGACATATTCCTTTACAAATAGCCAGACGTCCACTCGCCCCGCGAAGGGAATTGTGAGAACATTTAGCAAAGTGACAAGCAATTGTGGGATCACTCGAAGCAAGAACAATTGTGTCCCAATTCGCCGGAAGTGGAAACATCCAAATCACTACGATATATAGAAATATCAATTGTGACAGCACATACATCTCTGGTTGTTAACTCAGAAATGAGTGTAGCAACGTCAGCGCTATTTACGAGCACGCATGCACGAGGCATGGCACACGAGTTTGCCAATTCATGTTTCTGAAAGTAGCAAAAAAACTGGGTCCACAAGGTTACCTAGATAAAAGTTCACAAAAGTAAAGTTTTTGAACTAGCGCCATTTGCATGAGTCTACAAAGATTGATCGTTGCTGATATTTTATGCTGAAGATTGGTCTAACTAAGCTATCCTAACCGTAGCCACTACCCAAACTAGGCAAGATTAAGCTTTTCGCAATCTCAGAACGAAAAAGACCAGCAGCGAAAAAACTAGATCGGTATCTCTTAAAAGTCGCCAAAGGCGAAAAGCACAGAATACACTGTGTAAAACGCATAATGCGAAACCATAGAGGTGAAAATTTAAACTAAATTACAACGTATTAATAATCCCACCCTTATTTAGCCTCGTGCTTGAGACAAAAGAAGGGCAGCCGATTATCTCGGAGAAACACATGGTCACCTGCACCATTGCTCCGGGTAGCACAGGAAGGGCATAATACTGCAGAGGGCGCCCTGGTACTCCACAGGCTCCGTTTGCGGTTAGGTTTTATTTAGACCCTCCTAACCATTCATTCTTGGGTACGGTAAGCTTAAAGCCGCATGAATTAGGGGTCACCTGTTAGGTGGACTTTTACCACCGGAACAGGCAGTCCGTAGTGTTAATTCTTAGCCAATTGAAACAACCGCTACCGACACTACACGGCTCTCTTGGCTGATCGGGAAAAGGAAGTTAACATTGATGATTAACTCCTGACGTGCCCAAACAGTTGGTATTTGTAAACAAATGATTTCAACAAAGATTAATATCATCCAAAAAGTGTCTGAAAATAGGTATGAGGCTCGAATGAGACAAAAGCATTCAATTCAAGGCGGGGGATTTTGTTCAGTGTAGTAGCACTAGCTTCACGGCGTAGTAAAAATACAAATCAAAACCGTATTTTCACAAAACTGTTATATATTTTCTTTTAAGTTCTCAATTCATCAATTAGTTTGTTTAATAAAAAATAGTTTCTCTTAGTAGTGCTACTAAGCAAAACTATTTATTTCGATCACTTTTTGAACAAGATCGAGCTGTGTATTAATGATGCTTAGATTAGCTCCTGACCTTCATACAAAAAATATGTTGACACGATTAATAGCAAAATGGCCGTAAAAAGCAACTAGTGCGACTATAGGGGACTGTCTACTAAGGGAACACCGACATTACGAAGTTACGGTCATAGTTGCGCTGAATTACAACACTTGAAGAAAGGTACGACATTCGATTTGAATTTCGGATGAGAAAATATATATATATATATGCAAATTCAAGTTAAAAGTTGTTTTTTAATTTTGCTCTGCATATCTAGAGGAAATAGATGAATATTTGCTAAACTACAATGCTTACAGTATGTATTTATATAGTATGAACTACAATCATTACTTTTACACACCGTTTTTGAGCACATTTTACATTTAGATCCTATCGCGATAAAATGTTCAACAGAAGAAGTTTGCCTAACCGAAGGTGGTGGTGAGAAAGGATCCTTCATTACAAAGCAATTTTCATGAAACGTAACTTTTTTCACGAAAGGGACTTCCTTGCCGTAGTAATCGAAAACTTCTGTCCATTTGCATAAATCACAGGTAAACGTTCCTCCAGGCGACTGTGAGTGATTTTGCTTCCGTTGGTCCATATCTAGAAAAAAAAAAAATAATTGTAACAAATATCTGAACGCATGTTATGTAGCTTTTACATATTTCAATTTTTTATCGGTTGTTCCTTTAACCACCAATCCGGTTTGAAGGTTTTGCAGTGGTATGTGTTGCCTGCAATCATCAATTGACTAGAGATAACCTTTTCAATGCGTAGTAAACCCAATCCAAAGGTCTTGTGATAGCCTCTTAATTTTCCAACTGTTTGACCTTCCATTGTTTTAATTTCGGCATCCTCTGGTAGTAATCCACAATCGACAGGTTGGTCGAAAATCAAGGGCATTAGGCGTTTCCGAATAACTCCTGTATGATATGTTCGGGCTGTAAGTTCTTGACCAATATAACATCCTTTATGAAAGCTAACACCATGCAAATAATCACAATTGTTTTCTAACGGAAAGCATTTTCCCGGTGGTAGATTGATCACACCTTCTCCAATCCCTAAGGAGTACCGATGCTGCACGAAAGAACCATTTTGTGGGGAGTCAATTTCATCGGAGAAATGCGTTTTCAGGTCATTTAGAACTGTGCTACTATTAGTGAGTAAACGGTAGCCGAGTTCTGGCAAGCGGGCGTCCTTAAAAATTAATGTACCATTTATGTCCGCTTTCTTTAAGGCAATGTTTGGGCTTTGATCGTGTGTGCTATTTTGAGCAGTAAATGCAACCCACATTTTCATATCTGTTTTTGTTATTTCTACCTTTTTTCTTACTCGGAACAGATTCAAATGCTTTGCAAGTTGTTCAACAACGCTCGTATCGCATTCCACGAGAAAGTGTTGTCCAACCTTTTCATCAACGCGATATATTAGAGAATCGTACAATACACGACCGGAAGTATTTAGAAACATTGCATACATAGAAGTTGATCCACGTAGCAAATGATTCATATCATTGGTAATCAGTCCTTGCAGAAATGGAACAGCATCGCTTCCTCGTACGCCCAGAATAGATCGTGATTCTAGAGATTCCAGTACAACTTTTCCAATCCATCGTGTTTGATGTACATTTTGTACCGAGACCCTTCTTTTGAATAAAAACTGCATACTGCATAATCCACTGCGACTAAACATTGTTTCTAAATAAAGATAGAAAGTATCATCGCTTTTTAGTAACTTTGTTATTATTATTATCATCGCCATTTTTGTATACCATCAGTGCACCAGATTCCGCTCATTTAAGGGAAATTATGTGTTCAAATGTTTATTATAAAATTACTATTGTGTCGATCAATACTATTTTCATGTCACAATGTAGCTCCAAGTATAGATAATCAGCGGCAAAATAAAAATAATTTGAAAAACTATTATAAAAAAATATTTAATTGCATTTGTTACTGCATCTAAGTGTTCCTATTTCCGCCCACGGTAAACTGATTTCATGACGAACATAATAAAAAATGCATTATTTCGAATTTCGTTATTTATCCTGATATTTTTTTATGATCGAACCATGGCCACTACTGCAATAAAGAAGGCTGTATACTAAAATCGACATTTATTTAAATTTTTGTTTATTTTTTTTTTTCATGAGCGCTTATCGGAACACACAAAATTACATAGTGTTCCAATAACCGCTCACGAGGTCTTGTGTTTTCAATATAAAGAAATATTTAATCAAATGAAAATAAAACGAATTCATTCGAATGTTGTAATATCGCTAGAATATATCCATGCGAAAAATGTTGGTTTTGACACGAAAAATCAATGTTTACGCTAGTGAGCGGAAATAGGGGCATGAGCAAATAATGGTGCACTGATGGTACCCCATTTCAAAATTATATGACCACCTGCAAAAATGAGACGTTTGAAAATATTTAACGAAATATTAATCTTTTCGAAATGTTACAAGAACGAATAATTCAAGACTAACAATTCAAAAGGCCTCATCTCCAAAAAGTAAACAATGAGAAAAATGCAATCTCGTTTTGTCAAACAATAAATCAAATTTATATTATGAATTTAAGCTTTTTATGTTATTTTATCGTCCAGAAAGTCGATGGATAAACTGATTTATAGCTATGAATATTCATTACTATCATTTTAGCAAAAAATCCTGCTAAAAAAACGAGTCAAAGGAAATGAGGCTTTTATTTCACCAAAAGCTGTGCAGCCCTTTTCATTTGTGGCCATAGACGCCGGCCGACGCTGATGAGGCCTGTGAGTTGACGCCTTTGTTTACTCTAAAATGTGTTGAGGCCTTCTAGTTGTGGCTTGTTTTTTCATCATCTTCTGATGTGGCCTTTTGAAAATCATTCAAAATTGAAGATGAAATAAGAAATTTGAAGTGTAGAAGAGTGTTAAGTGGTGAAGTAAAGTACATGGAGATCCCTACAGCAAGAGAAGATTCGTGCGGTCGATTAAATATGTGATTGATTGAACCCTTCGTCATCCATGAACATTATGTATGTGCTACGCGAGTTTGTCGTCGAGAAAATGTATGGAAAATTGGTTCAATTGATATAATATTGCAATTAAACGTTATTTTTCATGCAATTGAAACCAAATCGTGTTTTTGTTGATAATTTGTGAAGTACAGACAGGCTGACACAGGTATTATTAGGTAGTATGATACAAAATACATCACTTCACAGGAACCCGACAGAAAATTTGATTATGTTCGCTGTTGAAACTATCGCTGTGTAAAATAATACAGGGAGCGGAGCGGCTGAAGTATAACTTGTATCTGCTAAGTAAATTTGAAACAGTTTTTCGTAATTTTAGTTGCAATTTTGATGTTTGTTTAATAGGCCTCAACTCGGTTTCAAGTAAATATAGAAATGGGGCCTTTTTGGGAAAAGGCCGCATTTACGATTAATATCCTAATTATCGGGAAATGAGATGGGGCCTTTTAGAAAAATGATAATTTTTCATCTTTCATGCATATTTTTGCATGACTATTGTATGTTACAGTAAGAATAGGCTCTTATACACTTAAATCAGCAGAAACCCGATTTGTTTACATTTTGGACTTGAGGCCTTTTCAATTGTTGGTCTTGAATTATCGATTTTACGTTGAGAAATTTTATTGCAATGCTATTGCCACATAAGGCAGTGTACTCCGCTATAATTCTTTTGTTCTCTTGACTTTAACTGCAAGCCATGTGTTAATGCTGTCTCGCTCTCGCTCACGGGAGACTTGCAAACAAGGTTCGTAGTAAAAGTCAAGAATTTGATAGCGCACACAGCCTTATTGAGATAAAGGATTACACATTTAAATATTGCTCCTTCATTTTTTTTTTTCATATAAACCAGAGGGTATCACTTATTAGCTAGTCTAAACTTCATTCCTTTCAAAATTTAGAAAGATTTGTGCAAAAATAGTTATTTTGTCCCATGAAGTATACTGCTGATATTTGCATTGCTGTGCAATGTATAAAGGAAATTCCAATTGCCAATTACAAAATCCAATGGGACAATTATGCGAATATGGGCAGTATAGACATTTTCTATGTGACTAAAATCTGAAAGCATAACTCTTCAATAAACTTTAACATGAAAGTCTACACATTTTCTAACTTTACAAGCAAATCTTTTTGATAAACCTAATTCGTGACAAATATGCACAATACATATTTTTTTACATTCGTGGCCCATTAAGGTGAAACATCTCGGAATCCAAAGATGACCGTCACAATGACACATAACAATGGACTTGTGTGCCCCTACTCGCATTTCCAAAGGCACTAAACTAAATAAATATTGCATAATTTAATAAGTGCAATATTTGCTTTGGATTCCAAGCTGTTTCCCCCCTCAAACGGGGCCTTTCATTTTCCCGACTTCATCAATATTTTGCTGTAAACGAAAACATCTGGGTGGTCATATCATTATGGAAAGCAATATGTATACTCATATTTACTAAGTAGAGTATTGGACGTATTTGGTGCGATTTGGTATACACCTAGTTGGTACCTAGTTATATCATATATGTTTATTATTATTATCTTTATTTAAGAGATGTTCAGCCCTAGGCTGGTTCATCTCAAATTTATTATATAAGGTACAGTGGGGAAAATGTGCAAGCGTAATAAATGGATTTGATTATTTTCGCACTATTACTTCTTTTCAGGTTATGTTTTCACGTTCACACTGATACTACTATACTACTACAACGCACTAACACAAGCAAACTGGTTAACTGCAAAAATCAATTAATTTCAAAATTGTTTTCCATTTCAGTTTTAATTCAAGGAAACACAATAAAAAAACAGATTTTTATAATTAAATACAGACATACAGAATTTTGGGGCCTCCCTTAGACGAGTGGTTAGAGTCCGCGGCTACAAAGCAAAGCCATGCTGAAGGTGTCTGGGTTCAATTCCCGGTCGGTCCAGGATCTTATCGTAATGGAAATTTTCTTAACTTCCCTGGGCATAGAGTATCATCGTACCTGCCACACGATACACAAATGCGAAAATGGCAAATGAAGCTCTCAGTTAATAACTGTGGAAGTGCTCATAGAACACTAAGCTGAGAAGCAGGCTCTGTCCAATGAAAATATACACCGAGATGTGGAAGAAGACATTTAGTGTGCGTGACCTCCGAGTACGGAGCAAAATGTTTCACAACAAACAAGTAAGCTCCCATAAGAAGCCGTGTAAATTAGTGACATAGTTATTTTTGGTTACGTTTTTCTCTTTACTAATATTGCGGCGCTCATTTTAAATCCACATCCAGCGGCGGCGGTAACGCGCAGAAGATATGCGCGCAATTCAAACGCAACGTCAAAATTCAAGTAGGGTTGGATTTTTTCGTTCTTCATGGACGCAAATGTTTCGTATTTGCTAAATCTGAAACATTTGGTGATTTTCATTATCACTGCGACGGTATATCGACATTTTCAGATTATCGCATTACGTGGATTTATCTTGCAGAGTACAATACATAGCCATGGATTCTTCTTTCACACCTTTGTATATATTCTCATTGAGCTCTGTCCCAGTGAGGACGTAATACCAAGAAGAAGAAGAATCTATTTGACATAGTACACTTACCCGTACTTTTTAATGGGATGGGGTATGTGGATCAACTATTATTATCGTATCATGGCAGACTGCTTACGCGAATTTTAATATCCTCAAATGTTGTTTTCCGTTAACTTTCTTTCATCCCTAGCTCAAATTTGTCAAATTGCCCAGAGAAAATTTTAATTACCATCAGTGTACCAGTATCCGCTCATGCCCCTATTTCCGCTCACTACTGTAAAAATTGATTTTTCGTGTCAAAAATCAACATTTTTCTCACGGATATACTCTAGCAATATTAACAACTTTCAAATGAAGTCGTCTGACATTATTTTTATTTGATAAAATAATTCTTTATATTGAAAACATAAGACCTCGTGAGCGGTTATTGGGCCACTAGGAATTTGTGTGTGTTCCTATAACCGCTCATGCGAAAAATTGAACAAAATTTTAAAGAAATGTTGATTTTAGTATACAGCCTTCTTTATTGCATTAGTAGCTATGGTTTGACCACAGAAAATATCAAGACAAATAACGAAATTTGAAATTATGCATTTTTCTAGTCAGTTCGACACGAAATCTGTTTACCGTGAGCGGAAATAGGAACACTTACATGCAGTAACAAATGCAACTAAATATTTTTTTATAAAAGTTTTTCAAATTCTTTTTATTTTGCCGCTGATTACCTATACTTGGAGCTACACTGTGACATAAAAATAGTATTGATCGACACAATAGTAATTTTATAATAAACATTTGGACACAACTTCGCTTGATTGAGCGGAATCTGGTGCACTAATGGTATCCCACCTAAAAGTTTTTCACTAAAAGAGCATAACAGTGATGCATTTTAACGTGTTCAGTTCCCGTTTCAGTTACCTTTTTGAACGGAGAGTATGTGTTCAAAAATGTAAACTTGTGAGAACCGAAAATTGAATTGAATTTATTTTGACAAATATTATGCGCTGCAAGAAAAATTTTGATTCCTGGAAAATCGAACGACTTCGAATGGTAAATTTTCCAGGCTTCTAATCAAAGTCACCTCTGTGCGTCGTTTGGTGCATTAGCTTGTTTGGAATGATTTGACGTCTCCCCTTTTTGCTCAATATCACTGATGTTTTTATATGTATCTTCTTATTTGATTCATAGATCTTTTGCTACAAAAATGGCTAAAAATAATTACAAACTTCATGTCGGTCCAACTACAGCGTCCCGATGAACAATACGCTTCCCATAGGTACTAGAAAACTAGCTGCGAAAGTTGGCAATTGGGCACGGTTGTATAACTGCTATTATAGATCTCTGCCTATAGCAATACAATGCCTTCAGATTTAAATTGTGAACCACCGTTGTTTTAGAATGGAAGGAAGCTTTTAATGTTGTGTTCAAATTAATAACTCGAAATCCCATAAATTACTAGGCTCCATGTGCCGTCTCGGATTCTTTTTCACGGAACCATTTTGGTTCTCAGCTGAACAGGATTGGAAAACTTTTCTCCAAAAACATGATCAGTCTTTGGCGTGACATGAAAATGTGTAGTGAATGGATGACGATGTTTTAATGAATCAGAATTCAACGCACACTGTGTGACTTTTGTTCTGTGCGGAGATAGCTCGTTGCGCGTTATTTCCGCGAGCCTATCCAATTTTTTAAATTTCCCCGCAATACACAACACATTTTCAAGCTAAGAGTATTTTTTGACAGTTTATAACATCAAAGTGAGTATTATGTAGCTATATGTTGAGGGATGGTACACAAATGATGTCACGCTAAATTTCAACTTTTTTGACCTCAAAACTCATGCAGTTTTGTAAAACTCAGAGCATTTTTTTTTTGTAAATGCGTCTTTGTAAAAATAAGACGGGGTTTTTGTAAAAATGCGTATTTGTAAAAATACCCTTCTGCTTCATAACCAGAAGGTCATGGATTCAATTCCAGGCCCGTCCCTTTCCTCGTACTTTGTAGTTGTATCTTTCACTTGCTCCTATCTTTCACTCTTAATCTATCGCACTTCATAGCATTTGCTAGAACCCGAGACGGATAACAAAACGTTTTCCTACGCTTCTATGAGCCTCTGTACGCGCCATAAATAGGCCTTTTCATGTGACAGATCCGTCTATGCATGTGTTTACATCGGTGGAGGACCGGTGCTAACACGGGCCTGTCATTTTCATAGAACAACTGTCAAAGTGCTTCCCGATCAGCTGATTTGAGACGTCATGTGAATAGGCCTATGAGCCTATGCATGCTTCTTCTTCTTCTTTCTGGCGTTACGTCCCCACTGGGACAGAGCCTGCTTCTCAGCTTAGTGTTCTTATGAGCACTTCCACAGTTATTAACTGAGAGCTTACTATGCCAATGACCATTTTTGCATGCGTATATCGTGTGGCAGGTACGAAGATACTCTATGCCCTGGGAAGTCGAGAAAATTTCCAACCCGAAAAGATCCTCGACCGGTGGGATTCGAACCCACGACCCTCAGCTTGGTCTTGCTGAATAGCTGCGCGTTTACCGCTACGGCTATCTGGGCCCCCTATGCATGCTATAAAACGTTTGACTTTTACTGTGCGCCCTGTTTTCAAATTGCCCGTGGGAGAGAATAAGACAGCACCAACACATGGCGCACAGTAAAAGTCAAAAGAACAAAAGGATTTATGGCACGTACAAAGGCTCATAGGCAGTCTGCTAACCAAACAGCAAGCCTCCCTGCCATAAAATTACCACCCCTCAACAACTTCTCGTATGAACTGGCGTAGACGCACGGCATGGACCAATCTGGTCAAAAGCGCTTAGAACGAGCAGAAACCTAAAGCGGTTGGAAAGCACGTACAGGATAATGTGCTTAAGAGTAGCAAGTGCATACCGGACGGTATCTAAAGAGGCCGTGTGCATCATAGCCGGGATGACGCCTATCGGGCTCATCATCAAGGGAGATGTTCAATGCTTCAACCAAAGGGGTACCAGAGGAGTCCGCGACACGTGTAAAGAGGAAACGCTCAGAAGCTGGCAGCAGGAATGGGATAAGTCCACTAAGGGTAGATGGACCCATCGGCTAATACCAAATGTGTCAGATTGGTATGGTAGAAGCCATGGGGAAGTGAACTTCCACCTGACGCAGTTTCTGTCAGGACATGGTTGCTATAGACAGTACCTGCATAGGTTCGGGCACTCAGAATCTCCTGCGTGCCCCAATTGTGCTGGTGTAGAGGAAACAGCGCAGCATGTCGTGTTCGATTGCCCCCGTTTCATTGTTGTGAGAGGTCGCATGCTCACTACATGCGGAGGGGACACGTCCCCCGACAATATTATAGAGAGAATGTGTGCGGATGCCGAGTGCTGGAATGCAGTAACTACGGTTGTCACTCACATTATGTTAGAATTGCAGCGTCTATGGCGCGCCGACCAAGAGTTGGCTGCAGAGGATTAGCCCTGCCGAGGCTGGTCCCTTGTAACATTGTTTAAGTCGGCTAGGAGAAGCAGTTTGCCTAGGCTACTTCTGCTACACGTGTTTTGCTATATGCACTGGTCCCTTCCCGAAGAAATACCGTAAGGTGGTTCCGGGGAGATGAGGGTCTGAGTCCAAGGGTCATGTCGATGCACTGTTCACCACTTGAGCAATTCTAAATGAATTGCTCAAGCACAGTGCATAGGCTGGTTTTAGCGGGTCGTCGTTGGTGCGTCATCCCCGCATTCCCTGAGTTATCTTCTCAGGGGATCTGTTTGCAGATTTCCCCCTTGTAAAAAACAAAAAAAAAAAAAAAGACGCACGGCCTACCGTGGGAGCCAGTATAATGCATCATCAATTCCTCCCCCTTGCCCTCATTGGTCTGCAATCTGACGTGGCAGGGGCCATTGCTGTCTAAAATGCTAAAAATAGAAGATCACCAACACTTATACATTGAGGGTGTCTGGTAATCCCAAACATTCACCCGATTGGTTCCTTGTGTAAGTGATCAGCTGATCTGGCGATACTGAAGTAGCAACCATAAGAAAAAGGGTAAACTTTCGCGATTATTGATTTTACGTTGCCCACACATACAAATAGTGTGCATAAAGCTTATAGAAATCGTTTAAGATATTAAGCGAAAAAAAAGTATTTCACAATTAACATTTCGGGGCTATGGAAACATAGCATAGTCCAACTCTACGGAAATCGGCTTCGAAGTGCACCGTTCTGTAATCACATATCAGTCCCACACTAAAATGAACCGTGTAGGGGCTCCTGGGGTAATATGCACTTCCGGGACAAAACGCACCTTGTCAATTTCTCTGAAATAAACGAGTTTTGAGAGAAAAATACTATGCGGATTGATGAAACGTTGCAAATTGTTGACACCCTGAGAATTTCATGCATTTTGAAAAACTTAACAGGGAGATATAACAATAAACTCGAAAAGTACGATTCTGATGTAACTTTCCCGATCATTTCACTTGTTGTTTTGAAAGCGATGAATTGAGAATTTTTACAACCTTTTACCATAAAACAGATGATTAGAGACTGGGTAAGTTGTTGATAACATGATTTGGCGAAATAACACAACGATTTCTATTTTCCATCACATTTTCTGATAAGCGCCCGGTTGGGGCAGCATGCACTCCATTGGTCGGTGCAGAATAATCCATTCCAAAATGAACTACAATCATAAAAGTTAGGTCATTTGAAGTATTTACTAACGTATATAATCAGTAATTTTCAATACCTATTCTCGGTACTAATTTTACTGAGATTTCGACAAACCTATTTTTTACCGAGATCTCGGCGAACGTTACCGAGATTCGGTAGACGTTTACCGAGATCTCGGTAAAAGTTTTACCGAGATTCGGCAAATAATTACCGAGATATCAGCTGTTGGGTTCTCGGCGAATCCGTTTTCCGAGGTTGATTTCCGAATTTAAGTGTGTACATGTTGTTTAGTGTTCATTTCGGCACATTTACCTTAAGCGGTGCATATTACCCCAGGAACCTCTATTTTAAATTCTTAATATTCTTAGGGCCAATTTCTTCACCTTCGCTTCGCTAAGCCGTAAACCTCGTTTACCCATACAATCAGGCATTGCAGAATTCGCTCTCATTTGAGTATGAAGCGTGATGAAAAGTAAATTGCAAAATTTTCATTAAAATTTGAACATATTTCAATTTCTGGAATTTTTGTTTTTGAAAATTCGCATGGAAAACGATTTTGGGAACTTCACAGCCCATTTCCTCAATGCCTACTTTTTGCAGATAGAACTGACTTGCGATTCGCGGCAGTGTAGTCATTCTAATATTCTAATAATGGTTAAAAAGTGGGTTCCGATTTTGGCACGGTTTCGTGTTTGGCAACTGAAAATTTCCACTTTGTAGCCACTATAACTCATTACGCGTGGTAAAGATGGATAAAATATGGGTGAAATTATGAAAAATTCCACGTGCTCAGCTGGGATTCGAACTCAGCAATCTTGTATACTAGACGATTGCTTTACCAACTAAGTAACCGGGTCACTTGATGACTCAATAACTCAGAAGATTACAAGTTTAGAATTCAAATCCCCGCAGATCATGCAGACGCTTCTCCCCAAGTAACATTAGTAGCTGAAAAATAGTAATGTAATTTCTCATCGTAATAGGCTGTTTTTCATCACGCCAACCCGTCATGGCCTACTTTCGCGCATTGTAGAATAAGTCTATTACCTAACTGAAAAGCGTTCAGTAATGACTCATGACGCAACGCATTTGAGTTGCGTAATGGTTCATTACGCAACGTTTTTCAGTAACGTAATGAAGAACATGTGATTTATATAAATATCATTCTCATGTAGAAACACGGAGAGGAGGAAAATAACCATCAATGTTTTACAAATTTTGAAAACCAGTTTTTTTGCACAAATTTGAAGCAATGGGCATGAAAATCTATCACTGCATTTCACTTGAAATCTATAATGCAATGATGGAGTTTCATGAGGATTTCTTTATATTTGAACAAAAAACTGGTTTTTAGTTGTTGATGATTGCTGATGATTGAATGATGGATTCTTGAGCCTTGAGGCGAAGTAGGCCGTCATTGAAATTTGTTAGTGTTGATGATTGTTGCTAATTCATCTCAAGATTTCGAATCAAAGAAAATCAGTTGGTTTTGTACTGACATAGCTGAAAAAGTATCAGTATATGCTTTATGCATGTTAGCGCATAAAGTAATACTTTTTCAAGTCAATATAAACTATCGAGACTGAGTTTTTTTTACTTTGAAATTGCAAGCTGCAAATTCATCATTTGCCAAAACGAATGACGGGCTACTTAGCCTTAATGTTTGTTCATAGGATTTGTGTAATTATCTAATGATTAGTACTGTGGGGCTGTGGAATATTTTCCGCTCCTACTGTGACTCTGGAACCTTCAGGTGGAAATTCCATGACTTCTCCCGCCGTTATTTGCACTGGACTCGGAACAGATGATCTTGCAGCCGAGGTACTGGGCGCAAATGTTGGTACAGCAAAACTAGAGTGAGGAACTGTCGATGTTTTCTGTTGCGTTATTTTCATCTGGGATTTTCCATATTTTTTCCATCTTTCATCTTTTTTGTTGCAAGGTATTTTCTACGTATCCTTCAGCAAAAGTTGAAAATTTCCAAACTCCATGCCTCTTCAGAACAGTAAAATCTACTCCAGAATCTGGCAGTAGAGAAGCGAATGATCGACGAGGGTCTAGTGCAGTGTCCTGCGTAATCTACTGGTGACGATAGTTTCAGAAAGTTGAGATTATAATTCTCCGATAGGAGACCAGCCAGGGTCACTTCCGCTGCCGACCGATCGGAACATCAGAATCGGAATAGCTCATTGTTTTGAATAATGATGCTATCCGAACGATGGTTTGAAAAATTGTGACAATTGCTCAGTACAACCTACTATGATCAGAATTTTTCAAACATGTCAACAGACGGCCATGTGCAGATTAATGAAAATAGCTTAATAATTATTTCTTAAGTAACCTTTCATGAAATTGCAAAAAATGTTGTACGCAACTCGGTGCAGAACTCGATTTTTACAGCACTCGTCGTAATTAAATAACGATAAACGTAAAAAAATGCTAAGGTTTTTCCCATTTTTCAAACTAGACAAGAATCCTGAAGAAGCTTCTAGCTATCGTCCAATCAGTTTGCTTTCCTCCATCAGTAAACTTTTTGAAAAGGTTATTTTGAACAGAATGATGGCCCACATCAACGAAAATTCAATTTTTGCCAATGAACAGTTCGGATTCCGCCATGGACATTCGACCACTCATCAACTTTTACGTGTAACAAATTTGATCCGTTCCAATAAATCTGAAGGCTATTCTACTGGTCTTGCTCTTCCAGACATAGAAAAAGCATTCGACAGTGTTTGGCATGAAGGTTTGATCGTAAAATTAAAAAAATTTAATTTTCCAACATACATTGTTAGAATAAATCAAAGTTATCTGTCAAATCGTACACTTCAGGTTAATTATTTATTTATTTAATATTAGTCAACAGGTAAAATGGTCACCCCAATGACAAAATTCTTAAAACTAAGACATAAAGTGACGAAGTCAAATTTTTACTAACATAAGACACGTCTAAAGTTACACTTATTTCTTTCGCGCGATACATTAAAGTCAAATACAAAATAACACTGATTGAATAAACGCGACATGCTTCGGACTGGTTCGTGAAGGCTATAATTAGTACGAGCGACAGAAAGGTTGAAAAACGAGTGCGTTCGGAGATTGCGGCGCCGTGTATTGATGTCTAGCATGTTGAGCAACGCAGGGCAATCCGTGTTGCCTTGCAGAAGATCGCCAATAAAACAGGCCTTGGCGACGTGGCGCCTTGCTTCGAGAGAGTCGAGGTTAATCAACTGACAGCGGCTGCTATAACTAGGCAGGTTCAATGGGTCCCTCCATCTGAGATGACGTAGAGCGAATCGTATGAATTTTCGTTGAACAGTTTCGATGCGCTGAATTTCATCTTGATAATACGGTGACCAGACAACCGAAGAATACTCTAATATAGGGCGTACTATTGAGAAATATAATGATTTCAGACAGTAGATATCCTTGATTTTTTTTGGCGAAACGAAACACGAAACCTAGCTTCGACACAATGTATGAAACATGGTCCTTAAAAGTCAGCTTGGAATCTATCATAATTCCCAGATCCTTGAAAACACAGTAAAAGTCAAACGTTTTATAGCATCATTCTTCCATCATTATAGCATACCTTTCCTTACGCCTGATACATGAGCCTATGCATGCTATAAAATGTTTGACTTTTACTGTGCGCCCTGTTTTCAAATTGCCCGTGGGAGAGAATAAGACAGCACCAACACATGGCGCACAGTAAAAGTCAAAAGAACAAAAGGATTTATGGCACGTACAAAGGCTCATGAGCCTCTGCACTATTGAGGCGTACTATTGAGAAATATAATGATTTCAGACAGTAGATATCCTTGATTTTATTGGCGAATCGAAACACGAAACCTAGCTTCGACACAATGTATGAAACATGATCCTTAAAAGTCAGCTTGGAATCTATCATAATTCCCAAATCCTTGATAGTCGATTCGCGTTGCAGTTGCTCACCTGCCAAGGCGTAGGCAAACTGTATCATAGATTGTTTGCGCCCAAACGAAATGACCGAACATTTCGAAGTATTCAGCAACATTCGATTTAAGCGGCACCATTCAGCAAATGTTTCGAGTTGTCGTTGCAGGAACACAGTATCTTGTGGCTGCTTTATCGTGTAGTAAAGTTTTACATCATCAGCATATGACAACTTCAAACATTTGAGGACGAAATTGACATCGTTCATATACAAAAGGAACAAGATGGGCCAAGGTGACTGCCTTGTGGAACGCCGGACCAAGCGGGAAAGGGCAACGAAACATGATCTGCAATTTTTACCGACATGCTACGACCAGTTAAATAGGATCGTAGCCAAGTGAGTAAAGTATTATTCATGCCAAGTTTGACGAATTTAGCCAAGGCGATTTGGTGATTCATTTTATCAAATGCCGCGGAAAGGTCCGTATAAATGGCGTCAATTTGTTGGCCACTTTCAATTTGGCGAGTCACAAAAGAAATGAAACATGTCAGGTTAGTAGTCGTCGAACGTTTGGGCATGAACCCGTGCTGGTCTTCTGATATGTAGTGTGCGTAGCTCTGAACTAACTGACGTAGCACAATCACCTCGAATAGCTTAGAGATTGAGCTCAAAGCAGCTATACCTCGGTAATTTGAAACCGAACTTTTGCAGCCTTTTTCGAAAACTGGGAATACGTATGAATGTTTCCAGTTTGGGAAGACACCGGTTGACAAGGAAAGATTGAAAACTGCAGTTAACGGTTTTGCAAGCGTGTCCACACCCCGTTTTATAATAAGTGATGGTATACCATCCGGTCCATATCCTGTAGACGATTTAATCTCCTTACTAGCTGCGATAACCATATCATCATTCCTTGTTGAGCTACCGTGCGAGACAGTCGATAGTTCTCGTGTGTCCGGGTTCACCCCCGTTTTTCCAAATCTTTGGTATTTCGACGCCTATTGCAAAGTGTTTTTAGTGCAGTGAAGAGCCTTAGTTCGGCTTGGAAGCGGAACACTTTTGGCGAAGCCATTGTGTTGCCGATTAATCGAGTTTTGCGCAAAAGTATTGAACGTTTTCGCCATTGCGTGGTTATTTTCCGATCACGTGTATCGTAGAAGACAGCTTGCACCTCGTCCCGTGTGCTACCTGAGTGATCATCGTTTGTGGTGTGCATATAGCGTGCACAGCGGTGCGCTCTCCACACCGACAGTGATCACCATCGTTATCGACGCCTGTGTTGGTTGGTGGCAGGCAGTGAGAGACCAACCACACATACACCGTACCAGCGAACCAGAAACCAGACCGTCCTTTTTTGATCACGTGTATCATCGAAGGCAGCTCGCACTCCGTCCCGTGTGCTACCTGTGTGCAGTGCAGAGTTCATCAGTGCGATCATCGTCTGTGGTGTGCGTATAGCGTGGACAGCGGAGATCAACCACACATCTACGCGTCCCAGCGAATGGTCGTACGTTACTTGCTACCGCTCCCCAAGCGTAGACGCCCATCGGTTACAGCATCGACGACGCCAGCGTGGATAGAGTAAAAGATAAGTACCTCTCGTTGTCCTTCTCCTCTTCACGTCTTTTTTTTAATAGTTTTTACTGCGTGTGAAAGTTTTCCCTCTTCCCTTTCCCCTTTGTATGTTTTTTTTTTCAGTTTGATTCAATTTCCATTTCTGTGAATAGTGTTAGTTTGAGTTATTCGTGCGCCCTTTGCGGTGTTAAGCTACCGCAATGGGTGTAGATGATGATGGCGGGGGAACGTCGTATCCCCTCACTGAGTCTTCGAATGTGTTGAACCAACAAAACACAAACACCTCTATGCCCAATCCATGTGTGTCCCCTCAATCTGATGTGTCTCAAATGGACACCAATATTCGACCATCTCCGACGTCCCCTCGCCTCAAGGCCTACCCGCCCGACTCTGGTGGGCCTTTTGTTGTTTTCTTTCGATCCAAAGGCAAACGGTTGAACACTATTCAGATTAGTAAGGATCTGACTAAGCGATTCTCTTCCGTTGTCGCCATTGACACAGTGGGTTCTGGTAAGCTGCGCGTCACCGTCAGTGACCGTAAACAGGCCAATGAGATTGTGGCCTGTGAGCTCTTTACTCGTGAGTACCAAACTTATCTGCCAAGCCATCGGGTTGAGATTGCGGGAGTGGTCACCGAAGGCAGTATGACCTGCGAAGAATTGATGCAGGGTTGTGGTCGCTTCAAAAACCCTTCTCTCCCATCTGTCCCCATACTGGAATGCAAGCAATTGCATTCCGTATCCCTGGTGGGAGAAAAGAAGATCTATTCACATTCTGAATCCTTCTGTGTGACCTTTTCCGGATCTGCTTTGCCGAATTTTCTTGTAATCGGCAAACTTCGTTTACCTGTGCGGCTGTACGTACCGAAGGTAATGAATTGCACAAATTGCAAGCAGCTGGGCCATACTGCCCAGTATTGCTGCAATAAACCTCGCTGTGCTTCTTGCGGGGAGAGACATGTGGATGGTGCATGTAGTATACCGCCAAAATGCGTTTATTGCAACGAAAGTCCACCACATGCCCTCGAAAACTGCCCGACGTACGTACGCCGGCAGCAACATCAGCGACGATCATTAGAGCAGCGCTCTCGGCGTAGTTTTGCCGAGATGTTGAAAAAGGCTGCTCCGTCTGCTGAATCCCAAAATATCTACTCTTCTCTGTCTCTTGATGATCAGGGCTCCGACTCTGAGGTTGGTGAAGGAATTTCCTTCGTTTTCAAGGGTTCATCGAGGAAGCGTGTGAGACTCCAGAGACCCACAAAAAAGCCTCGGAATCTGTCTAGCAGTGATGACCCACCAGCCATGAAAAATACTAAGCCTGTCGCGAAAGTCTCAAAGCTTTCACCTCCTGGATTCAAACTCCAAGAGGAAAGAGACTTTCCGCCACTACCGGGAAAATCTAATATTCCAAAATTTCAAACTGCTCAGCCAAAAGAAAGTTCGCATTCGGAGCCCCTAGGGCAACCTCAGGGCGTTCCAATGTTTACGCTTTCTGGCATTGTAGATATCATCCTTAATTTCTTCAATGCTTCTGACCCAGTGAAGAACATTGTCAAAGGATTGCTTCCATGTGTGACTCCTCTTTTGAAGCAACTGGCTTCTAGAATGCCCCTCCTTGCAACGATCATATCTTTTGATGGATAAATTATCCACAGAGGTCGAAGATATGATTTCTGTTCTACACTGGAACTGTCGTAGTATTATGCCTAAATTAGATAGTTTTAAATTTTTAGTTAGTAATTTACAGTGCGATGTTTTTGCGTTATCAGAAACATGGCTAACACCTGATGTGACCCTTCCTTTCCATGATTTTAATATTATTCGCCTGGATCGATCCGACTCATATGGAGGAGTGCTTTTGGGGATCAAAAAGCATCACTCGTTCTACAGAGTCGATCTGCCGCCGATGTCAGGCATTGAAGTCGTTGCATGTCAGGTGACTATCCGAGGCAAAAGCCTCAGTGTCGCCTCCATATATCTTCCTCCGAGATCGGCGATATCTCGCAGAGACCTCTCTCACATCTGCTCTGTTATGCCTGAACCACGGTTGTTCATTGGGGATTTCAACTCCCACGGAATAGGCTGGGGGGAACTGTATGACGACCACCGATCAACGTTGATATATGACCTCTGCGACGACTTCAATATGACAATTCTCAACACTGGGGAAGTTACACGAGTGGCACCTCCAGCTCAAGATGGAAGTCCTAGGGATAGCCGTTTAGACCTCTCAATATGTTCAAGCTCGTTATCGCTGGATTGTTCATGGAGGGTAATCCAGGATCCCCATGGTAGCGATCACTTGCCGATCGTAGTTTCAATTTCCAATGGAACACAACAGTCTTCATCCATCGATCTCGCCTACGACCTCACAAAGCACATAGACTGGGGAAAGTACGCGGAAACGATCATTGATGGAGAACAAGCGGTAGAAGTACTTCCTCCGTTGGAAGAGTATCGCTTTTTATCCGAGTTGATTCTCAACAGCGCTCTTCAAGCCCAACGCCGTCCTGTGCCTGGTCCGTCGGTTCGCAAGAAGCCTCCCAATCCGTGGTGGGATGAAGAGTGTAAGGCACTCTATCGCGAGAAATCCGCCGCGTTTAAAGACTTCCGGAAACGTGGTTCAATTGACAACTATGAGCGCTATTCTTCCCTTGAACGCAAGTTTAAAAGCTTGGTCAAAGCGAAGAAAAGCGGTTATTGGCGTCATTTTGTGGAAGGATTATCACGTGAGACCTCGTTGAGAACGCTTTGGACCGTCGGAAGAAGAATGCGTAATACATCGTCGGTTAATGAAGATCGAGAGAGCTCTCCTCGGTGGATTATCGATTTCGCTAAGAAAGTTTGTCCGGATTCCGTTCCTGTTGATCGCGTGCGACGAGATATTCCGGTAGATAGGAACGCCATGGATAGACCTTTTTCGATGGTTGAATTCTCACTTGCTCTCCTTTCATGTAACAATTCCGCTCCAGGAATGGATCGAATCAAGTTCAATTTGCTTAAGGGCCTACCTGACGTCACAAAGAGGCGCCTATTGAACTTGTTTAATCACTTTCTGGAGTGTAACATTGTCCCGGATGACTGGAGGCAGGTGAGAGTAATAGCCATCCAAAAACCCGGGAAACCCGCGTCGAACTATAATTCGTACCGCCCAATTGCGATGTTGTCGTGTATTCGCAAGTTGTTAGAGAAGATGATTCTCTTTCGGCTGGATAAATGGGTTGAATCGAATGGCATGCTGTCAGATACACAGTTTGGTTTTCGCAGAGCCAAAGGAACGAACGACTGTCTTGCGCTGCTTTCTTCAGAAATTCAACTTGCCTTTGCCCAAAAGGAACAGATGGGTTCAGTGTTTTTGGATATTAAGGGTGCTTTTGACTCAGTTTGTGTTGATGTCCTTTCAGACAAACTCCACGCAAGTGGCCTTTCATCAGTTTTGAACAATTTTTTGTACAATTTGTTGTCCGAGAAGCATATGAGTTTTACTCATGACAACTTGTCAGTTTCACGAATTAGCTACATGGGTCTCCCCCAGGGATCATGTCTGAGTCCCCTTCTTTATAATTTTTATGTGAGAGACATTGATGACTGTCTCATGGAAAATTGCTCGTTAAGACAGCTTGCAGACGACTGTGTTGTTTCTGTCACAGGACCAACAGCAGCCGAACTACAAGGACCCTTACAAGATACTCTGGACAATTTGTCTACTTGGGCCTTAAAGCTGGGTATCGAATTCTCTGCGGAGAAAACTGAGATGGTTGTCTTTTCAAAGAAACACAAACCTGCCAAGTTTCCGCTTACACTCATGGGTAAGACAATCACTCATAGCTTGTCTTCTAAATATCTCGGGGTCTGGTTCGACGCCAAATGCACCTGGGGGAAACACATTGTGTATCTGACACAGAAATGCCAAAAACGAATCAACTTCATGCGAACTATAACCGGAACATGGTGGGGAGCCCATCCGGAAGATCTGATCAAGCTGTACCAAACAACCATCTTGTCGGTCTTAGAGTACGGTAGCTTTTGCTTTCAATCCGCGGCGAAAACACATATGCTGAAGATACAGCGGATTCAGTACCGCTGTCTTCGCATCGCGCTAGGCTGCATGAACTCGACTCACACAATGAGTTTAGAGGTACTTGCAGGAGTACAGCCCCTGACAGATCGTTTCGCGGAGTTAACACTCAGGTTCCTCATCCGTTGTGAGGTTCTCAATCCATTGGTTATTGAAAACTACGAAAAGCTGCTTGAACATAACCCTCAAACTCGTTTCATGAGTGTGTACTACTGGTACATGACGCTGGAGGTTAGCCCATCTTCGGTTAACACCAATCGTGATAACTTCCTAGAATTCGACTGTTCCTCTGTAGTATTTGATTTGTCCATGAAGCAAGATATCCATGGTATACCAGATCACTTTCGTTCAAAGTTTATCCCACCCATGTTTGCAAGTAAATTCGGGCATGTCAGCGAGAGCCGACAGTTCTTCACTGATGGGTCAAAAATGGATGATATCACTGGTTTCGGTGTTTACAATGTTTCTCATAGCGCCTCCTTCATGCTTCAAAAACCATGTTCTGTATATGTTGCTGAACTAGCAGCTATATATTACACCTTAGAGTACATCAGTTCTCTCCCACCCGAGCACTTCTTCATTTTTTCCGACAGTTTAAGTTCTCTGGAGGCTGTTCGGTCAATGAAGCCGGTGAAGCACTCAGCGTACTTCCTGAATAGAATACGCCAGGCATTGAGTGCTTTGTCAATTCGCTCTTACACTATTACCCTAGCTTGGGTCCCTTCGCATTGATCCATTCCTGGCAATGAGAAAGCGGACTCTCTGGCTAAGGTAGGCGCTAAAGAAGGCGATGTTTACGAGCGTCAAATCGCCTTCGATGATTTTTTTGCATTGGCCCGTCGGGAGACCTTGATCAGCTGGCAACAGAAATGGAGAGACGGAGAAATGGGTAGATGGCTGCATTCCATATTTCCACAGGTGTCGAAAAAGCCATGGTTTAAGGGGTTGGGCATGAGCCGTGATTTCATTCGTGTCATGTGTCGGCTTATGTCCAATCACTATTCGTTAAGCGCGCATACCCACCGTATTGGGCTCTCAGAAAGCAATCTCTGTGTTTGCGGCGTGGCTTACCAGGATATCGAACATGTTGTGTGGGGATGCGTTGAGCATCGTGGCGTCAGATCTGAGCTGACTGAAACTCTCCGGATCCGAGGAAAACAGCAGAAACCTGTCAGGGAAGTGTTGGCGGGCCTTGATTTAGAATATATGAATTTAATCCATCTGTTTTTGAAGCGTATCAATATCCGGGTTTGATTGTGTTCGTTCCCTGTCTTTCTTTTTCCCATTCAAATTGTCCTCTTCTCGTCGTGTCTCCCACAAACCGTTTCTGTTTAGTTTCATTACAGATCTGGACATCCTGTCCCTTCAAGCTTCATCAGCTTAGTAGTCTAAGTAGCTTAAGAAATTCCAAAAAATCCTTTCCTTCCCTGTTTCAAATGTATCCACTAACCTTAAAACTTCCGCAAACTAACATAGTTTTTAAAATAAGTTCAAATTTCAAAATGTAAATAATGTAAAAAAAGAAAAGATTTCGGCTCTGTTATGCCCTACGGCGCCTGAGCCTGCCAAATAAACGAGATAAGTAAAAAAAAAAAAACCATATCATCGTTTATGATCAGAACTCGAGATCTGAAAGACTTCCTGTAAGAGCTGGTGTTCCTCAAGGCAGCATTTTGGGACCAATATTATACAATATTTCCACATCTGACTTACCAGAGTTACCAAAATGTCAAAAATCTTTGTTTGCGGATGACACAGGCCTCTCCGCCAAAGGACAAAGTCTGTGTGTAATCTGTAGTCGATTGCAAAAAAGTTTGGATATTTTTTCTTCATACTTGCAAAAATGGAAGATTTCTCCTAATGCTTCCAAAACTCAACTAATAATATTCCCACATAAACCAAAAGCTCTTTATTTGAATTGGTCAGATGAAGTTAAGTATCTAGGGCTCATGCTAGATAAGAATTTAACTTTCAAAAATCACATTGAGGGCATTCAAGACAAATGTAACAAATATGTAAAATGTCTCTATTCCCTTATTAATAGAAAACCAAAACTTTGTCTTAAGAACAAGCTTTTGATATTCAAACAAATTTTCAGGCCAACCATGTTGTATGCTGTACCAATATGGACTAGCTGTTGTAATACCAGGGAAAAAGCTCTGCAGAGAATTCAAAATAAAATTTTGAAAATGATTCTGAGGCTTCCTCCCTGGTATAGTACCAATGAGTTACATTCCCAAACACGGATCATGCGGAAATGTTTTCATCGCCAGATGAAAAAAGCAAAAATAAATAAACTTTTAGTTGTGATTTTTCTATACAATGTAGAAAGTGATAACCGGCTCTGTTAAGCTGAATACGGCGTGTGAGCCTAAAAATAAACGAACTGGTAAAAAAAGAGTTACACAGAATATCCAATGTTGAAACATTGGAACAAATGTCAAAAAACATTAATCATTTCAGGCAAAAATCGTTGCAATCTTCTATTGCCACGATTAATGCGTTATATGAGTTAAATGAAATGTAATATGTTGTTAACAAAATGTTATTAAAATCTTAAATTTTTTTAATAATCTTCTAATAACACAGAACACCTAGATATAAGAAATGAATGTAATGTTTGGAATGATACTAATAAAGAAATTTAAAAAAAAAAAAAACGATGGACGTACGACTTGTGCTGTAAAAATCCTCATTCTGCACCTTGTTGCGTAAACTACTATTACTAAACTGATATAAGCTTTAAAGTAATTCGTTCAGCTCTTGTTCAGCAAAAATGTTTGTTGGGTCATAACCCATATCCATACATCTCATGTATACTACACACGTGCGCAGAGCGAGTGCGATTTATTTTGCGTTGAAATTGTTTGTCTATCATACCTACATCGCTTCAACAACAAGTGTATTGTAGAAAAGTACGAATGCGGGAAGGCTATCAACGTGTCGTTCGCATTCAAGTGACGACATGACTACGACAGAGAGGCAGTACACGCTAATCTATTGACACACACCACGCGTAACGAATTAATTAATTAAAAATCATGCGAATTGGTTTACCGAACAGCTCAATATATGTGTGAATATTGATCCATATAGTGCCTAATGTTTTACGCTAATTCCCTTATTTTTTCCTACTAAGGATATTCTCACTTGTAAAGCGAAGTATGCACTTGAACAGAAAAGTAATCGCCTATCTCGATGCGTGGGAAATTTCTTGCAAGAAATGGTCAAGAAAAGCATTTCTCTTTGATCGCAGTACGCAGTTGAAAAGAAATCTCGATTACTTTTTCGAATCGACGAAAGTAACTTTCATATGGTTTTGAGAAAATTAATTCAGAAGAATCACAACCTGTCTTTTAAAACTGTTTTAAAATTAATCAATTTTTTATTTTTTTTTCGCCGTGTACATCGCTTAATTTTTGCATACATTAAGCTCGCGTTCAAAAACTAGGGAGTTCCTGTTATTTTCCACAAAAAAAATATTACAAAATGATAAGCCGATTTATTCGGTTACTTTCGACGTTTTTCTACCAGTGTAAAATCGGCTCAAGAAGTGTTTTGTTTTGATTCGTGGTTAAGTCACTTTGTCTCTCCATACAGCGGGGCGGCGAAAGTAGTGGTTAGGTTGCGAAAGTTGAGAATCTTACTTTCGTCGTTTTGTAAATCCGGAAATTAAACGTTTTAAAAGTGAAAAATCGAGTTGGTTCAGAGCGCAACGTGTAGAATTTCATCTGCGAAACACGTAGAATCGATAAAGTAAGTTTGTATTCTTTTTTGACTTGAGTCTGTTAGAATAAGTTTTCGAGAAATGTCATTTCAAATGGAGCTCACTGTACAAAATTTCTTGACCATTTCTTCCGCAGAAATTTTTACTTTTCTTGAGCGGAACAGCATACTTAGCTTAACTAAAGCAAAGGATACACATTTAAAATGACTCCGTACGATTGTGGCTAAATTTCGAATGATCTCGATGTTATTCTTTGTAATGAGAATTTCGTTTTAGTACAAGATTGGATACACTGATAAACTGGAATACTCGAAATTAAAAATATTTCCTTTTCGTTTTTCTATTTCATTGGATTTCTATGTCATATCATCTGATTAGAAAAAACGTGTCCTTTGCAAAATATTCCGATTTTTTAGATTTTTAATTACGTATACCATCAGTGCACCAGATTCCGCTCATTTAAGGGAAGTTATGTGTTCAAATGTTTATTATAAAATAACTAGTGTGTCAATCAATACTATTTTTATGTAACAATGTAGGCCCAAGTATAGGTAATCAGCAGCAAAATAAAAAATATCTGAAAAACTTTTGTAATAAGAAATTAATTGCATTTGTTACTACATCTAGGTGTTTCTATTTCCACTCACGGTAAACAGATTTCGTGACGAACTTACTAAAAAATGCATTATTTCGAATTTTGTAATTTATCTTGATATTTTTTATGGTCAAACCATAGCTACTACTGCAATAAAGAAGGCTGTATACTAAAATCGACAGTTCCTTAAACTTTTGTTTAATTTTTGGCATAAGCGGTTATTGGAACACACAAAAATACCTAGTGATCCAATAACCGCTCACGAGGTCTTGTGTTTTCAATATAAAGAAATATTTTATCAAATTAAAATAATGTCAGACGACCTCATTTGAATGTTGCTAATATTTCTAGAATATATCCGTGCGAAAAATGTTGGTTTTTGACACGAAAAATCAATTTATACACTAGTGAGCGGAATTAGGGGCATGAGCGGATACTGGTGCACTGATGGTACTACAAAACTTGATCAGTCGATTTGGGGCACTTTAGAAGTTTTGACTTCCTTTTATATAAAGGAGCGTCACTATTATAATTGTAAACGGTTCACAAATATTATCGAAACAAGTATTGGAAAGCTATGTTAATCCTTAACAATCTACCACCTCCACAGCCAAGGGGCCATGATAAAGCATGTTAAAAATTGGGTTAGATTACTATAGAAACTATATTTGTATAAAAAAAAGAGTTAAATCGTGAGTTTTAACTCATAATGGTCGTGTTATAAAGAAATCTCATACATTTGAAATCATGTACACATATTTATCGATCTACAGCAAATTGCAAGCGTTTTTCTCCGAATATTTTAATAGGTTATCTCAGAATAACACATTATAAAAATAATGCAGGGAAAATAAATTCAATATTATTGGGGGTCATGCACAAATTATGTCCAAGCGTGACAAGCCTTACAAAATTTTTGGAGGACTCATACAAAAAGTGTGACAAAGGGGGGGGGGGGGGGGAGGGGGTCACAAAAGTCGAAATTTAGCGTGACATAATTTGTGTACCATCCCTTACAGCTGTGTTCCCAAATTTTATGATTGTCATTGTGCTTTGAGAGGTCTTCTGAATATAAAGCATTTGATGATAATATATCTTCGAGCTGTTTAGTGGAAAACCTATAAATGAAAACCGAATTAAGTTCTATATCATTTAATTCCACTAGAGTTTGTATCCTTTGACAGATACGCGTATTTCGACCTCAACTGTAAGGCCGTCTTCAGTGTCGTGTGCTAAATTCGGTTTTCATTAACTCATAAAGCATTTGTTTTTCTATTGTGCTTACAATATGATGTGGAGACTAAATAAACAACTCTATGAAGGCGTGGGTTATTTTTCATATTAATACTATATTAGTGCTTCCGTCAGGACGTACTTTAAACCTAAAAATTCTACTCATAGCAGTTCCATTTAAATTTTAAATATTTTTCTCTTAAAAAATCGATGAAAAACGACTATATGATGATTGAAATATAATTATCGTGAAAATTGTTGCTCCAAAAATAACTTTATATTTTTCAGCAGATTTCTGATTGATGATGATATTGACTGTTGGAAATGCAAAATTTGACTATTTCAGCCAACTTGCGTGCAAGTTTGCCAGCTTGTATGACAATTTATTCGCTTAATTTGCCATAGAATTCAAACTTCATGTGTATAACAATAATTACCAACAAAGTTCATAATACTTTTGATGCTAAAAAGTAATTTTTTGATGGTTTTTGAAAAAAAATGTATTTGGCCATATAAGACAAACAAGGAATTTTATATGGAGTCTGCAAACATGCTGGAAAAATCGATTTAATTTAAATTTAATCGGGAAAATTCAACCAAATTATATTTGAAATGAAAGTTAAAGTCATATTTTGCATGCTTGGTGGAATTAATTACAAAAAAGTTTAATGAATCATTCTTTAAATTTCTTGTAAACATCAATGAAAACACTACTTTATACAACTTTGACGATCTGTCGCTTATTATTGTTTTGTGCTGTACTATTCCAATTTTCCTATCCGACCTTTAATGTAAAAAATCGCGATAGCCGTTGTCCGCAATATGATGCAGTTTGAGCCCCATTGAATTAACGGGAGAAACGACAAATAATTTATGTGCATTCCTTTTCAGCATTAAAAAAAGCATTATAATTAAAATTGTCTCCCTCATTTTAACCAATTTGGCTTACTTTGACGTGAAAAATGGTTCTAACCAATAACTCTTATCTAAGCAGCTAACACAGCATTGAACCGCATCTTAGAGGTTTAGCCAAAATGCACAGAATACGTCCATTACCCTAAACATATAAAAACACTTACCTTTTTAAGTAATTTATAGTTCCAACTTTTTTATATTAGTCTCAACCTGATGTATAGATCAATACTAATAGCTTTCATGTAACAGCTACAATAACAACTATCTAAATTTAAACTAAAAAGCAATTCGTTAGATTCAATAAATTAAGTAATGTATTTATTTATTTACAATCGCGCACAAAACGTTAATTAAAAACCTTATGTGACGTTTTCGTTCTTTCGTGCGGTAGGGATGGGCAATTACACATGAGATAAATAATCGATCTTTTTGTATTTTCACCTCACACGGAGAAAATAATTTACCCATATTTAAGCCACAGACAAACATACGTCACACTCTCATCGATATCCATCGACAACCTTTTAACGATCGATTCATATATACGGTAGGTGGTCAATCGACCACACGCAGCGCTCGCATCGTTTTTGTTCGTGTTTGACGTTTACACACTACCGCCATCTATGGACCGATGTACGAGTTCACTAATTTGACGTTTGAGCGGTGCCGTGGTATTTACGTGACTATGTGTTGTGGACAACCCTATTGCGGTGTACCCTATGGTACCACGCACGCCGCTGGGCTCGCACTGGCACACTGAAATGAATTTTATTGTAGAAACTACTGAATCCATGGTAAAATTAAGAACTGCACCAACGATTTTCAACCGACTACATTAATCTGTTAACTCTACCAAAACATAGTCAACATCACTACACAAGAAAATTAATTCTGTTTATTTAATCACACTTGTAGTATTTATGACTAGAAACATTCTAGATTTGACAAGTTTGGCATTATACTTTTGATCACACTGTGTTGTACGGTGGGTGTCACGGATCGAAATACAATGCTGTGTAGTCGAAGTTACTATGGACATAGTCACATTTACTGCACTGCTCAGTGATTTTCACTAGATTATAGTAAACTTAACAGATTTTTGTAGTCGGTTGAAAATCGTTGGTGCAGTTCTTAAATCTACCATGGATTCGGTAGATTATACAACAAAATTTGTTTGCGTGCAGAGCATAAAGCCTCATGCACAATGTGAGCGGCAGCGTGGTACAACGGCAAAACGGCAAGCCTATCTTGAGCTACACTCTACTTGTCAAGTCAATGTTGAAAAGGATTTAGTCAACACTGGATTGATAAGTAAAGTGTAGATCAAGATGGACATGCCGTTTTGCCGTTCACATTGTGCTTGGGGCCTAACTGTCATGCGCGATGCATCTATGTATTTTAATTTGGTTGTCGTTGTGTTCTACACTGAAATGAATTTCATTGTAGAGAATACTGAATCCATGGTAAAATGTGGGCTTCGTAGCCGTGCGGTTAGCGGCGTCAGTCGTGTAGGCGTATTACGCTACGGAGTGTGGGTTCGATTCCCACCCCAGTCGGAGAAAACTTTTCGTCAAACGAAAAATTCTTCACTGGTCCACTGGTCGTTCCATGTGTCCGTTGTCTAATGTTAGTAATGTTCAGTCTGAGCAGCCTTTGGCTGAAGACGGTGTAAATTGTCTTTTTTTTTAAATTAAGAACTGCACCAACGATTTTCAACCGACTACATTAATCTGTTAACTCTACTAAAACATAGTCAACATCCATGCACAAGAAAATTTATTCTGTTTATTTAACCAGTGTTGTAGTATTTATGACTTGGTAAAAGTCTTTCACTAAGTGAGCTGTATAGGAGTTAAAATTATTTTGCTACTGTTGGAACGAATATACGGTAAGTTGGGGGACAATCCATTCAAGATACAAATTCTATACTTTTCACCACAAATTGAAATACAATTCGTTGAATTGTTTTTGTATTGTACAACAATACGCGAATTGCTAATCAAGACAATACATGAACAATATATCGTATTGTATTTTCAAAATGTATGTATGAGAAAATATTTATATTTATATTGTTACGATACTTAATAACCCATACATTATATTGCAAAAATCTCATATACCATACAGTGAACTGTTGAAAACAATATATTGTACTGTAATTGTATTGTCCTTTTACAATATACTGTATTGTATTTCCAATATATTCAATGGTACTGTTACAATACGTTATATTGTTTTAGTATTGTAATTTTTATCCGGGCGGGCCTGTCATTCTCATAGAAAAACTGTCAAAGTGCTTTGTGATCAGATGATTTTGAACGTCTCGTGAAGTATTTTTCACATGTTATGCTATGTGGTGGTGGTGTCGTTGAGAAAATTCGATTAAACGTGTAAAATTGAACGAACTGTCAAAAACTGAACGAAACAATATTAGCGAAAAGCTGAACCTTTTTATGCTGTCATAAATTTCTCTCTGCAAAAAATGGATTAAAGTTGTGAAGAGTGTGTGGTAGTTTTAAAATGCAATTTATATAATTGTAATACCCTCGCATGTTTGAAATTGCTATCAGTGCAAACCTCATCAAAAGAAATGTCGGTACAGTTAGTAGATTCCTGTGGAAAAGATGATTTGAAGACCCAGTTTGTGACTCGCGAAGGCGAGTATAGATTGATGACGCTGTCGGAATACTCACGGCCAAATCGTGTTGGATATCAAAATAATCAGAGTAACCCTCAGGTGAGGGTTTCTTTGGTGACACTTCCATCTCAGCAGACATCCCAGCAAACAGTTGTTGAAAATGGCAACAATCAAGGCGGAAATACCGGAAATACAAACCCTGTTCCATCAACGAAATTCGGATGCGCGACGACAAATGAGACCTCCAATAATCGAGATCAGACACATAGTAACATCACTGGTGGATTATCACCCAGCTGTTCTACGCCCATCGGAGGGGACAGAATATGCTTCAATTATGGAAAAGAGCTGTATGTTTATGCATATCGTGGAGTGAAAAAGGTAAGTAAAAATCGGAATAAATAATTATCTTTAACAAAATTTTCAACAAATCTGATAAAAATATTGCCGAATTAATTTTGTCAGCATGTGCATACTACTAGATAGTTTTTAAGATTGTGCATACGAATAGGTCCGCAATAGAATTACAGTGCCCATCCGATTTTGACAATACATTTTTTTTATTGTTTCAAACTTCTTATCGTAAACGGAATCTACAGATACCGTGAGGCACAGAAATCCGTACACTTGATTGAATTTTTCAATTAAAGATAATTTACACCGTCTTTAGCACATAGGCTGCACAGACCGAAGGTTCACTAACTTTAGGCAACGGACAACACAAAACACCCAGTAGCCCGGTGATGAATTTTTCGTTTGACGAAAAGTTTCCACCGGCTGGTGGAACCCATCTGATAAAAAATGTGTGGTATTGCAAACCATTACCGTTTGCTTAATTCTACTATGCCAATATTTAGTTGAAGTAAACAAGTATTTTGTCGCTTTCACTACATTCTAGTTTGGATAACCATGGATGTATGACAAAGCGCATAGTACCTACAACTACTTATTATAGTCAACTACTAGAAATGCAACTTGGCATTACATCATTATAAATTAGCACGTTTCACTCAAAACAATTCATACAAATTCAGGGTAAGTGCCAAATGGAAACCAAACTTGACCATGGGAATGCAGCTACTGATTCAGATAAAATTCTTCCAGAGCTGCAACAACCGATCTTAGACGGAAGAATGCATCAGCTTTATTACTGCCATCCGCGTACTTTCTCCTACACTTGCCCTAAGGTGGTTTGCGTCATATTTGTCAATTCGCTAATCAGCGATCAACCGTCGGACTTCCTAATTGTTCCCGAACCTGGACGAAAATCCCACCTCACAGATCTACCCTGGCCGATTGATGAACCAGACAAGGGGAAGTCCTGCGACTATTTGGCACACCCAGCAAGCTGATTCTGATGAGTGTAGTTGCGTAGGGCGGTATCTGTTCGGGCCTCTCCGTTGCCAATTCTGATACTAGCGCCAGGGAGAAACGTAAAGATCGACAGTCCCTCGAAACGCATCGGTTCTACTTCGAGGGCGGTCGGGTGAGCAAGCATTCAACATGGCACTCCGTTCTGCGTTGGTTTTCCGGATCGATCAAAGCCAACAACGCTTCTTTAGCTCTCGATGGCGTAGATTTCAACATTTGATAATTATTAAAATTTTGTTGTGATAAAGAAACATGCTTTTGATCACAAGATTGTGCAGATCAGTCATGATTAAATAAAATATTCTCAATGAAAACAAAACAAAACAACTAAACTGCATTCCTAGTACGACTAAACATGGGGGTTGTCCTTACTATATTCATTAAATCATTATGACCAGAAGCATGGTAAATTTTACTACGATGCAACTCACATAGTAAATTTTACGATGGTATAGTCACTCCAATAATGAAACATTTTCTGTCAAAATCAAGTGGTAAAAATGTTTTAATTTCACCCTTGACATGGTTGGCGTTACTATGCTTTTCCTTTCAGTGCACACTTCGTGGCACAATACGCCTAGACTACTGACGCCGCTAACCGCACGTTCACGAAGAACACAAAGTTTCACATTATGTTAATATTGAAATGAATAAATATACAGTTTTAAAATTACACATATAATTACAATAAGTTATAAGTTGTTCATGCAAACTGAATTTAAGTAGGCCATGATCTGAAAATTGTAAAAATCAAAATGTGACCGCTCATTATTGTGATGAATGGTTTGTATGCCTTTTAGTGATTTGCTAAGAAAAGTGAATAAAGTTTCCAACAGAAGAAGCAATAACCTAAGAATGTTAATGTCGCTACTGTTCGTGTTACATCTACAGTCATCCCTCCCAGAGTCTATGAATGGAGAGTTGCGCGAAGAGTGAAACCAAATCTACCTATCGAACTGAAGTGTTCTTCCAGGTACTTCCAAATAAACGGAAGTACTTTTCCAGATGCTTCCGGAAAATAACTGGAGGCGTACTTGGTACTGGTGCTGGATCCAACTGCGGCGGATTGCCTTCATCTTCTTCATCGCTGCCTTTGGTGTAGTACTGCGACTCGTCGGTTTCCTCCGCTTGAAGGCTCAGGTCGTTCTCGTTTTGAGGGATGGAAGGATCAGGATTCGTTGCTGTTGCTTGAACGGCTGCAGATGGTACGTCTGGGCCAAAACCGTCGAAAAATACCGACAGTGGGCTTGGACCTTGGTTTGCGTCACGATCTGGAACAGACTCGGCCGCACGTTGCTTCAACTGGTTGGTGTGCGAACGTATTAGCCGCTGACGATCCTCCAGGAACACGTTGTAGTTCACTCTCCCGATACGCTCGATAACCGTGGCGGCATGCCACTGCCAAGAGTTACCTTGATGGACTTGAGCATACACGGAATCACCGGGAGCGGACTGCCTTGAAACTGCTCCGTGCTTTTTGTTGAATCGTTGGTTTTGACTCTCTGCCTTCGACTGAGCTGCTGCAGTGGAATAACGTGGTGGAAGTATCATGGACGAAATTGTGCGGATCGGCCGTCCAAACATCATTTCCGCTGGAGACTTTCCACCGAGGTCAGCCGTTGGTGTTGTGCGATACACTTGCAGAAATGTTTGCAATGCTTCCTCCAGTGTTTCTCCTCCCGACAGAATTTTGCGTAGGGTGCGCTTCAGGGTGTCCACGAACCGTTCTGCTAACCCGTTTGACTGTGGGTGGTATGGTGCAGTGCGGATGTGGTGAATACCTTGCTGCTCGCAGAATGACTGGAACTCGTGACTGGTAAACTGTGTTCCATTATCCGAGACGATGGTTACTGGTATACCGAAAGTTGCAAAGCTGTTTGTGAGCAGCTTCATCGTTGTTTTGGTTGTTGTGGTTTTCGTTGCGTACACTTCAGGCCATTTGCTGTACGGGTCGACTACCACCAGGTAAAACACGCCATCCACAGGTCCAGCGTAGTCGATATGGATGCGTGACCACGGCTTGTCCGGCATGGGCCATGATTCGAGCGTTGTCTTGACCGGTGTTTTTCCAGCAGTACAGCAGGGGACGCAGTGCCGGACGAAATCCTTGATGTCGTTATCGATTCCCGGTCAGTAGACGAAACTTCGTGCAATAGATTTCATACGAACCATGCCTGGATGTCCGCGATGGAATTGCTTCAGGATTTGCCGTCGGAATTTGCTCGGAACGACAACTCTGTCGTGGAACAAAATACAGCCGTCGACATGGGTGAGGGAGTCCTGCCTGGTGAAGTAGGGACGAACGTCTGGGTTTGTGATTGACTTTGCTTCGTTTGGCCAACCCTCACGGATGAATTTGAGCACCGCTTGTAGTGCTTTATCTGCCATCGTGGCAGATTGGATCGCTGCGAAAGAAATTGGTACTTGCTTGATAGTGTCACGAATAATGCTCACCATGTCTTCTTCTAGGGAAATCGCTGCGACGACGTAATCTTCCTCTGGCTGCTTGGAACGGTCGATCAGTCTGGACAGCATATCGGCGCAACCAAAGTCGTTTGTGGACACGTGCTGGATTTCAAAATCATAGTTGAGCAGCATCAACGCCCACCGTTGAAGACGATTTGCGGTATGCAATGGAATTCCCTTCTTCGAACCAAAGATTGATAGGAGCGGCTGTGGTCCGTCTGGAGAGTGAACCGGCGTCCCAGGAGGTACTTGTGAAACTTCGTTACCCCGTAGATGAGCGCAAGTGCTTCCTTTTCCGGCTGCCCGTAGGCCTGCTCCGCCGGAGTGAGGGATCTTGACGCGTGCTGGATAGCCTTGAGAGACCCGTTGGGAAATTTGTGGTAGATGACTGCACCGATACCCGTACTGGATGCGTCCGCCGCAACGATGATTGGTAGCTTCGGGTCGTAATGAGTCAGCAACAAATCGGACTGCAGGACTTGCTTGAACTGCTCGAACGACCGCTGGCAATCGGAGTTCCAATGCCACTTCGAATCCTTCTTGAGAAGTTTGTCGAGGGGGTGTCGAAGCTCGTGGATGTTGCGAACGAATCGGCCGTAAAAGTTAACGGCTCCCAGGAATGATCGCAATTCAGACACGTTGGTTGGTGCCGGAATGGAGGCGATGACTTGGACCTTCGCCGGATCGGGACGGATGCCATTTTGATCGACGATGTGCCCTAAGTAGCCGATTTCGGTTTGAAAAAAGTGGCACTTTTCCAGCTTGACGTGGAACCCATATTCCTCTAGACGCTGAAGTAGCTTGTCCAGAGACGCCTTGTGTGCTTCCCAGGTTTTATATCCTGCAAATAAAGAATAAAATAATATGTTAATCAGTCCACAGTTCGGGAAGTCCCTTCTTTCTGCGTCAACTGCAGCCAGTATTTATAGCTCAGAAATACTGTAGGTACGAACACATAAAAGGTACCAAGTCAAAAGTTAGAATAATTAATATCACTTGAGATAGGTAGACATGACAGTCCTTCCCCCTTCAGAAACTTTCTAATAACTCTTTGAAAGCCACCTACAATTTGCTACAACTCATACAACGAACAATCGAAAATATATCCAAAGAATTCCACGATCTTAAATACGCAAATTTGCTAATTCCATGACTACAACCAAACATTCAAATCATTGGATTGTCCTGCTCAACATTACATTTGACAAATTCGTCAACACTAAAGAACAATTTCGTTCATCTCAATACAGCAATCGCTTCACAAAAGAACAACTAGGTTTACAATAAACGACAATTTCGTCAGCTCTAAAGAACAATTTGGTTCAACTCAAATCGGCAATTTCACCACACTTTCAAATACAGATACAATTGGCAATTCGCCACCCCAAAGAAAATCGATTATCTTCAACACACGTTTCCATGATCCTCGTCGCCACTTTTATATCCTGTAAATAAAGAATAAAATAATATATTAATCAGTCCACAGTTCGGGAAGTCCCTTCTTTCTGCGTCAACTGCAGCCAGTATTTATAGCTCAGAAATACTGTAGGTACGAACACATAAAAGGTACCAAGTCAAAAGTTAGAATAATTAATATCACTTGAGATAGGTAGACATGACACCAGGTTGCTCCAAAAACGATTGCGTCGTCGAGGAACGATCGAACACCAGGAATGTCAGCAATCATCGTGTCGACGAGCCGTTGGAATGCTCCTGGCGCCGACTTCACCCCTGGGGCGAGGCGATTGAACTGGAAAAGACCCCGGTGCGTGGCGATGGTGAGAAGTTGCTTCGATTCTTCATCTACTTCCACCTGCAGGTACGCATCGGAGAGATCGATGATGCTGAACACGGCACTTCCGTTGAGCTATGCGAAGATCTCCTCCGATGTAGGTAGAGGATAGTGGTTGGCCTCCAGCGCTTCGTTGAGTCCAATGGAATAATCCGCACAGATGCGAACCTTACCATTCGGCTTGCGAACTGCAACGATCGGAGCGGCCCACTCCGAGAAATCGATCGGCGTGATAATTCCCAGCGATTGGAGACGTGTCAGCTCGGCGTCCACCAGCGAAATGGTGTTGAACGGAACCGGGCGCTTCGGACAGAAAACTGGTTTGGCGTTAGGTTTGAGAAAAAGCTTTACCTTGGTTTTGGTGCAGTGTCCCAGCGAGTTGTCAAAAACCGCTGGATGGTTGGCTTGAAGCTGTGCTGTTACTTCGTCGAAGCATGGTCGGGGTTCGGCTGCAACTTGACTGCAGAGCGTGTCGAATGGAATCGACCACAGGTTGAACGCGTCGATCCAATCAATCCCCAACACGTTGAGGTCCGGTGATGAGGTGACGAAACATTTGCCACGCTTGACCATACCGTTGAGGGTGACTTCACAATGGAATTCGCCGATGAGGGCGAGCTGTCCACCGGATGCGTTGGATGCTTCGATCGATGACGGAGCCAGCTTCGGTCGTCCCAGTTGTTGCCATGTTGTCTTGGAAACCACGGTAATATCGCTTGCGGAATCCAATTGCAGCGAAATAGCGACGTCGTTGATGTTGATGGTCACGTACTTACGCTTTGGAGTGCTGTTTGCGATGTGGTTCACGAAGATTCCTTTGGCTTGAGATCTGGAACCGGTCTTGGTCTTCTTCTTCCCGGGTTGAGTTGAAGAGTCGCTTGAAGACTTTTTGATGCAGGTACAGTAGCCTTCCTTGTGGCCGGTGCGGTTACATACCTTGCAGAGATGGTCGGCGAATGGACAGTCGCGGACATAGTGCATTTGCCCGCACTGCCAGCAGGGAGTTCGTGGGACGGACTTGCTTTCCGGTTTCGATGGACGCTGATGATGGCCGGTTTTCTTCTCGGAGACGCTGCGGACCGAGTTTTTCGAACTTGATTGATGTTCGATCATCGTGGTGTTCGACTTGAGGTTGACGATTCGCTGGAATTCGTCGATCAGCGTTTGGAGTGTTACCGGCGCTTGTGCCGTCTCACCTTCGATGCGGGAAAGAAGCCTTGCTCGAATGTCTGCGTAGCGTGGAGCCTTGAGACCGCAGACAAACATCAAGCACTTGAACTGATCGATCTTCAAGTCGAAACTCGAACTCTTCACACGCCCTGTTGATTTTGCCACCGTAGCTGATGATGTCTTCCGTCTCGGATTTCACCAGCTGCAAGCACTGGTAGCGCTTGTGGAAAACGGAGGTCTGCCTGCCGAAGATTTTCTTGAGCGTCTTGATGGTATCGGCAAACGTGACGTCCTTCGGTAGCGTCGGAAGGATATTGTTGACGTAGCGACAATGCGAGGACGTGTCCAACTTCCGGAGTAGGAGCCGAACTTTGGCTGCGTCGTCCAGGCTTCGTGCGTCGCTTTCGAACAGATCCGAGTAACGGGCAAACCATTTGTCGAAAGTGGTGCCGTTCTCCAGATCGAAACAGAACTCACTGATGTTGGTCGACAGGGACTCCAATACTTGCTCTGGGTTGGTTGCTTGAGGAACGGCCAACCGCTGGAGTAGCTGGGTCATTTGCACAATCGCCGCTTGGAGTTCTTCGTTCGTCGCCATCCTTCCTCGGGTTCAATTCTGGAGCTCTTGACAATCCAGAATAATCCTCGTCGCCAGCTGAAGTGTTCTTCCAGGTACTTCCAAATCAACGGAAGTACTTTTCCAGATGCTTCCGGAAAATAACTGGAGCTTGTTAGAGCTAAGTACAAATACGTTTATTATCTTTGACATATACAGTTCGAACGAAAATTTTTTCTCTTTGGTCGCAGACAGTGGTTACTGCGATCAATGTAGATTGCTTGGATTGAACACGAACTGTCAAACCGTCTACCCCGCCTTGAATTGAATGATTTTCGACTCATCCGAGCTCCATGCCTATTTTCTGCCGCATTCAGGATGATTTTCATCTCTGTTGGAATCATCTGTTTACAAATCACGCCGAATGAAAATCATCCGATTTTGAAACTATTTTCTTCTTCAAAAAGATGTTACATTCATGGATGTAATCAAACCACATTGCATGCTTGGTAATAAAATATCACAATAATTCCAATGGAACAATAAATAACTAAACGTTGATAGTTTAATGCACTCCATTTTTTATTTCCATTATTCACAAATATGAATTTATCTCATGTCCGCAGGAGTAGCTGTCTGCCCCTTGTGACTCCACCAAATCCTCGTCCACAAAAAAACATAATTGCACAAAAATACATGATTGCACGAACTGTGCATAAGCTGTCTCGATATATCCCTGAAAGTAAAACAAACAGTACTAGTTGCCACCTCGGTTGATGCTAATAAAGATTATTTAGGAGAATTCCTTTTTAAATTTCAATTACCTACGAAATCCATGATGGAAAAGTAAACACACCATGTTGCTGCCACCATATTTTTACAATCTTTTCAAGGATGTTTTGACAGTTGGGATCATTAATTTTCTGTATGATATTTTAGATGGTAAGTGAATGATTTTCGAATGAGGACATGGAAGGAAATAAAATCCTTCCGAAGCTGTAGATTATTCATCTAGGGGCTGGGAATTGAACCCATGACCTTCCGCATATGAAGCGGAAGCGTAACCTCAAGGCTACAGACCCCCCTAGGTTATTCATTTGTGTTGACTTTTTTCAATCATCTACTTATTGTCATACGGCTATGTACAGGAAATCATTACTAAATTGGATGATTTTCGTTTTGTAGTCGGTGGAAGTATCATCTTCTTTCGTAGTCATTCAAAATAAGGAAAATGAAGTTTTGCGGCCATGTGAATTACGAATCATTCAATATAATGCGTAGTATGCACCTGAAACGTAAAGCGCTCAAGTAAAATTTATCTTTTTTACCAAAGTAATTTTGACAGCTGATCCAGTTCGCGAAGTGTGACTTTTACTAGCGGAATAATTGAGCGGCACATTTTTCCGTAAGAAAAAGTGACAGCTCCATTTGATTAGTACGGCAGGCGTTACCAACGTTATAAAATCAGCTCTACTTCTCAGCAGCGTACAGCTCAAGTAATTTCGGTAGCGGAATCATTCCTTGACCGTTTCTTGTCCTATTCTTTTGCACAGTACTTATGATCAGCGTACCAGCCATAAAGAAGGAGCTCTCGTTCAGTGTAGGGGCTATTTTCGAAGACGAGGAAGAACAATAATTGAATGAAGTCTCTTCGCGCAACTCTCCATTCATAGACTCTGATCCCTCCATGAGTCGATGTTCCATTACTCGATATCGACTCATGGAACCATACTAAAAACATAAAATCATGGTTACTATGATGGTCCCTTCAAACAGCTTTCCAAATAATAGCTGTTCCATGACTCGATATTTTCATGAGTCGATGGTCCCTTCAATATCGACTTATGGAGGTTTGACTGTAGTTTGCAACGCGCTGACAGCGTGAGTACCGGGCCTCAAAGTGTCAAATAAATTTTAAAAACCTTACAAATCACCCTCTACAATATGGCATTGAATTAACAATGAAAAAGTACAAGTAAAGACAATAGGGTCCTAAAGCCCTGTCCCAATATTAGTGCCAAACGCTTAAGTTTAGGACAAAAACACATGTTTACTCAATTTCATAATGCTGCGAAGTGCGGCTTCATAAGTGCGAAAATGCGAATAAAAGTCGGGATTGCATCGAATCATTTCTGTGTCTTCAGCGGGGTTGTTGTTTGAACTTCGAGATATAACCCCGCTGAAGACACCGACTCGATTTGATGCAATCGCGTACTTTTATTAGCATTTCCGCACTTGTAAAAACTTCTGCGATAATCCAGTAGTGAAAGAAATGTGCAATATATTACATAACAAACAACTTTCCTCCAATATGAACTTTGATAGCTTTTTTTTACCAGTTTGTTTATTTATTTAGTACGCCGAATAAAGCTTTACAGAGCCAATTATCATTTTCTACTATGGATAGAAGAAATACAACTATTAACAATTTTATTTCTCGGTGAATCAAGTTTATCGTCCGATGATACAACGATCTCCATGTGATCAGCGTTTGGGGAACCTTGATCTGCGCATGCCTTTTTTGTTCCACTTTTCTCGTTAACCCGCCTCGATCGCCGTCGCTTGTTTGAAGCCCCATTGTGTTCGGTGGATGAGTGTGATGCATTGGGCCGTATGAATAAAAAGCGTTGAACTTTACTACATGTAGCATCTACTCGAAAACAAAATCCACAAAGTTTACTACACTTTTGATATGAATAAAAAACCTTTCGAACATGCAGTACCTACTACTTTCGAACATGAGCAGTGACTGATGCTGCACGTTAAGAAAATTCTATTCAGACTGCAGAGCGACGCTGCACGTTAGGAAAATTACATTCAGAGTGACACTTTAAACCAATAAAATCATTCATATATGCCAACTTTGTCGCTTATTCACACGACAAATCATGTGTAAATATGAATATTACTACATTCCCGCTATGCATCGCGTAATCGACCATGAACACAAATTCATGTAGGTTATGTAACTTTACACGATTTGAAGTGTGAATTTGCGATTACCATTCCCTTTATGTGCATGTGAATTTTATAATGATTTGGCAACAAGGATTTTTCTGAGAATTTTGATATTTTAGCTAGAAAGCTGTATCCTATGAAGGAATCTTGAGATTGCAGCAATTGTGGAATTAAAAAGTTCCTAACATTTTCAAGATACCAGTACAGAGAATTAGATGAAATAGCAGTAGAATTTTGAACTTCCTCTGTGAATTAAAAAAACAGCATGTTGAACTCCGATGATAGATATAGGATTCTTAGTATTTCTGTGGTATTCCGTTATTTCGGTAGGTTTCCTGGTAGTATATCTGGAAATCTTAGAAATGAAAATAAATTCTCACAATAGTGGTTGAGGATTTTCTTTTACATTTTTACATTCAGATATCCAAAGGTGTATACTATAATTGAAGATTTCCTCTGAAATCGCAACGGAACTGGAAATCAAAGGGATCTAAAGTTTACAAGAATTCCAAAGATTCGAACCAGAGTTTGCAGGAATCTCACTGAAATCTCAGAGATTCCTAGAGAAATACAATCTTGAAGATACCCGAATAATTTCAAAAGATCAATAGCCAGATCAAATACCGGATTTACAATATTCCCAAAAGAATCCCAGAATGGCTTCCAGAATCCCAGAATTGTCATACCAAATCTAGAATGCCTATCGGAAACCCAGAATTACTATAGGTATACCAGAATTCCAAAGGAAGTCAGAGAATCTAGGATATTAGTCAGTCAGTCATTCTTACATAAAATTAAGAATTACTTTATAATTAGCTGAAATCCATCCGACATCCGAGAATTCCTAAAAAACAACACAATTATCGTAATGCCAGATTCAACATAATTATCGTAATAAGTATTATCGTACCTGCCACACGGAATTCACATGTAAAATGGTCAATTGACATTGAAAGCTCTCAGTTAAAAACTGTGTAAGTACTCATAAGAAGTTGAGAATTAAGCTCTGCGCAGTTGGGACGTAACGCCAGATAGAATCTCTCGAATAAATTCAAAATTCCTTACCGGAACCTCGAAATTCTTTTCGAAATTTCAAAATTTCTACGGAAATCTCAAAATACCTTTCGAAATATCAAAGCTGACATCGTTTTCCCACACTGAGAAAAATCTACACGCCAAGGTCGTGTGTTTTACTTATAGATTTGCGCAATGAGGAAAACCACATGACTTAAGTGTGGTAGCCATATGGATTTCGTCATTGACTTCATGGTATAATAACATGTGTATCAACATTAGGTTGTCATGAGAAACCAACATGAATGTCTAAATATTAAATCATGAAAACCAACTGATTTGCTTATTGAATTCGAAATGTAGTGGCTTTAGATAGTCATGTGTGATAGAAGAAATTTGATAGAAGAAATCTTGCTCCCCAAAATATGGATTCGAGGCTCCTCTGCTTGTCGCAAGCTCACTTGAATGTTGTTTTTTTTCAAACAAGTGAGTCAGCAACAAGTGGGGCGCCGCAAATCCATAATTTGGGAAGCCCGGGATTAGCATATTTCATTTTATTCGAAGCTGAAAGCTAGGAAAATCTGTTAGTGGAATCCGATTTTTCTCTAACACCATACATTATATCCAACGCTGGAAGTAATGCATTTTATTCATAGAAAATTAGAATGAACTCCTCATATTCACTCGGACATCTTCACTAATAGGAAGAAAAACGAATCCGCAAATTTTCCTCTAACACTTTCAGCTTCAGAATTTGCTTCTTCTCTTTGGAACATGATGATGACTGTCGTTCGACATGAGGTCCATCCGAAATTTAGTTCGCTATGGGTTGATCACTAATAATTTAGAAATTTGGAACACGGAAATCGACAGCAAGCTGATCGATTTCAAATCGACCAACTTGGACATGATGATCATGACACAAGATAATCATAAGTTAAACACACTGATTCCGTGTTGGGTGATGATCCATAGCACCCATAGGTTGACGCATACGAATTTGAAATGGAAAGCTTTAGGAACTTATGTGGAAAACTATGGAATTCATGTTGTCGGTTGATGAATCAGTCCATGAAGTAAAACTAAAGAATTGAATGTGTAATACACACGAAGTTTGTAAGAAAATCACAACAAATCGACATAGACGTTCATGAATCGATCCATAATTCAAAACACACGGATCAAGCGTGTGGATTTTTTTCAGTGCATGGTATTTACTAAAGAGACTAAATTATAAAGAGACGAAATCTGATCATATTCAAAATAAATCAGCTAGCAACTATGCCAAATCTATTACGCAGCACTGTCAATGTTAAATCCCACGCTAAAAGGGAGTCACAGGTTTTATGTGTTGAATTTTCACAGGTTTGGGTAACGAATGAAAAATTGACTGAATGTGTGTAAAACCAATGTAATGAGTAGAGCATTCTTTATGCAAAGCATGAAAATTGCAACCGACACTCATGTATTCAGAAAATATGCTACTTCAAAAGAAGCAAAATTTTCGTGGGCGGTAACATTTTTGTGTGAGCCGTTTTCAGCTTGTGTGAAAAAGTGTTTGACAAGTCTTCTGCTCGATTGGAATGACATTGACAGTAAACTTGGAATTCCAATTGGAACATTTCGCTTCTTTGCTTGTAGTTTATTTAGTATTTACTAAAGAGACTAAATTATAAAGAGACGAAATCTGATCATATTCAAAATAAATCAGCTAGCAACTATGCCAAATCTATTACGCAGCACTGTCAATGTTAAATCCCACGCTAAAAGGGAGTCACAGGTTTTATGTGTTGAATTTTCACAGGTTTGGGTAACGAATGAGTAGCAACCCGATGTGGGGTATTTAGAGGTGTGGGCGAACATCGAATTAGTATTTGTGAATATATCAGTTTTGAAGTGGTAGTTGTGCAATGCCAACTTCGGCGAGCCGAAAGTTCACGAAGTAGCCGAAGATGACGTCACGTTGAGAAAGCTGCGAACAAATTTTTTCGCAGCCTTGTCGTCACCATCAGCTGATCGTTTTGTTTACATCTTTTTCGTGACTAATACAAGCAAACACATACTAAGAGCCGGACCTGTTATATATGACATTGGTAGCAACCTCTGAAGCTAACTACCAGTAGATTTGTAGTAAATGCTACCTTTATTCATAGCAACGCGTTGTTTGTAGTAAGTTCGAAAGGTGTAGAAAGAGAAATGACACAAACATGTTCCACTCGTGTTCCACATATAGCGTTTACTACCGATAATGTAGTAAACTCAACTTTACTACATTTTATTCATACGGCCCATTGTCATCATCAGTCCAGTCCAGTGTTGCCACATTTATATCTGTACCGAAAGCACAAAAATCTTTTTTATCTGTACCAGTGATTTTGAAAATCTGTACCCAAAATCTGTACCACACACAACATAAATTGTTGAAAGAAACTCTTGAAATCCTAATTAATTTAACATACTTTGTATTGCAATTATATCACTTATTAAATAATAAATATTAAATTCTATGCTAATAGTATCTTTTATCAATAGTTTTGTGAAAATTATTTCCCAATTCCAAGCATCTTTTGGATTTTGTGTAATAAGAATTGCCAATTCCAAAAATCTGTACCAATCTGTACTTTTAGCTTAGCTTAGCTTAGCTTAGACTGACTACACATATCAATGGTTGCTATTCCCTGATTGACCGAAGTCAGTGAAAATGCACAAAGAATCAACTAGAAGTTCGGCTGGGATTGACCATAATCTTCTTCAGTGTGCATAATTCAGTGCCTCTATTTATACAGGGTCAATAACGGCGCCGGCCACGTCCTTGCAGTCAGGTGGGATTGGAGGAAGGAATGTTAGTGTGTAACCTTTGCTATATGGAGACCGTGTTTACCTCTGCATCTCCACAAAGGTTACTGGGAGGGATGTTTGTTAATGGGGAGGATCGTTGGGTCACAGGATTCACTTTGATAAGCGATTAGACCATGATAAATTATTTGACGCGAGCTAAGGATCGAACACTACTAACCTGCTTCGCGAACCGCGCCACTATTTTATCATGCTACGCGAGCGACGCGCGACACGATTGATCCTGCTCACATCACCCGCCCCCGCAGGAGCAAGTGACGCGAGCAAAGGATCAAACACTACTAACCTGCTTCGCGAACCGCGCCACTATTTTATCATGCCACGCGAGCGACGCGCGACACGATTGATCCTGCTCACATCACCCGCCCCCGCAGGAGCAAGCGACGCGAGCAAAGGATCAAACACTACTAACCTGCTTCGCGAACCGCGCCACTATTTTATCATGCCACGCGAGCGACGCGCGACACGATTGATCCTGCTCACATCACCCGCCCCCGCAGGAGCAAGCGACGCGAGCAAAGGATCAAACACTACTCTCTGTACCAATCTGTACTTTTCGGTGAAAATCTGTAATCTGTACCGTACAGAATATGTACCGAAAACTATCAGAAAATCTGTACTTTTCCAGATAAATCTGTACTTGTGGCAACACTGGTCCAGTCGTCGTCGTCGTCGTTCTGCTGTTTCGCTTCTTTACGAACGGGAGATGGTGATTGTTGTCGATTGTCGTTTATCGGAGGAAAATCATCCTGATTAAACAACTCGGACGATTTTGATGCTGTTGATGTTTGCAGTGATTTATTGGTTGGTTCTGGGATTGAAGCTGGGCATTTTGTGCCAGGATGAGCCGGTAGTGTGCACCGTTGTCATGATTTAGGTTGATCTATATAAGAGACAATAGTAACTTCATTTTCTATTGAAGTGAATGAAGGAATTTGGCGCAGTAAATTCATTCGTAGCACTCGCACTCCATTGGAAATTCCGGGGAAGTAATGCTTCCACTTCTCATTTCTGATGGAGATTACCTCCCCATACTTTAACATGTGGTTGGCCACGGTGACGTGACTCATCGACGGTGGGAGGTCGTGGACCCGAACCGTCACTGCATCGTAGTCCACATAAACCGGAATTCGAAACTTTGTATTGTCACAAAGCATAGTCCGCTTCCAATTGTGCTCTAATTGGTGGTTCTCGGCAATCTCCTTAGATCTCATCTCAATGAGCACATAGTTGCGTGTGTGAGGCAAATGTATGCTCTTAATGTCCGTATACTGGAGTTTTAATTCTTTCTCCAAGAATTGTTGCTCTTTTGCCACATCAGGGCGAACTTATTTATTTATTTGTCGTCAATCAATAGTAGACCGTTTCATTACACACTAATTTTACATGTTTTTCTTATTTCTAACAGGAATTATAAAGGAACATTTTATGCTGCAATGTTTTATAAACGAGTTTACAATCATCGAACTGAATTGAAATATCGCTTCAATTTGGTTTTTGTCGTTGTGAAGTCAATACTAGCGCAATGTTTATTATATGTTGCCATCATCTGATTAAGAGGCCCATATTTGGTATAGTTAGTACGATGATGGCACGTAAGGAATATATTCCGGTTTCGCAGTTGTCTGAAGGGTGCATAAAAATTTAGTTTTGCTAAGAGTTCTGCGGAGTCAATACGATGTGAAACAATATCATTTACGAAGGACACCATCGCGAATTCACGACGCACTTTTGGAGTTTGTATGTTGATAAGCATGCAGCGGGCTATATAAGAAGGTAGAGGAAATCTTGTCCAACCTAATTTACGTAGGGCAAACAGTAGGAATTGTTTTTGTACTGATTCTATCCGTTCTTCATGTGTTATTGAAAAAGGAGACCAAACTACACTACAATATTCAAGTATTGACCTTACATATGCAGTATATAACGTTTTAATTGTGTATGGGTCATGGAAACTATAACTAAACCGTTTTATGAATCCAAGCATGTTATTTGCTCTGTTGATGATTGTATTATAATGATCAATGAATGTTAGTTTTGAATCTAAGATGATACCTAAGTCTCTGACTCTGTCACATTTTACCACTGGCTGATTTCCTAGGGTGATTATAACGTTTGATGTGTCTCGTTTTCTACTAAAAGCTATTAAGTTACATTTTTTTTACATTCAATTGCAGCAGGGATTTATTACACCAGGTGTAGAAGACTTTTATTTCATTTTGGAATATATTTATGTCCTCTTTATTAATAATTTCTAAATAAAGTTTCATATCATCAGCGTAAATCAGAACTTTTTTGTGTTTAAGGATCAAAGAAATGTCGTTGACAAACAGTATGAAGAGAAGAGGGCCCAAATGGGAACCTTGAGGGACTCCAGAGGTGACTTGAATGGGATTCGATTTACTTCCTTTGAATCTAACTATTTGTTGACGGTTGGTTAAGTAGGACTCAATCCATTTCAGAAGATTAGACTCTATTCCTAGTTTTTGTAATTTGAATAGTAGCATAAACCGTGTGACGAAGTAGAAGGTTCAGTGCTCCTCGGGGCTATGATTTTCGCTGACCAAGTTTTCAATTCGTCGAGAATGTCAATGCCTAGATATGGGTTCGAAGACATTGCGGTTGTGGCTGCCAAATCCAGGTGCAGCTGATTGATTTGGCATATGCCATCATTAATGTTTTTGAGGTCAGTGGCCAAGTTTGATGATACAGATTCGAAAGACTTCGATATGTTATCGTTCGTCTTTTTAGTGACAGTATCAAGTATTGTCGTTATGTGTTTTTTTATTGCTACTACGCAACCAGCTAGACTACTGGTTTTGTTAATGGTAGCAAGCTCATTCTTTATTGTGGTCATAAAAATCTCGAGCCCTTCGAAAGCTTCATTTACCATGCTTTGTTTGTTCTGCTGCAGATTAAACCGATGAGCCACTTCGGTGTTTGCATGGAGCTGCTCGGTAAGAAGCTTTTGCTGCTCAGTAAGGCGATTAAAATCCAATTTCGCCTGGAGAAGTTCTTGGCAGCTATCGCAACAAGGCAGAACATATGAGCTGAAGTCCACCACTTTTTTGTCCTTCCTCCGCATTGAACTCCGGTGCACAGAAACGCCGATACGCGCGGCATGAAATTTACGTGGACACCCCGCACATGTCCACAAAGCCGAATCGACGGAGGCATCCAATGCACAAATTTCACAGTTCATGACGTATTCAAAAAATATGTTTAATTAACGAATGAACTGGGAGGACACTAAAGTATTTTTTCGCTCACCGGACATTTTCAACGAACAGCGAACGAAGCGAGAGGCAAAGCAATACGTCCGACGCGAGCGATGGCTGGCAGGTAACTGCTGTGATAGCTTGTAGTAAATACTTCCGTATTCTTTGAATGCATACAATATTCTAATTTATTATTCGTAATATATTTCCATAGCCTACTGACATAATATAACAGCACATCTCCTTTCTCGTATAATTTAAAGTTCAAATCTCATATTGCGCATTTCTTTCACCACTGGACTATCGCAGAAGTTTTTACAAGTGCGGAAATGCTAATAAAAGTGCGCGATTGCGTCAAATCGAGTCGGTATCTTCAGCGGGGTTATTCCTCGCAGTCCATAGAATAAGTGCTCTGAAGACGCCAACATGATTTGTTGCAATTCCGCATTTTTATTCGCATTTTCGCACTTATGGAGCCGCATTTCGCAGTCCAGTAGTGAAAGAAATACACAAGTTCTTTTAATTCTCAAGTATTATTTGTCATAAATTTATTATATTATTATAATTTTTTTTTTATTTCCAAAGAATTCTTCTTCTGCTTTTTCAAATCTTTGAAATGGTGGCAACACCTTATACTTCTTTTTACCAAATGTAGTTGCTAGTTTGTTTGCTGGTAGAAGGTTTTTTTTTCAACATCATATCTTCGCTACAGATGTCCGGTTCTTGAACATGTCTTCTTCTATCTGTTAAATATGATAAATAAACCAATAAAAACTATTATATACAATCTACTTTAAAAAGAGAACTTTTCTACTTACCAATAAAAACTCACTAGTGGAAATTAGATTTGCCTCCGTCACATGCAACGGCTAGTTCTAGACTGAGCAGACTGAGCTAGCTCTTTATTCAGTACTCTCATCTCAGTAATCTTTTCATGTTGATCGATAACACGGTTATAATAATTGATTCAGAACAGGGTAGACACTACAGTTCTCCCTCCTTAAGAAAAGACAATAATAAAACATTCATAATATTGATTCACAAAATTTGATAGGATATTTCAATAATTCAAATCACTTTAATCTTCCGAATTCAAACTTCTTGCTCCAGCACATCCATGCCTAGCTGATATGCGCAGTTCTGGATCGCGTATTGATAGGGCTCCTCATTCGCTTGAACTTCTTATTTGCACGAAGATCTTCCGGCCTCGAATCTTCCGAAAATCCACGGAAATCATCTTCTTCTTCGATCGACTCCCTTCTGCGCTTATTCATCGTTGAATTTGGAAGTTGGATCACAGTTCTACCTCGTTTAGATTCGCAGGCAGCCTTCAACTGTCGTCTATGTGCATTAGTCTTATGCTTGCCATTCAAAATCTGGAAAATGTTATCAGATATACGTTTTACAAATACTGCGTCTAACCATCTTGGGAATTTATTAATATTCTCATAATATAGCTTATCCCCTGCTACAAGCTTGTCTAAATCATTCTGTGGTATATTTGAAATTTCCTCTTGTTCCTCTTCGTCCAGTTCGGAATTTCTGGAATGTTCCCCGGCATTTGACAAATAGTGCTTATATGTTTTATTCTAGGGTTTTATATGAACAGATTTTTCCCTATACTGCTTGACTTCAGACACCAAAAAAATAAATTCCTATTATAAATAACATTGCTATTACGCAGCTGAAAGGTGATCCAAATCTCTGCAATTGTAACTGTTATAATTAATCAATACTGAAACTAATAAAATCGAATAAATAAAATGAATTAAATTAAATTATATGTTTTATGTGAATTAATAAAATCCAGCAACATTTTTGGTTGATATGAAAGCATTTTTTTCTGAGGGAAATAATCCCTCTTCTCCAGAATAACTGTTCCTGTAGTTGATCAAAAATAAATGTAATTTGTCGTCAATATCCAAAGATTTGGTGTTATTGTCTAGTAAAAACCTTTTAAGTACCTCTTTAGCAGTTCTCACCATCCTTTCAGCTTGACCATTACTAGCCGGGTGGTAAGGCGGACTTTTTAACACCATTATGCCATGGTTCTCCAGAAATCCTATAAATTCATATGAGTTGAATGGTGGACCACCATTAGTGATCACCACATCTGGTAACCCGAACCTCGCGAACATAGAAGCGAACTTCTTATTTACTATTCTTGCAGTCGTACCAGATCGCATCCATTCATCAAGCCATTTAGTGTGACCATCAACTATCAAAAGGAAATTGTTTCCCTCAAGGTAAAAAAAAATCCGCGTGTAACCGACTAAAAGGACGTGTAGTAGCTATCCAAGAACTGATCATTCCTGGTTTTTGATAATTTCCATTCTAGTACAAGTTTTAAAATGCCTTCCCTTAAAGAATAAAGAATCACTAATTTATCTTCTATCATTAGTATATTATCAACTAGTTCTAATTTAGACTTTTGCGCATGATAGTCCCGATATTGCATTGTAACAACTTTTGGCCATCCAAATGTAGTAAATTTTATTACATCTGCCAAAAAAATGTCCGAAAGAGTTTCAAAGGACCAACGCCAAATCAATAGGCAATTCATTAGAAAAGCTTTTAATGTATTCTCGATCCAATCTACTTGGTATTCTTTGGTCAAGGGGAAATCTACTACAGAAATCTGCATTTCCTAACCGATTTCCATGACGGTATTCAATTACAAAATCGTAAATTGAGAGCTCCATTATGTAACGTTGCAACCTAGTTACAAAAATGGAATTCCTACCATTTCGCCCAAAAAAACCTATTAGTGGTTTGTGATCAGTGAAATTTTATAACACATACCAATGCCAAAGCTTCTAAGTGCAATATCGGGTACTTTCTTTGTGCTGCATTTAGTGTGAAGAAAGTAAAGCATATTGGACGCTCAGTACCATTTTCCATCTGTGCCAACACTCCCCCTAAGCCATATGAATAAGCATCTGTGATTACTACCAATGTTTTTTTTTTTGGATCATAAAAAGTAAGAAGATTGGCATTCATCAAATTGTCTTTACTTTCTTTAAAAACACACATTATTTAGTCCATTGAAAACAAACATCTTTTCTTAAAAGGTTGTACAAACATTTTAGTTTTCTGGCGACATTAGGCACACATTTGTTATAATAGTTGAATAATCCAAGATAAGCTCTCAACTCTGTCACATTTTCAGGAGTTTTAGCTTTCTCAATAGTCGAGATATTGTCTGGTACAGGTAATAATCCATCACTTGTAATCAAATGACCTAAATACTGCAAAGAGGTAACGAAAAATTTACATTTTTTAAAATTAACATGGATATTTGTATTGGAGAGCCTTTCAAGAACTTTCTCCAACTTGTCTAAACATTCTTTCCGCGTCTTTCCAGCAATGAGCACGCCGTCAAGATAATAACATACTACATTCAGCCCTTTCAGGACCTGGTCCATTACTTGCTGGAACAGAGCTGCACTAGAACTAGCACCTTGAGGTAAACGATTGTAGGAGTAAAGACCCTTGATCGTATTTATAACATCATTCTTTGAGCGTTTGGATAATTTCAACTGCGTGTATGCACCAGCCAAGTCGAGCGAGCAGAAAACTTTGCAATCAGCCAACGAAGCAAAAATATCCTCTGCTAGAGGAAGAGGATGAGTATTTGAAATTCATTGATTTATTCATTAGAATTTTATTCAACGAAACTTTGCAATCAATTACCATTCTAACTTCTCCATCCTTCTTCATGACCGCTATCACCGGAGAGGCTCATTCACTTGCCTGTATAGGAGTGATCACTCCTTGATTATCCAGCATGTTTTAATGTTCTCAAAACTTATCCTTAATTTTGTATGGCACTTGGTACGCCCTCCTGAAAACCGGTTGTTCTGATTTCAGCGTTAGCTATTCTTCAAAACCTGTAATTGGTTCTTTAAAATCTTTATTGAACACTTTGGAATATTTTTGTTTTATCGTACTCAAAACTTGTTCTGAATCTTCAGTAATATCCAAACTGTTCACTGACTGAGATTGCATGAATTGGTCCTTCCAAGTTGGGTAAAACACCTTCATCCAATCTCTACCAAGGAGCGGTGTAATATTTTTAACTGTGCTCAGAATAATCAGTTTTCTCTCAGCGTTAACACCATTCAAGCTGACTTCAACTGAAATTTCCCCAACAACAGCAATTTTAGATCCATTAACAACAACAAGCAACCGGAATCGAAGAAAACATTTGTTCATACAAAATTTTACTAATGACCGCTACCGCCGAACCCGTGTCTACTTCCATCGTTAGTTTGATGCCTTGATCTGTTGAACTGTTTTTTTCACAAGTGTCGGATTGTTTAGCGGTCTTCGGCAATATTCTTCATCGTAAAAATACCTATCGAGGTCTGTGTTTCGAATTTTTATAGAGGTCAATGGGCGACCTCTGGCGATTTTTCCTTGCAAAAGTAAGTTTCCCCATAGTAAATCCCATACAAGCTTTTAACGGCTGGCGCTAAAATATAGTTTCTCCAATCGAGCTGAAATTTTGCACAGTTGTTATGGGACGTAAATGCAATCCAAAAAAAGGACTGGAGCGAGAATCTAAATTTGTCATATAACCGTGTCCCAGGCTAGTGCTCAGGCCTGCTTTCCGCCTTCTCACTACTAATGATAGTTTTTTCAACTGTTTCTAAATTAACATCGTCGTCCATGAGCAACTTTTTTCTTAATTCTTTATCACGCAATCCAATAATTAACCGATCTCTAATTCCTTCATCTTTGAACTCTCGAAAGTTACAATTTTCTGCAAGTAGCTTCCCCGCAAGTACAAAATTCTCAGCTGACTCGTTAGCCCTTTGTAACCGGTTGTAAAATTAATACCGATTCATTAATGCTGGCTCCACTTTATCTGAACGAGCTTTTAGTTTTTTTTTATCATCCCATCATACGAAATTTCGCTTACTTCTTTTTTTTTTTGGGAAAATTAACTTCAATTCGGCAAACACTTCATCTCCACTTACAGAAATAAACCAAGACTGCTTAGTTTCAGTCGATACTTTATTCAGTTTACACAAGATTTCAAGTCTCTCCACATAGTTCGTAAAAGATTTATGCCGCTAGTACTGGTCAATCGACCCAATCATACCAGGCGTGGTCATTATGATGTCTTCACTGAAACTACGAAAACAAGGAAAAAAAACTTTGTACTCACGGTTGTAGTAGATCGATCTCACCGTACCAGTAGAATGTAATACCAGATAGCTTACAGTGCGCATCGTACCTTCGTGCTGTGCGTACACGAATTCTCTCTGCTCTTGGAAGTTTTCTTAAAAACTACCTAAAGCAATTAAACAGTACTTTTCAGTGCTACATAAACAGTACTTTTCAGTGCTAAAATTAAAAACGGTACTTTTCAGTGCTACTAAAACAGTACTTTTCAGTATTATTTTTTCTACTATTGATCCCTTTACGATCCTTGTTTGGGCCCGTGCCTTCGATTTTTCGTTGGACCCGTTGACGAAAGCTAGTGGTGGTAATCCTTCTTGGACACCGTTTCGGGAAAAAAACCTCTCGAAGGTCACGTCTTTCTCGTTTATTAACTAAACATGGTATCAACAACTAACAAAAGGAAGGGTGAATCTCTGAATTCACTACTTCCTTCCAAAAAAGTGGGTTTTAAGCAGCCTCTAGCCCAGGCTCTTTGATTCAAGTGAGGAAGCAAAGAGTGCCGCCTATCGTGGTCAGTTGTTCCGAATTTGGGGGATTTAGGCAGGAGATCTTGAACTCCATTAGGGGAATCAAGGTTTCCTTCCAAATCGCAAAGAAAGGAGACTGTCGCGTTTTGCCGGAAACTCTTAAAGATCGTGAACTTCTTCTCAGACATCTTGAAGAGAAGAAGCACAATTTTTTTTACTTATGACGACAAAACTGAACGTTTGTTCAAAGTTGTCTTCAAAGGTCTCTCAAGTGACTATAAGTCACCTGAAGAGATCAAAAATGGAATAAATGATTTACTTTGATTTTCCCCAGTCCAAGTAATCATTATGAAAAAGAGAACCCAATCTGGCATTGTTCGGAAAGGGCTTTCTCAAGAATATTATTTAGTTCACTTTAACAAAAAAGAACTAAATAATATTAAAGCTTTAGAAAAAGCAAAACTTTTGTTCGATGTCCGTGTGACGTGGGAACATTTCCAGAAACCTGGAGTAAATTAGCAGAACCCCACTCAGTGCCGTCGGTGCCAAAAGTGGGGTCATGGTACAAAAAATTGTCGCATGGATGCTAAATGCATGATTTGCGGAGGTTCCTCGCACGCTAAGGTCGCGTGTCCAGTGAAGGAAGATACCACCAAGTTCATATGCTCTAATTGCGGGGCTAATCATAAGTCCAATTTTTGGAATTGCTTTTCACGCAAAAGAGTCATTGAGGCTCGTGCCAGGCAGATGAAAGATAATATCCGTTACGATAACGGTCGTTTCCGGAATTTGCCTGGTAGAGTATCGAACAAGAGGGACCCATATAGCCGTAGCGGTAAACGCGCAGCTTTTCAGCATGACCATGCTGAGGGTCGTGGGTTCGAATCCCGCTGGTCGAGGATCTTTTCGTGAAGGAAATTTTCTCGATTCCCAGGGCATAGAGTATCTTCGTACCTGCCACACGATATACACATGCAAAAATGGTCAATCGGCAAAGAAAGCTCTCAGTTAATAACTGTGGAAGTGCTCATAAGAACACTAATCTGAGAAGCAGGCTTTGTCCCAGTTGGGACGTGACGCCAGAAAGAAGAAGAAGTATCGAACAATGCTCATTTTTCAGTTAACGATCGCTTGATTAGGAATCATACCCACCAGGAAGATCATAATCATGCTCATTCACAAACAAATTTTAATCCGTCGGGTAGCCGTTCGAATCTTTCAATTTCGAATGTATCTACCCACGGAAAATCCTTTGCCGATATCGTAGAACTCCTCCCCTATTCGTACTATGAGTACCCATTCTACTTGTTTCAAATCAAATGGAAAAACTCTACCGCCACAGGTAACTCCTACTACGCTTCTTCGTCTACCGAAAATTCCAATAAGAAATCATCAGATGTACCCACTTCAAGTGATATGTCTGCCTCTGATTTTAATTTTCTAACTGAACAATTGAATCTAATGACTGATGCAATGTTCAAAGCCACCACTATGACTGAAGCAGTCCAAGTAGGTGTAAAATTTACAAATCAAATTGTTATTGGATTTCGTTTTTCTTATGGATCAAAATAATAATTTAAATATTTTAAATTGGAATGCTCGTTCTCTGAATGGTAAAGAGGACGAGCTGTTTAATTTTCTTACAGCTAATAACGTGCATATAGCAGTTATTACCGAAACTTATTTAAAACCTGGATCCAAACTAAAAAAAGATCCTAACTTTTTTGTTTATCGTAATGATCGACTTGATGGGGCATGTGGGGGAGTTGCAATCATCATTCATAGGCGTATAAAACATCAACTGTTTTCGTCATTTGAAACTAAAGCTTTTGAAACTGTTTCTGTTGAAACACAGCTTGGTAAATATACTTTCATAGCTGCCTATTTGCCTTTTCAATGCTCTGGACAGCAAGTTAATTTGCTCCAAACTGACTTGCGAAAATTGATTCGCAATAAGTCAAAAATTTTTGTCATTGGTGACTTTAATGCCAAACATCGGTCATGGAACAATTCTCAAAATAATTCCAACGGAAGAATTTTATTTGATGAGTGCTCTTCAGGATATTTCTCAGTTCAATACCCTGATAGCCCTACATGTTTTTCCTCTTCTAGAAATCCATCTACGATTAACTTGGTCTTAACCGACTCTAGTCATCTTTGTAGCCAATTAGTTACTCATGCTGATTTTGATTCTGATCATGTGCCTGTTACATTTCAAATATCCCATGAAGCGATTCTCAATCCTATCAGCTCCACTTTTAATTATTTACGAGCCGACTGGAATATATATGAAACGTATGTTGACTCTAATCTTGATGTTAACATTTCTTTAGAAACTAAACTTGATATTGACAATGCTCTTAAAACTTTAACAAATTCCATTGTTGAAGCCAGGAGCATTGCAATTCCAAAATGTGAAGTAAAATTTGAATCCGTGATTATAGACGATGATCTTAAACTCTTGATCCGTCTTAAAAACGTGAGGAGAAGGCACTTTCAATGCACTCGTGATCCTGCTATGAAAATTATATGGCAGGATTCGCAGAAAGAAATCAAGAAACGTTTTGCAGATTTAATAAACAAAAATTTTGAAAATAAAATTTCTCAATTGGACCCTGGCTCTAAGCCCTTTTGGAAATTATCTAAAATCTGGAAAAACCTCAGAAGCCAATACCGGCATTGAAAGAGGAAAACAAATTATTACTAACTAATTGCGAAAAAGCTCAAAAACTTGCAATGCAGTTTGAAAGTGCGCACAATTTTAATTTAGGACTTACTAGTCCAATTGAAAATCAAGTTACTCAGGACTTCGAAAATATTCTCAAAATGGAAAAATGCTAAGGTTGTTCCAATTTTAAAACCAGACAAAAATCCAGCAGAAGCTTCTAGCTATCGTCCAATCAGTTTGCTTTCATCCATCAGTAAACTTTTTGAAAAGGTTTTTTTTTATTTTTTTTAACAGAATGATGGTTCACATCAATGAACAGTTCGGATTCCGCCATGGACATTCGACAACTCATCAACTTTTACGTGTAACAAATTTGATCCGTTCCAACAAAACTGAAGGCTACTCTACTGGTCTTGCTCTTCTAGACATAGAAAAAGCATTCGACAGTGTTTGGCATGAAGGTTTGATTGTAAAATTGAAAAACTTCAATTTCCCAATATACATTGTTACAATAATTCAAAGTTATCTGTCAAATCGTACACTTCAGGTTAATTATCAGAACTCCAGATCTGAAAGACTTCCTGTAAGAGCTGGTGTTCCTCAAGGCATTTATAGCAATATTATACAATATTTTCACATCTGACTTACCTGAGCTACCTCAGGGATGTCAAAAATCTTTGTTTGCGGATGACACAGGCCTCTCCGCCAAAGGACGAAGCCTACGTGTCATCTGTAGTCGATTGCAAAAAAGTTTGGATATATTTTCTTCATACTTGCAAAAATGGAAGATTTCTCCTAATGCTTCCAAAACTCAACTAATAATATTCCCACATAAACCAAAAGCTATTTATTTGAAACCTTCAAGTAGACATGTTGTCACGATAAGAGGGGTTCCAATAAATTGGTCAGATGATGTTAAGTATCTAGGGCTCATGCTAGATAAGAATTTAACTTTCAAAAATCACATTGAGGGCATTCAAGCCAAATGCAACAAATATGTAAAAAGTCTCTATCCACTTAATAATAGAAAATCAAAACTTTGTCTTAAGAACAAGCTTTTGATATTCAAACAAATTTTCAGGCCAGCCATGTTGTATGCTGTACCAATATGGACTAGCTGTTGTAATACCAGGAAGAAAGCTCTGCAGAGAATTCAAAATAAAATTTTGAAAATGATTCTGAGGCTTCCTCCCTGGTATAGTACCAATGAGTTACTTAGAATATCCAATGTTGAAACATTGGAACAAATGTCAAATAAAATAATCAATAATTTCAGGCAAAAATCGTTACAATCTTCTATTGCCACGATAAATGCGTTATATGTTTAGGTTAAGTTAGGTTAAGTATATTCAAAGCATTTTTTTTTCTCTTAAAAGCAGGTGAAATCAACTCACCTGTAAAAAATCTGAACTGCTACAGCAAATGAAATGTAATATGTTGTTAACAAAATGTTAATTAAATCTTAGATTTGTTTTACCAAATTAGGATGATAGTGTTGTCTAATAACACAGAACACCTAGATATAAGCAATAATGAATGTAATGTTTGGAATAATACTAATAAAGAAATTAAAAAAAAAATGATTGCGGTGAATTTTATCCAGAAAGTTTACGCCAAAACTACCTTCAACGATCTTCGGATTTGCATGCACCGTTGATCTCGTGTTGTATAAGCTCCAACGACCATAACTGTCGTCTACTTCTATGATGTCACCTTGCTCCAAAAAGAATTTTCGTGGTAGTCAATCGCCACTCGTAACGATGTACTTCTCACGACAACCCCTTTGCAAAGTAAGAAGTGAGCTGGGTCTTCACTCTGAATTTTGTCACTCAACCAGCTCTCAGCATTTATTCTCACTTTTTCTCAACTGATAACGATAGCAGCAATCTCACCAGGCAACAACAGCAACACCCCACCAACAGCAGCAGCAACAGGTCAAAACTCCTTTGAGTTATTATGAGCAGTCCGTAGCGCGCTCACGAAGCTTGATATGTATTCTAAAAAGAATTCTTAAATATTCTGAAGAGAAGACCAAGAAACAATGATCTGAATATAAGCTGTGGAATAAAAGAATTGTAAGGCAAAATAACATGCTGCGATGATGAATAGAAATCAATTTTCGCAATATCATATCAGCATTTTTATACAATTACACCTTTTAGCTACTCAACAGGCTCTCTTATTATTTCTTTTATCGAAACAATATTCAAGTATAACTGTCTGTCTCGATTTCACAAGCTTCTCGAGTTACTAGGCTCAAGGAAACTCTATAACAGTGGTTCTCAACCTTTTTGAAGCTGCGACCCCCTTTGAGGATCTACAAACACCTCTCGGACCCCCGAAGAGAAATGTTTATAAAATCAATGTATAATAAGGAAAATTTATCATATATACTGTAGCTTAGAATTACGCTCGTTATCCACCACAGCTAATGCAAGATTTCTGCGGTGATGGATTGGATAAGTCCATTAAAACTGAACCAAGATATCACACTTTCTTGAAAAAATTCCAACAAAATGTCATGCAGAGTGCTAGTATTGCAAATAACCAATAAGGCACCTCTATGATTCGTTCTAGCATTGGACGTTTCCTCGGTCAAGTTGTCTAAAACTCGGCAGAAAAAAATGCCCTTTTCGAGAATAAATGTTGCACAATGTGAGCTTTGTAGCTTTAAATATAACCTCTGCCAAAAGCACTAGAAATAAGATACTCTTCCCTACTTGGCAACTTCCCAGCAGATATCTCGCCAACAATTCGTTAAGGATATTCCCAGGAGTTAGTTGAAGATTTTCTTAGGGTATTCCCCCAACTATTTAATCAGAAATCCGAGAATATTTCGCCAAACACAAATACAGACAACTTGATAATGAGCTTCTTAAGAGCCAATTATTGACGTTGTGGAAAAAATGTTAAAAATTCTCCAAAACCAGATTTTTGTTCAAAATCTTCGCAGAAATGTCCCAAAAATCATTATGTCGTATATCAGTCGACAATCTCACCAAACATCGTGATAATTTGTGTGGAAAAAGGATAGAATTTTATTCATTTTTATTCAATCCTGTCAATTTGGAATTATTCGAGTATCAGTTCGACAGCTCATGTCATAGCGAGCAGACGCGTGTATGCTATCGCTCCCGCGTTTCTAACTTCGCTTCGACCGTTTCAGCAAACAGTACATTATCTCAATTTGACTACCTCGTCGGACCTGGCCAGGCCCAGGAGTATAATAGAAAACATCGAAGTAGGCCGGCCAGTAAGTGGCCGAAAGTGCGAAATCTGGTGCCAAACTACCAGTGCCGGGACCGTGATATAAAGCGTTCTTGACTGAATAGAACAAAAAAAGCTTTTCTCTTTGTTCTTGCTCAGACGAACAACCGCTTAGTGAGTGGCATCTCGTGCTGTGCGGTTCGTTTTGCCTATTGTTTGTGAAGAATATCTCCGCAATAGTTCAAATTAATCAGTACTTGCTGCTGCCCCCCTCGACATGGAAAACCCATGTCTTCTCGCGGCGTTCTGCAAACGGTGCAATACCAATGACCATCCACTCTCGAGCCGAAAATGTCCCACCTATGTCAAAGAAAACGAATTCCAACACCTACGGGTCGATTTAGGCATTTCCTATCCAGCAGCAAAACGGCAGTATGAGCAGAGACACGGTTCAAAATCCATGGCATCCATCGTAGCAGATAGTAACGATCGGCGTTATGCCGAACTTTCGGCGAAACTCGATAACGTCCTAAAGGTAGTAAAAAGCAAGGACGCTGAGATCGAGACTCTACTTACCGAACTAAAAAACAAAGACGCACACATCGAGAAACTGGAATCCACTATGAAGCTCACACCCCAAGAACGGCTGAATACAGTGAAAGAACACGGCACTATCAAGGACCTTGTTAACAAGATCCACTCTCTGGAGTCAGAGCTAGCTAGGAAAGACAGAGAAGTCGCCATGATCCGTGAAATCTACATCCCCAAGAAATCCTCAACCAGCACTGGTAACAAAATTACCAAGCCCGACGTATCAAACGGGTCTAATACGGGACACGATGATCGCAATTCTTCACACACTAATCAGTCTGAGGCATCGCAAATCAAGAAAACAGGCACGAAAAAGAAAGCTAACAAAACCGACAGCTACGAGAGGCTTAACAAACGTACCAAAAATCGCCTTTCGCCAAGCACAACTCCCGAATGTACATTTACACCGGAAACCTCACCTGCTGACATCGAAATTTCTTCGGGTGATGAACCAATGTTGAATGTATCCGGGTACATATCCGACTCCTAAACGTCACATCATGCATCTAGTCCCCTCCTGAACTTATGTTTCTTGCCTGAACTGATCAACAAAATTAACACTGCACTTCACCTCTCAACAAACCGCTACCGAAACTGATTCAAAAAAGGAGCGGACTAGCCAAGCAACAGCGACTTACAGAAAACACATCCCATCATCGAAGCGCAAACCAACTCCAATTGCATCTTTCAACGATCTGGCAACCTTTACTGGCCAATGCGACTACCCGGCGGAGCCACCGAGCAGTCGAGGCACCGCCAGTGCGGACGTATATGCCACACCGGAACTGACGGACAACCCTCGACACTCCGTGGCGGTCGGAAGAGGGACGGACAAGGGAGACAACTCCTATCCCCCTGAGGACAACGAGGGATTTAATTCACAACCAATACAAACTAAGCAACAAAAATCCACGCCGGAGATGTACTTGGAACAACAGTCTTGCATCGGTGAAGCTCTATCGACGTTAAGATTTCGAACACAACCTCGAATTAGTCCTGAAGATTGCCGTTGGCCAACACTGCCTCAAAGTATAAGGTCCAACGCAGCGCTGTATGATTCATACCAATTCAAACATAGAGGGACCTCTATTCCAAAAGCAGGCTCTTCTGGTAGGTGTCTTCCCATTGTAGAGTACACTGGTGATGACTGCAGTGCCCCAAGTCGACGCGAGATCACAGAAACAGTATTTCTTAGTAGACCACCCACCCCAAGCACAAGATCACTGTCAGAACAACCAACTCTCCGCCATCCACGAAATATATCCAGTACGCCCTCGGTTAGCACCTTGTTCGCCATACAATGGAACATGAATGGCTATATCAACAATCTGCCGGACCTTGAGCTTCTTGTCAGAGACCAGCAACCAATCATATTGGCCATTCAAGAGACGCATCGGATTAATACCAACCGGTTGAACCATTCCTTACAGAAACGGTACAGCTGGACCCTCAAATGTAATGAAAACATCTACCACTCGGCTGCTATTGGAGTTTTATCAACTGTTCATTTTTCTCCGCTTCCTCTCAACACGGACTTACCAATTGTGGCAGTTAAACTTGAGTATCCGTTTCCTATGACCGTGATATCGGGATACCTGCCAAATGGGAACATTCCGGATCTCAAACTTCGCCTCTTTAATGCTCTTCAGAGTCTAAGTAGCCCAATACTAGTTATGTGGGACGTGAACGGTCATCATCCGGAATGGGGCAGTGTTTCACCTAACGATAGGGGTTCACTCATTATGGACGTAGCAGAAAAGCTTGACCTAGTTATTCTCAATGATGGAGCCACTACCTTCACCAGAGGCCAACGGAATTCCGCAATAGATGTCAGTTTATGCAGTTCAAGCATAGTCAACCGACTCCTCTGGACTGCCAAAGAGGATCCCATGGGTAGTGACCACCATCCCATCTTCATACACATCGACGAACAACCTCAAGCTACTTCTCGTCGTCCGCGCTGGAAATATGACCAAGCAGATTGGTCTCACTTTCAAATGCTGATTGACACCGAAGTTTCTGACAAACCCCCGGATAACATCGAAGGTTTCCTTAGTGTTTTGCATCAAGCTGCCTCTACATCTATTCCTCGCACTACACCAAACCCAGGTCGGAGATCATTGCCATGGTGGTCTCCAGACATAAAAAAAGTCATCAAAGAGAGACGAAAGGCCCTCCGTGCCGCAAAGCGTCTGGCTGATGACCATCCAGAAAAATCAAAATTAACGGAAATCTACCGCTCCAAACGCAACGAATGTCGCCAGCGTATTCGAGATGCTAAGAAAAAAACATGGGAAGACTTCTTGGAAGGAATCAATGCTAACCAAACGGCATCCGAATTGTGGAATCGAGTCAACGCATTGAATGGCAAACGACGAGCAACTGGCATGACACTACGATTACCAGGAGGCCTAACTCGAGACCCACTCTTAATAGCAAACGCTCTAGCTGATCACTTCGCTTCTCTATCCTCTTTAGACCGATATGGTAGAAATTTTATCTTAAAGAATCAAGCTTCTATCGATAGCATAACCAATCTAGTTATCCCAGAAGATAACACACCTCTCCGCATAAACTCTCCTTTCCGTATGGAAGAACTAAACTTTGCCCTACGCCATTGCAAAAGTAAGTCTGCAGGTCCAGATGGCCTCGGATACCCATTGTTTCAGCACCTTTCAATAGTTTCGAAGGCAACCCTTCTTGATCTGCTGAACAAAACATGGATCGAGAATACTCTACCGAAGTCCTGGACACACAGCCTAGTTGTTCCAATACCTAAACACGGAAAAGCCGCTACTTCCCCTGGTGACTTTAGACCGATCTCACTAACATGTTGCGCCAGTAAAATACTTGAACGTATGGTAAATCGACGGTTGATCCGTTTCCTGGAAGATAATCAGTTTCTCGACCATCGGCAACACGCTTTCCGTCCTGGTCACGGAGCAGGGACATATTTCACCGGTCTGGGTGACGTCCTTCAAGACGCGATGGGCAAAGGTTTACATGCTGACATGGCCTCATTGGATCTCGCTAAGGCCGCGTGGACACCTCACGCTATTCGTCGGCTTGCTGAATGGGGCCTGCGTGGACACATTCTCCATTTTCTTAAAAACTTCCTGAAAGGCAGAACATTCCAAGTTATTATCGGCAACAACCACTCCTCAATCCGTGCGGAAGAAACTGGGGTTCCGCAGGGATCCGTTATAGCGGTTACTATCTTCCTTGTTTTGATGAACAACATTTTCGAAGCATTGCCGAAAGAAATCTACATTTTTGTCTACGCGGACGATATACTCTTAGTTGTCATCGGCCGTACTCTAAAATTCATCAGACGAAAACTACAGGCAGCAGTATCTGCGGTAGCCAGATGGGCTACTAACTCCGGTTTTGACCTCTCGGCGGAGAAAAGTGTTATCTCTCATGTATGCCGCTCCCGTCATCGTGTTCTACAAACTCCCGTTATGGTAAACGGCTGCCCGATTCCATGTAGGAAAACAATGGTTATACTTGGAGTGCAGCTTGACCGTGAACTACGTTTCGATGCTCACCTAAATGCGATCAAGAGGAACTGCCAAACAAGAATCAATCTTCTCCGCACCTTATCCAAACCGCATAAGAGCAGTAACAGAGACATCCTTGTAAGAATAGCAAAATCTATAATCAACAGCCGGCTCTTTTATGGTATTGAACTCTTCGGTCTGGCAGATGACACTTCAATCACACGCCTTGCCCCTACATATAATCAATCCATTAGAATTGTTCAGGCGAACGGTCACTTCGAATACCAAAAATTGAATTACTGGATTGGTAACCCTATCGTGTTTATTTTTTTTATGCTTTTGTTGTTTACTTTGGGTGAGTTAGTTAGTGGACCGACACGAAGAGAATATAAACGATATCTGCAATCAGTTTAATTACAGTCCATTTTCAGTACAAAATCGGAAGAAACCCCCGAACATTTTGGTCCATTCGACCACGGATGTGTTGTACCGGTTCTCGCGCGCGGTTAAATGCCAATAACTACTAGGAGTAGATCGAAAATTCCTGCTTTTCTGCCGGTCGCACAACAGAAGGCCGCCAAAGCAGAACGTGAACGCAAGAGGAAAATGGCGGAAGCTCTAACAGCTCTTCACCGGCAACGGGAGTTCATAACCTCCAAAGTGGTTCGCATCAAATCAAGCTTACAAAAGGCGGACGACGAACAGGTTCCACTTGACGAATTCGTCTTGGAAACGTACATACGGACGATTGATGCAGCCTATCACGAAATGAACGACTGTCAAACGAAGATGTGCGAAGCAAATCCAGCAAAGCAGGAAGAGGAGGAACAAATTTACGTCGAGTTCGAGACACTGTTTACCGAAGTGAGAGCTGTCTTGGGCAGGCTGCTGAAGCAGAAGAAAGACGGGCAATCTGCTACTACAAACACCGGTGTTCCTCAACTACACAGAGTGCAGCAATCGATTCTACCACACACTCCTCTACCGTCGTTCGACGGGAAGCCTGAACATTGGTTTAGGTTCAAGTCAATGTTTACGGACATCATGAATAAGTGCGCCACTGAAGATGCAGCGACGAAGTTATATCATCTGGATAAGTGCCTCGTAGGAGAAGCGGCTGGTGTTATCAATCAACAGTTTATCAATGAAAACAACTACGATGCAGCGTGGGAGTTTCTAGTGCAGCGTTATGAAGACAAGCGTAAGATTGTGGATATTCACGCAAACAAGTTGTTGCAGCTGAAATCAATGACGCAGGAAAGCGGAAGGCAACTGAGGGATTTGATCGAGGAGTGCAAACGGCACGTCGATTCGCTCAGATACCACGGGTACGATGTACTAGGCCTCTCAGACATCGTATTGGTGAACGTTCTTGCATCTAAGCTAGACTACGAGACGAAGAAACTCTGGGAAGCCAGCAACGAACACGGTGTCATTCCAACTTACGAAGGCACTATCGAGTTTCTCGAAAAGCACGCATCGGTGCTCGAACGAGTAGAAGCTTCTTCAAGCTGTCAACCCAAGAGCAAGCCGAAGGCCAACGTAACAGCTACACCCCAAAAGGCCTCACAGTCGAAATCATCTTCTTTCACTGTGACGGCTGCAGAAATTAAATGCTTGTTCTGCGGAAAAGGACATTTCAATCACCAATGCGATGAATTGCTCAAGGTTTCTCCTAGCGAAAGGAACGACATAGCTAAGAAAGCTGGCGTTTGCTATAACTGTCTGAGAAAAGGGCACCTCACGATAAAATGTTCTTCGAAACATTCTTGTCGAGAGTGTAATAAGCGGCACCATACGGTTCTTCATCTTGATTCTCCAAAACCAAACAACGATGACAGCAAGACCGAAACTGCCAAACCAGTTGAAACTGGAACGACGATGAGCAACGTGGTAACCCTCAACTGCACTACTGGTTCGGGTGGATACAAGGATGTGCTGCTATCTACTGCGGTTGCGAACCTCTTGGACGTACACGGTAATGCGAAACTATGTCGCATCCTACTTGATTCAGGATCACAACTACATCTTATCACGGAAGCAATGACAGCACTTCTTGGAATTCAGCGCGAAAAGTGTGCAACCTGTGTTGTTGGAATCAACGGGAAAGAAACTCAAATCAAGCACCAAGTGACGGTTATGCTGCAATCTAGGACGACAAGCTACAGCAAGAACATCGAATGTCTGGTGGTACCGCGAATCACTGGCACATTACCGGCTCAAGAACTGAACTCATCGGAGTTAGCCATTCCTGACAATGTTTCTCTGGCCGATCCTGAATTCCATAGGCCTCAGCGAATCGACCTTCTGATCGGAGCCGAACTTTTCTACAGTATTTTGAAGTCTAGTCGTATCGATCTAGGACCTGGACGACCGATTATGCAGGAAACGTTCCTAGGATGGGTTGTTGCTGGACCAACCAACAGCCGTTCGACGTGTGTACAATCCCGACAATGCAATACTGTTTTGACTGAAGCTAATCGTTTGGATGAACTTGTTCAACGGTTCTGGTCTATTGAAGATGTTCCCGTGACTGCCAAGCTGTCACACGAGGAAGAAATGTGTGAGCAGCATTACGTTCAAACGACTACGAGAGACTCGTCCGGAAGGTATGTGGTCAGGTTGCCGTTTCGTGAAAACGTGAGTAAGCTCGGTGAAACAAGGCAACATGCACTGCACCGATTCCAGCAGCTAGAAAGGCGTTTGAACAGCAATGAGCAGCTAAAACGTGAATATGATGATTTCATAGACGAATACATCCGCCTCAATCATTGCCGAGAGATTCTTGAACCCGAAGCGAGTAGCACGCCGAACTGCTTCCTGCCTCATCATGCGGTTCTAAAACCAAACTCGTCTACAACAAAGTTGAGAACGGTGTTTGATGCATCCGCTAAATCGTCATCAGGGCTCTCATTGAACGACGTGTTAATGACAGGACCAACCGTGCAAGATTCTCTTTTGAATATTACCATGCGCTTCCGGATTCACCAGTATGTTTTTACTTGTGACGTGCCAAAAATGTATAGGCAAATTGCAATGTCGCCGGTAGATACTAGATTTCTTCGAGTGTTTTACCGCAAGCAGCCAACGGATCCCATTCGCACATTCGAGCTGACTACCGTTACTTATGGGACAGCATCAGCGCCTTTTGCAGCAACACGTACCTTGCAGCAACTTGTACACGATGAGGGTGTAAAGTTTCCTATCGCAGCGGACATTGTTTTGCATGATTTCTACATCGACGATGCACTGACTGGCGGCGATTCTGTCGACTACATCAAGGGAGCAGCAGATCAGCTCGTGCGTCTTCTAGACCTTGGCGGGTTTCAGCTACATAAATGGTGTTCCAATTCTATGGAGTTTTTGGAAACAATTCCGGAAGAACTTTGGGAGAAACGGACATGATTAGAATTCAGCGGAGCGAACGATGTGATCAAGACGTTGGGTTTACTATGGAAGCCCTCAACGGATGAATTATGTTTCCGGATAAATCCTGCTCAAAACGAGGCTATAATCACAAAACGCCATATCCTTTCCGAAGTTTCAAAAACTTTTGATCCTTTGGGACTTTTTGCTCCATCCGTTGTTCTTTGTAAACTGCTAATACGAGATCTGTGGAAGTTGGAAATTGGTTGGGATGATGAAGTGCCACCGGAGCAAAGGAACTCTTGGACGCGATACACTACTAGCTTGAAAAAAGCCGAAGGAATAAAGATTAGTCGATGCGTCCTGTCACCAAATCGAGTTGGTCTTGAACTTCACGCCTTTGCAGACGCATCGTTGTCTGCGTACGGTACCTGCGTGTATATACGATCTATACTACCCGACGGCAGAGCGGAACTACACCTTTTAACAAGCAAGTCCAGAGTTGCCCCAAACCAAACGATACCTCGACTCGAGCTGTGTGGATTTTTGCTGATGTCCAGATTGGTGGCTGCTGTTATAGCGGCAATTAAACAAGATTTCGACAAGGTGGTGTTATGGACGGATTCGACGATTGTACTATGCTGGTTGAACAAATCACCGCATGAACTTAACATCTTCGTGTCCAATCGTGTTGCGGAGATTAACAGAGCGACCACAGAATTCGAACGTAAGTATGTGGAATCTAAGGCGAATCCAGCAGATTTATTAACGCGTGGTGTGTATCCTGCGGAGTTGAAAAACAATGACATTTGGTGGCACGGGCCTACTTTTCTGCGACAAGCGCCGTATCCAGAGTTTGAAGGAGCGGAAGTAGGTGATATTCCTGATATGAAGAGGGCTACTTGTGCTGCTTTTGAAGGTTCCCGTGAACTTCCGATTCTCACCAAGTTCAGCTCATTCAGACGTTTGCGACGAGTCATGGCGTTTGTGGCTCGTTTCGTTCGGAAGGCTAGAAAGATTCGTACGGATGATGATTATCAACCATACCCTACCGTGGACGAATACAGAGTGGGTCTGGATATGATTTTGAAGGCTCTCCAAGCAGTATCCTTTTCGGAGGAAATTAAGCAAATTAAAAGGTACCAGCGCACTAATGATCCTAAACATAGGTATGTTGGTAAGCTTCGAAATCTAAATCCGATTTTGGAACAAGGCATCTTGAGAGTTGGAGGACGAATCAAACACGCTAACCTTACATTCGCCCAACTGCATCCTATCATTCTTCCATCCAAGCATCATGTAACGAAGATCATCATTGACGAACTGCACCAGACGTACTTGCATATCGGTCCAAGTGGATTACTATCTCTTCTGCGCCAACGATTCTGGATACTTGATGCACGAAACAGAATACAACAACATTTGAGGAAATGCGTACGTTGTGTGAAAACAAATCCTGCGAAGCTGCAGCGTTACATGGGAGATCTTCCTGCATATCGTGTTACACGGACTGACATGTTTTCCCGAGTCGGTGTTGATTATGCAGGACCGTTTAGTATTAAAACTGGCAATCCACGTAAACCGATTATCGTTAAGGGTTACATAGCACTTTTCGTGTGCTTATCATCTAAGGCTATCCATATGGAGTTGGCAGTAGATCTTTCAAGCCAAGCATTCATCAATGTTCTGAAGCGATTTGTAGCTCGGCGAGGTGTACCTACCTTAATTTTATCCGATAACGCCACTAATTTTATCGGAGCAAACTCGGAGCTTCACCAGCTGTACCAACTTTTCCAGAAAGAATCAACAACGAAGGCCCTCAACGAGTATTGTCTGCCATTAGAAATCAAGTGGCAGTTTATCCCGGCTCGTTCCCCTGAATTCGGAGGTGTTTGGGAAGCTGGCGTTAAGTCGGCAAAATGTCACATCAAGCGAGTAGTTGGCGAGTCAAAATACACATATGATCAGTGGAACACTCTCATAACCCAAATCGAAGCCATTCTAAACTCAAGGCCTCTTGTGCCAATGTCATCTGATCCCAGTGATCTTAAGGCTATCAGTCCAGCTCACTTGCTAATTGGAAGGGAGCTAACTGCAATCCCGGAACCATCGCTGGAAAATCTGAAAACGAGTACATTATCGAAGTACCAAGAAATACAAAAGATGAGGGACGCTTTTTGGACTCGGTGGTCGTTCGACTATTTGCAAGAGCTGCAGCGCCGCCCAAAACATAATCGTCAACACAAAGAACTAAAGGTTGGAGATATGGTCATCTTACGAGAGGACAACTTGCCACCTCTTCAGTGGAGATTGGGCAGAATAGTGCAGACCCATACTGGATCTGATGGAGTTACCAGAGTGGTATCTGTGAAGACGTCGGGCGGAATTTTCAAGAGAACCACCGCCAAGCTGTCATTATTGCCGAGCGAGAATTGAGTTTCTACCGAAACTGCAAGGCCGGGGAGAATGTTCAGGCGAACGGTCACTTCGAATACCAAAAATTGAATTACTGGATTGGTAACCCTATCGTGTTTATTTTTTTATGCTTTTGTTGTTTACTTTGGGTGAGTTAGTTAGTGGACCGACGCGAAGAGAATATAAACGATATCTGCAATCAGTTTAATTACAGTCCATTTTCAGTACAAAATCGGAAGAAACCCCCGAACAAGAATAATAGCTGGCTTACTCCCATCCACTCCAGCAGATGCGGCCTGTGTGGAACTTGGAGTTCTCCCATTCCGATACCAAGCTACAGAAACTTTGTGCTGTCGAACGATCGCCTATTTAGAAAAGACCACTGGAGATCATGAGGTCTTTCTCCTCAGGGAGGGGAACAGAGCTCTAGACAGTTTGGCCCATCAGGAGCTCCCCCCGGTTGAACAGGTCCACTGGGTCGGAGCCAGAAGGTGGGACGCTCCAGATTTCCTCGTAGACACCTCGGTTTCGAAACGATTTCGAGCAGGGGATAACTCTCCTGCTATGCGTTCTCATGTCACGGAGTTGTTAGCTAGCAAGTACCGAAACTACCATCACCGTTTCACCGATGGCTCCAAGTATTTGGACAGAACTGGCTTCGGCGTTACCGACGTTGATAAAAGCTATTTTTATAGACTACCCGATCAGTGCTCGGTTTTCTCGGCCGAGGCTGCTGCAATTCTTCTGGCCTCTACAACTCCTGCACCAAAACCAATATGTGTTATCTCCGACTCTGCTAGCGTACTCGCTACCATCAACTCATCGTCAACTCGTCACCCATGGATCCAAGCTGTGCAGAAGAACTCGCCCTCTCAAACCGTTTTTCTATGGGTACCCGGTCATTGCGGCATTCGAGGCAATGTGGAGGCTGACCATCTTGCATCGAAAGGTCGATCCGGTCGTCTGTTCACCAGATTAACGCCAGGGATGGATTTGAAAAACTGGACCAAATCTCAAATCCGTTCATCTTGGGCCCTAGAATGGGTGAATTTAAGAGATAAGTTCATACGAAAAATCAAAGGAGAAACAAAACGCTGGATTGATACTAACAATCGTCGTGACCAACAAGTGTTATCTCGTCTGCGTACCGGTCACACCCACGCTACTCACCAGAGGCGCGTCCACATTCGAAATCATGGGTGGAACAAACGTTGGCAAATATTTTGTGCACAGTGAAGGTAAGAAAAATGTTAACGCTTGAAATTGAAGTTCACTATATTCGAATATTGTGGGGCCCAGATAGCCGTAGCGGTAAACGCGCAGCTATTCAGCAAGACCAAGCTGAGGGTCGTGGGTTCGAATCTCACCGGTCGAGGATCTTTTCGTAAAGGAAATTTTCTCGACTTCCCAGGGCATAGAATATCTTCGTACCTGCCACACGATATACACATGCAAAAATGGTCATTGGCAAAGTTCTCAGTTAATAACTGTGGAAGTGCTCATAAGAACACTAAGCTGAGAAGCAGGCTCTGTCCCAGTGGGGACGTAACGCCAGAAAGAAGAAGAAGATATTCGAAGAGGCTCAAACGCAAATGAGTGTAAGTGACTTTTTGCTCGGTTTTGAGTTGACTGGGAAAATTGTACTGTTTCCATGCGTTCTAGCGACATTTTCAGTTGATTTTTCCGCTCAACAGATTTTCATGCTTTACAGGGCTGGTAGCGACTGAGTGCCTTAAAATAGGAAATTATAGACCTCTTGCTAGAATAAAGAAACCTAAAAGGAATTAAAAAGAGACCGTAAATAGCATCAGAACATACATAACTCTAAGATCAAATACTTTTTGCGAGAATTCCTCGTGACATTACGACAAGTATTACTGTATGTGTTTTTTTTTCATGATTTTCGCTTGGACGGACATTCATCAGAAACATATTCATGTATTTGCCCATATGATCAGATAATACTCCTGAAATGTTTAACAGAGTTCATTTAATGATTATTTCCCAAGGAATTTCTCCACGAATTTTCCTATGGAATTTCTTCAATAACAGGATACTTCAAGTAAACCTCAAAAATGGCCATTTTCCCAAGGAGTACCACAGAAATGGAATTTCTCCAAAGATTGTTTCATAAAGCATCTGAGTTTCAACATTTGAGACATTTTACAAGAAATCCTAACTCTTCAAAACTTTAACCGGCGATTCATTCATCGATTTCCTTGAGACATGCTCCGAAATTCCCGATCAAAACATCTTCTAAAATTCAATAAATTACTTTCCAGAAATTTGTAGGGATTTTCTTCGATAATGTATACTAGGGTTCATATACCCTCATCAATTGCTCCAGAGATTCCGTCAAAGATTTCTACAAAAAATCCTCCAGTGATTCTTTCAGATTTTCTCAAATAGGTTTTACATTTTTAAAGATTTCTTGAAGGAATGTTTCCATGGAAATGCCTAGGATTTTTTTTCTGGAAAATAAATCCGAGAGGTATTTCTGAGGAAAATACTTGAATAACCTTTGATAAGACTTGTGTAAGTTTTTCTTAACAAGTATTTCACAGGTTTTTTTTTCTAGATTTTTTTCGAAAAATGTTGGACAAAATCTTCATAAAAATTTGATCAGGAATTATCGGAGGAATTATTGGGAAAAATTGCTGTAGTGCAAACTGGCGAGAAAATTTGAATAATCTTTTGAAAACTGCATGGATTTTTTTTTTAATTTTTTGGTAAAATCAAAGACAAATTAAAGACCTTCATGTCCCTTGCAAATGCCCAAAATTTTATGGCTCATAAGGTAATCTAGAATGCCGTGAAAAGTGTACTGCGATGTGTCAAACTTGGGTACCTTTTGCACTACCGAGGGACCAAATGCAGTACTAGAAGTGGTACCCAATCTGAGCCCGAGTGCGACGGACCTGGTAAAATGGCATGAGTATTTGGATGAAATGCTGGAAAATTCCTAGAAGAAAAAAAATAGATTTTTTCAAAAGACCCATCAAGGAATTTCGGAAAACTGTGAGGATGAGATGAATTTCTGAAGTAATCGACATGAACAGGCGGAAATATTCTCGCAGGGCTTTTTGAAAAAAATCCTTAGGCTATATTTTCAAACACTCTTGAATAAACCTTCTCGCAAAATATACTGTAGAAATCATTGGAACATCTCCTAGAGTAACTACTGGTAAATTTGGTTGAATGATTAGTAAAAAATATCTGGATGACATTCAAGAAAATTTAGGAAAAATGAAAGAAATAGCTTTGGAGTCCTCAAGAATTTCCTGGAGCAAATTCTTCTAAGCTTTCTTTGGAAAATCGCTGGAATAATTTGTGGGAGAATAGGTAGAGAAAAATCTAGAAGAATTTCTGGAGACATCCTTGTAGGGGCCCTGAAAGTATTCTTAATAAAATCAATATGAAAATTTCTAAAGCATTATTTTATTTTTTGTTTGTTGAATCATGGATAGGACAACCCTTTGGCTGTCCTACTAAGGCGTTTTTGTGCGTAGGACATGTCCTACCTGTCCTACCCACTTCCCGCGCCACTGCTACTCACAATATGGGTAACGAACGGCCGTTTCGCAAAAAGTGCATTGTCTGCAACACTACGATGTCTGTCGAACACATGATAATCAATTGTCCTTGCTTTCAAGCCCCTCGAGAACGCCACAATATCCCAGATAGCATCAGAGATGCGCTTTCGAATGAAGCTTCCAGCGAAGCAGCAATAATATCTTTTATCAAGGATGCGGGACTTTACAACAAAATTTGACAAATGTTATCACAAGATTCAAAACTATTGAACGATATACGATGACCATGCTGACACACTCTGACAATGGATTTGGACCAATGAAGGACTTTCTAAACGATACTCGATGACGACTATGCTGACCCGGAATGGCTACCAAATTGGACTACCGAATGGACTTCGACGCTTGAAATATTTAAATCTATAATCTGCCAAATGTGTACATTAACTTTGTTTGACAGGGGGGCCTCTCAATACGAAGCCCTCTTTTTCCCAACGATGGAGACGAACCAGCCTCCGGCTGAAAGTCTCGATAATAAAGATAATAATAATAATAATAATATTCGAGTATCTCGCTCGCCAGGAAGGTAAAAAAGCTGCCTAGGATTGATCCGCAAATATGCCAAAAATTACCTATGGATTCCTCCAGAAACAATCTTAATCTATTTTTAAAGCTCTTATTGACAAAATGACATTGCAAGTTTTTTTTTAATATTTGTGTTGTTAAAACGATTACATTGCAAAAATATGTATTTCAAACACCGTGCACTCCCGCTAATTAGAATGATACCTCTTGCAAACCATCGGGGTTCATTTTTAATTTGATCTTCTAGTTTTTTTTTTTTTTTTTTTTTTTTTTTCTTTATTGAGAGATTGCAACTGAAAAAGTTCTTAAACTGTGCGCAGCTGCTTAAGCAGTGATGCTAATAAGTGTTGAGTGTGTGTGTGTTTTATAATAGTTTACTTAATACTACTTATTATCTAAAGCCCTACTTTGCCAACCACTTAAACTACCAAGCAATCACAACTGAATCTTCGCGCGACATATGATGGACATCGTTTAAAGTGCAGCAAACTGGTACCATTTCCCCACCTCGCATCAGCTTAGTGGGAATACCAACAACCTTAGGAGCCCATGTAAGTAGGTTAATGACTCCGGTTGGAGTCCCGCGCCTACACGCGTTCCTTTTGATTATCCTAAGGTGGCCACACTAAGATTAAGTTTTTAGCGCTTAAAAGTGTGTTTAGAACTTGACCAAAGCTAATCGTACCATCTATGTACAGTACGGGTTCACTGAAGAGAAAAGTTCATAAACGCACTAAAGTCATTGATTGAATAAATAGGATCGTATCTTGGATTTAAAAATATTGAAGGAGCGTTCTTCTTTTATGTTTTGTGGCAGTGAATTATATAAATTGATTCCTTTCATCATAGTACTATCCCTGGCAACACTTGTTCTTGTTAGAACAACATGTAAGTTAGATCGCTGTCGAGTATGATGATTATGTATGTCAGAAACTGTTATCAGCGTGAAATTACATTTGGTTCTCTTGTTAATAATTTTATAAAAAAGCACACAGATTTCATATTTATGAAGTAACGATAGCGGCAATATTTTTTCTGAATATAGTTGATTTGTAGGAAATAATCTTGGCAGCCTCATTATGGTTTTAATAACAGAATTCTGGATACGAGCTAGAGAATGAATTGTGGGTGACTTAGAACAACCCCATATGGAGTTCATGTATAGTGGGTGGGGATAAATGTATCCGTAATATATTTTCCATGCCACATCCACAGATATATATTTCCTAACTCTTCGTAAGGCGAATGCAATTGAATTTATTTTGTTTGTAACACTAAGTATATGTTTCTTCCAGTTTAAACCTTGGTCGATCCACAATCCAAGATAGTCAACACATTCCTTTTGCAATATTATAGTATTATTAAAAGTTAGATTGATTGCAGGAGGGGCATTTCTTAATGAAAATACTATAAAATTGGTTTTATCTAAATTCATTGATAGATCGTTCTGCTCAAACCATGTGTTTATTAAATTTAGATCATATTCCATGTCGTTTGCCAATTGAGTAGCATTTGTAGACTCGTAAGTAATGGCAGCATCATCGGCATACAACTGCAATTTCCCTTTAAGAGGTAAATTGATATCGTTTATAAATATCACAAATAATGTGGGGCCCAAAATTGATCCCTGTGGGACCCCAAATAGAATTTCTTGAAAGGCAGATTGCGATTGACCTATTTTAACGCACTGAAAACGGGTTTTCAAGTACGATTTAACTAAATTTATGGCATTAGCGGAGAATCCAATTTTTTCAAGTTTGTTTAACAGAATAGTGTGATTAACACAGTCAAAAGCTTTCCGCAGGTCAATGAAAAGTGTTGATACTGTAAATCCTCGGTCAACACTGCTTATAATTGTATTCATTAAGTTTGTCGCTGCAATGGATGTGCTAGAGTTCCGCACGAAACCGAATTGGTTTTGATGGATTATATCGTTTCTATACAGATAGTTTTCGATTTGATCACGCAAAACTTTTTCAAATGGCTTGGACAAAGAATTGAGAACTGAAATAGGGCGATAGTTAGATACATTGGTTCTATCCCCATTTTTAAACACCGGAGTTATTTTTGCCATTTTTAGTATATCTGGAAATGTTGTTTGTGAAATACAATCGTTGACTAGTTCAACATATTTTGGTAGTAAAAAGTCTTGGAATTTTATAATGAATTTACTAGATATGAGATCTAATCCAGTTGAGCTTTTGCATTTCAACTGATTGATTTGCTTCTTAAGCGTATCACTATCCACAACTGTAAAATTGAAAACAGATGCACTGATGTTATAGTCTGTTGAAGATACATGTTGGATACGGTATGGTAGGATTGTTGTTACTACATTGATGAAATACTGGTTGAACTCAGAGCAGATGTGATTTTCATCATTAATTAACCTATTGTCACATTTCAAGGTGTAATTCTCGACTTTTGGCCCTTTGTTAAAAATCAATTCATTCAGAACTTTCCACAGTACACTAGGATTATTGGCATCTGCAAGGATTTTTCTTTCATAGTATCGTTTTTTCTCCCATTTTAACAATCGAGAAAAAACGATCCTTTTTTCAATGGCTTCGCGGACCCCCTGGGAAGTCGTCACGGCCCCCTAGGGGTCCGCGGACCACCGGTTGGGAAACCCTGCTCTATAAGTACTTACGCTGACTCACACTGGAAGTACCTTCCGTTTGAGCTTCCTGTACTTTCACTATCACGTTTAGTCCGATTTTCCTTCGTCGCCACTGTTAAATATGATAACAAAACCACTAAAAACTATTTTATACAATCTACTTAAAAAAGGGAACTTTTCTACTTAGAAATAAAAACACACTAGTGGATATTAGATTTGCCTCCGTCACATGCAACGGCTAGTTCTAGACATAGACTGAGCTAGCTCTTTATTCAGTACTCTCATCTCAGTAATCTTTTCAGGTTGATCGATAACACGGTTATAATAATTGATTAAGAACAGGGTAGACACTACACTATCCATCTCTTTCTTTCTCCTTTTGTTTATATAGTTTATCTTGATCACGATAATCCGACGATTCCGGAATAGTCTCTATGTCGTCAATGGAGGGTAGCTTTGATCTTATTGCATAGCACATTTCTGTAGGAGTTTTTCCGGTAGATGAATGCGGAGTCGTATAATTCATTAGGAGATAATCGTTCAAATCTTTCTTCCAGTCTCTCTTCAATGCATTACTAATCTGCAGCCTTTTCAGAAGTGACCAATTCTGTCTCTTTACTAATCCATTTTCTTGTGGCCAGTAAGGCGCTGCGTGATTAAGATGAATGCCAAAATGCTCAAAATCCTTGTTTCGCATTATCCAGGGTAATCGTTTTTGGATATCCTAATCGAGTAAATATTTCATCAAGTCTGTTGACTGTGTCACGTGAACCGATCTTTGACATAACTTCCACCTATTTATATCTACTAAAATAATCAACTGTTACCAACAAATACTCTCCAGAAGGCAAAGGCCCCATAAAATCTGTAGCCACATCAATCTATGGTTTTGAAGGAAGTTCTCGTCTACACATAGGGAGAGGCTTACTTGGTAAACCTATCAGTTGACATCCTTCACACTTTGCTACAAAATCTTTGGCTTCACGATCCATTGCTAGCCACCAAGATCGGTCCCTTAAACGCTTTTTCATAATTGATTCTCCTGGATGACCTTCATGTGCAAGCTTATCGTAATCCTTGTGGAACAACTAGTTTGTTTCCTCGTACAATAGTGTCCTCTATCATGCCCAGCTCATTTTTGAATGGTTCGAATAATTTTGCTGTCGTATTATCCCAATTTCCTGATTCCAAACAGTCCCTTACCGCCTTCAGCTCTGGGTCCACTTTGGACACTTTTTCAATTTCGCTCACATCAATCGTAACAGATTCTTGAACAGCAAGTGCAAAGAAATGATTATCGGATTCAAATTCAGCTGAATTATCTTCAAGTACGAGGCGTGACAACGAATCCGCTATATTACCTGATCCTTTTCGATATTTTACCTTCTAATGGCTTGTGGTTGGTTTCCAACTCAAACTCTCGACCAATTAAGTACGTTGAAATTTTTTCCACGGACCATACTGCCGTGAATCGCAAGTCAGTCCCATCTGCATTTTCGTCAAAATTGAGTTGAGTTCAGTTTTCAACATATCTTCCAATGCTCTTTCAGCTGCACTAATGAGATAATATGATTTGTTCGGAAACATTATGAAAAAAACAGCAAGTCAAATTGTCCCATAATGAATAGTAATCGCATATCAGTCACACCACAGATTTCCGCACCGTGTAATACAAAAATGAACCGCGTTTTGATCATTTTTATATTTTTCTCGGAAAGCTATCGTAGTGAAAAGCAAATTGTGAAAGTTTCATTAAGATTTGGACATGTTTCAATCCACTGGAATTTTTTGAATATTTGTATGGAAAACGAGTTAGGAAACTTCAAAGCCCATTTTCTCAATGCCTACTTTTTGCAGATGGGACTGACTTGCGATTCACGGCAGCATACTAGCCCTAAAGCCTCATTATCTGTTTGGCAATACCTTTTCTCTGTTACTGTCAAGCTTTTACTCGCAAAACTGATGATACGAGGATCAGAATTTGGTTCTCCATCAAATTGTACAAGTACTGCACCTAAAGCTACAGGAGAAGCAACCGCAATCACTCTGGTCCTTAAAGAATTATCAAAAAAGGACAAGGTCTTTCGCTGGGCACGCGGTGAGCGATCATTGTCATGTTCTGTTCAAGTGATGATAAACTGTTGTTGCGGGATAGAATTGTTGCCTCAAGAATGGGAAATGACAATGTATCTGTTGCTGCGTGTTTACAATTGATTTACTGATTTTAATATTATTCAGATCACTTTTGTTAAAATGAACTATATAATATTCTTGTGAACCTTTCCCGAAGAATGCCAGATTGGGTTCACTTTTCCATAATGATTACGTGGACTGGAGGAAATCCAAGTATTTTTTGGAAGGAAGTTGTGAATTCAGAGATTCACCCTTCTTTTTGTTCGTTATTACAACCATGTTTAGTAAATAAATGAAAGAAGAAGAGACCATCTACGAGGGTTTTTTCCAAGACGGTGTCCAAAAAGGATTACCACCGCTAGCTTTCACTAACGGGTCCCATGAAAAATCGAAGGCACGGTTCATTACAAGGATAGTAATGGGATCAATAGTAGAAAAATAGTACCATGCCCACACAGTTACGGATCACCCACAGTGACGGATCACTTTGGCGTTCAACATCGGATATCTCACTCAAAACATGAACGTTGACGTAAAACATATTTTTCCTATGTTATACTATTCGTCTTCTACCATTTGAAATGTTAAGCACAACATTCAACCGCTAAATTACGGTGTATTTGACAAATGTTTAGTTGGTACCACACAGCTATCATTATATGGTCGTTTGCTGTAAGAAGTGCCGTCAGCATTAATAAGCTCCCACAGATGGTAAAATTCAAATGTTATAGTATAAAACATGCTCGTTCTCTTCAATTTAGTATGAATTCATCTTTAGAAAACATTTTTCTTGATTGTTGATTCTAAATACCGAATATTAGCACTTCTAACTAGTGATCCATAATATGAACCAGGTAATGATTGTTTACCACGGTTATGGATCACTTCCAAAATATGTCGATTTCTGTTATTTTAAGCGTTGGATTCGACATTCTCAGACAATAGCACTAAGGATAAAACTAATAAAACATCAAGGTTTGTAAATTTCATTTTTAGCAGACAAAAATGGGTGGAAAAGTTGATGTGGAGCGAGAACAGTCTATGTCTCAGTTACTACAGCACAGTATCCCAAAAATAATGGCATTTTACCCTTGTTTCCAGCTATTTTTTTGCTATTTTTTTGCAGTAATATGTGACACATTGTTAACTTTCACCAAATCATGCAATACAGATGCATTGAGTTGAAAATCTCTTGATTTTGCGCACTGATCCGTAATATGTCACAATTTGATCCATAATATGAAAATTGATCCATAATATGGTGTTCAGAAACCCATACAATTTTTAATTTTTATGCAATTGTATGTAAATATTACACTCAAGACAGTTTACTAACCGAAGTTCCAACTTGCAACGATTCAATTCGTGTTTTTAAATTACAACTTTACGTTTTCCATGTTGTTTTATTGAATTTTATAGGTTGAACTCCACACTATTTGATCCATAACTGTGGGGTCATGGTACTGAAAAGTACTGTTTTTGTAGCACTGAAAAGTACTGTTTTATTGCTTTAGGTAGTTACAAAAACTTCTAAGAGCAGAGACAATTTGTGTACGCACAGCACGATTTTGCATGTGTATATCGTGTGGCAGGTACGATGATACTCTATGCCCAGTGATGCCTAAAGTGATTTAAGTGTATGTGTACCGTAGTTTCAATTGAAGATCAAAATGCATCTTCAGCAAAGTTCCATGCGATTTCTAATTCTGCTGTAGACACTCATGCCACTAGGAGTATTGTGAATGATAAAATCTCTTGTTTGTTTTATATAACTGTAGTAGATAAAGCTCAAGTGGACAACATGAGAAAAATAACTAATATCGATGAAACATGATTAGCGAATTCTAGCATGTTTCTTTTATATCCTGTAAATAAAGAATAAAATAATATGTTAATCAGTCCACAGTCCGGGAAGTCTCTCTTCTGCCCCTACGGTAGCCAGTATTTATAGCTCAGAAATCCCGTAGGTACGAACAAGTAAAAGGTACCAGAGTCATAAGGAATATCACTTGAGATAGGTAGACATGACAGTCCTTTCTCCTTTAGAAACTTTCTAATAACTCTTTAAAAAGCCGCCTTCATGTTACAACAACTCATACAACGAACAATCGAAAATATACACAAAAAATTCCACATCTGTAACTTCAAAGTAATTATTTTATGACTACAACAAGACATTCAAATCATTGGATTCATACTGCTCTGCTCAGCATTTCATTTGACAACTTCGTCAACACTAAAGAACAATTTCGTTCATCTCAATATAGCAATCGCTTCACAAAAGAACAACTATGTTCACAATATACGACAATTTCGTCGGCTCTGAAGAATAATTTAGTTCAACTCAAATTGGTAATTTCACCACACTCAAAAAAATAAAATGGACAAACTCGCCACCTCAAAGAAAAACGATAATCGCCAACACACGTTTCCATGATCCTCGTCGCCACTTTTATATCCTGTAAATAAAGAATAAAATAATATGTTAATCAGTCCACAGTTCGGTAAGTCTCTCTTCTGCCCCTACGGTAGCCAGTATTTATAGCTCAGAAATCCCGTAGGTACGAACAAGTAAAAGGTACCAGAGTCATAAGGAATATCACTTGAGATAGGTAGACATGACAGTCCTTTCTCCTCTAGAAACTTTCTAATAACTCTTTAAAAAGCCGCCTTCATGTTACAACAACTCATACAACGAACAATCGAAAATATACACAAAAAATTCTACATCTGTAACTTCAAAGTAATTATTTTATGACTACAACAAGACATTCAAATCATTGGATTCATACTGCTCTGCTCAGCATTTCATTTGACAACTTCGTCAACACTAAAGAACAATTTCGTTCATCTCAATATAGCAATCGCTTCACAAAAGAACAACTATGTTCACAATATACGACAATTTCGTCGGCTCTGAAGAATAATTTAGTTCAACTCAAATTGGTAATTTCACCACACTCAAAAAAATAAAATGGGCAAACTCGCCACCTCAAAGAAAAACGATAATCGCCAACACACGTTTCCATGATCCTCGTCGCCACTTTTATATCCTGTAAATAAAGAATAAAATAATATGTTAATCAGTCCACAGTCCGGGAAGTCTCTCTTCTGCCCCTACGGTAGCCAGTATTTATAGCTCAGAAATCCCGTAGGTACGAACAAGTAAAAGGTACCAGAGTCATAAGGAATATCACTTGAGATAGGTAGACATGACAGTTTCAAAATAAATTGAAGCATGCTACAATATCCGTTAAAGAAAAATGAAACGATAGAATAAGCTACCAGAATAGCTTCGTCGTTGGTCGAAATATCTCGCAGAGCGCGTTCGCCTGTGATTTGGTTATTTGTATTGTGTTGGGTCGATGTGAATGCTTAGTCGTCGTGCCAGTAGACAGCGAGACCGAATCTTCCAGAGTTTCGGCCTCGGGTGATTGGCAATGGAACCGTATGTATGTATAATATGCGATCAGAGAACGGAGAGAACGGTGGCGATGGAGAGCGTACGAACTAGAATACACCGGAGAGGATTCTCTGAAAACGCATAAGCAGAGAACGAATATCCAGAGTGTAGTGGAAATAGGGAGCGATAAAACGACGACTATCTCGTGTAGGGTAGCATTCGGTTGAGTTTCGGGATATTCATTTACACGAAGAAAAAACGAGGTCAGCCACGAGCGCGTCGGAACGAAGCATATGTAAAGGTTCGAAAGCACCCTGACCGCTCTGGGACATCTCTCTGTTGGATAAAATTTGCACGAACAGACATGTTTTTTGGATTTCGCTGTTTATTAGCAGCAATTTAATTCAGTACTGGAGGATTGTAGAATTCGCTGTTATTCGAAAAATTAGTGAACTGGTGAAAAGAGTGGTCACGACAATAACGAAAAAAAGCTGCGGTGATATCTAATATCTTATACCTACTCGCTGTTTTCAAACCATTTTGTTTGCATCTCTTTATTGCAGGCTTCGGATTTGAGCAAACCTATCGATAAAAAATTGTACAAAGGCACAAATCCTAGCTGTCACGATTTTAATGCAGCTGCTGCTACGTACGAAGGTGCTCCACTTCTTGTGGGATTTAGCACAGGACAGATACAGTTGGTTTATCCTGGAAGGCGAGAACAAGGAAAGCTGTACAACGAAGAGGTAAGTGAAAAACATAATACCGGAAAAAGATTACTAGTGCCTGATACATTAATCAATAATTTGATTAAACTGAGCTCTTCAATGTGTGTTTCAACATTATCAATATAACAAAATTGTATAGGGGAGGTGTACCAGTTTTGGCCACCCTAAGGAAAAATATTGTTTATACATACATCAAAAGACTTTTGATTACTGTCAATACATTAAACGAAAGCTTTCAATTCATATTCAGCAGGAAAAATATAAGAACCAATCAGAAACTTTGTTTTTGTATTAAAAATGGGGGTGGCGAATACTGGACCACTTGCACCAATATTCGCCACGTTTTTAATTTCAGTCCCTGAATTCGCCACCTGCGTTGAATTCTTATGGAGGGTGGCGAATCAGGAACACCATGGCAAAAATAGGTGCAAAGGAGCAAACATTTTAAGGAAAATGATTTTTTTTTCTATTATTTTTTTAGCAAGTTTTACGGATTCCAAGAATGTTCATCTTAAAGCAATTTAGCGAACACTAAACAATTGGCAGCCATATATGTCGTAAAACGGTATATAATCCGTGGTGGCGCATAATTGGTATATGGCGAATACCTGTACACCTTCCCTATCATACTGAAAAGCGCATTACATACATAACTGATTTATGGGACCAGTGGCGCAACCAAGGGGGGTGTTGGCTAAGGGGTCAAAACCCCTGGACAATAAATATCATAAAAAGTATTAAAAATGTAACATACATTGAGAATAATGGAAATCCTATCTGTGTGTCCATTGCAATTTATGTAAAAAGCTTCATACAACTTATTATGATACCTTTTCGTATATATGGGTTATACTGTGAATTGGATATGAACCAAAAGCCATAAGGACTGTTCATTTTATAAAGTGAACACTTTGTTTATGCTATATCTTTTTTATTCAATGATAAAATCGTAATCGGTTTTCTGTGCATCGTTCAACTATTATTCTACAATGGTATAAAAATATAAAATCTTACAAAATGCTTTTGGTTGAAGAACTAAATAGTTTTTCCAAAAACTCATAAGGAAAACTGTTCGTCGAGGTTAAGCATTATTTTTCGCGTAACAAAAATCCTCAATTTTATGAACAAATTGTGTGTTGGTATCCTTTATTCCCTGGCCACGATCACAGGGTTTGACGGTGCCAAAGTAGAAGGTGCACCATAATAATACCCGTCTGTGAAACATATCACCTTCCCAATACTTTGGCACACCTCTAACGGTTCATGATTTTTCATGAAACGGCTGCATTCAGGCGGAGGATCTGTTAATATGTTTCGGCATATTATCAGGTCCTCTTCGAACGGAGGGACCGCCAGGGCTCATTAGTTACTTATAAACCAGTGCTGGTTGTACTAATCAGTAATGGTTGTTAAGTTTCGAAGCTAACGTGTGATCAATCGTTTTATAATCCAACAAAAGAATGGGTGTTTGGTGGAACTGCGCGTTGTTATTAAATTTAGTGATTGTGAGGGTGCTAATAGTGATTTTATACTAATATCTATGGTGAAGAAAAATTGAAAATGAAATTGGAAGTGATTCTGATAGTTTTGTTAAAAATATAATAATGATGATGTGAACTCTACTAATTTAATAATGGCCATAATACATTTTGCAATCATTTCTCTGAACATAAACATTATTGCCTAGTTCTTCAAACATGCATGATAAAAGTGTTAATCATGACAGCGAGTGCAGAAGAATGGATCGAAGTGATTTTGTTTTACTGTAACTTTCGTGATAGTTCTAAATTGTAGTTTGAACAGTAATGACTCTACAGCAACAAAAATAATGGAACATTTAAATTGAATATCTTTTAATTACTTAGTATTGCTAACAGATGGTTAATGGTAATAACAATGAATTTATATGAAAATGGTGTGATGTGAAAAGTGATATAATGGAATGTATATCTGAAGTGTATTACGAAAGTTGATGAGTGATAATCGGTGATATACGTGATAGTGTCGAAAATAAAAGTGACGATAGTGAGTGACGAAATGAAATGGGGAATGAGGACCTTTTAATAAAACTATTTCGTTCTTCACTTTAAACACTCTGGTAGCATTTCGGGCCTTATCATAGTTTGATAGTAGTCTGAACTACTGGACTGCAAAACTACGGTAAGGGCTGATTGCTGCTAGGGTACACAGTGACCATTTGAGCAACATTGCTTAGGAACGTCTGTGTGATGAACGCAATAGAGGCTTATAAAAACAAATGCTGGGAAGGAGCTTAGGGCAGATTAAGAGTGCCAGTACTACCCCTATCGCCACCGACAAAAAAAAAATGTTTGTTGGTATCCTATATTATTCTACTGAGCTTAAGAAAAATCAATAATATTTCACCATTCTCTGATACTAGGTCACCCTAGTAATATATCCATAAAGGCTAAATTTGCTGATACACCATCCTTTTACTCTCAGCAAAAAAGTAAAGTAAAAAGCGTGTTGAAAGTTGGTTTAGATTACTAAATATACATTTGTATAATAGAGAGCTAAATCGTGAGTTTTAACCGGATTCTTAGGTATAAATTTTAATCTTTATGGTCGTTTTATGAAAAAAGCTCATACTTTAAAAATCATGTACGCATATTTATCGATCTACAGCAAATTGTAAGCGTTTTTCTCCAAATATTTTGAAATGAAATCTTGAAATTATGAAAAAAATGCACGGAAAATAAATTCGATTTTATTACAGCAGTGTTCCCAATTTAAATTGTTGTCATTGTGCTTTGAGAGGTCTTCAAAAAATAAAGTATATGTTCTTCAATTGTACATAAAATATGACGCAGGGACTTAATAAGCAACTTTAAGAAAGCGTTGGTTATTTTTTATATTGATACTTCATTAGTTCTTCCGTCAGAACGTACTTTGAACTTAAAAATTCTGCTCATATCAGTTCCATTTAAATTCAAAATATTTTTCTCTAAAAAATCAGTGAAAAATGATTTTATGATATCTGGAAAATTGTTGCTCCACAAATAACTTGATATTTTTCAGCAGGCTTCTGATTGATGATACTTTCGAAGAATAAGCCTTTTATGAAAATAAAAAATATAGATTATCGAGTTTTACAGCCAATTTGTAATAATCATTGATTTTCATAACCTCCAAAAATCGACCGTTCTAAACATTGTGCCTTTTTAGTGTGAAATTTAATTACTTTGGTGGCTTTTTTATTATCACAGTATTGTACAATATTAGTCGAACAATATACAGAAAACCGATTGTGATTTCATTGATAAATTAAAAAGATATTGCATTGTACAAGGTGTCCACTTTATAAAATAAACAGTCCTTAAAGGTTTTCCGATAGTATGGTTTGCAGATGTGGAATTATGCAGTGTTTTTAAGATGGCGTATTTAGTTGGTTAAATATAGCAGGTTTAGGATTCTTCAAAGAATATTTTAAACCTGTTCAGTGTTCTTTAAAATTATTGATTGATTGAATTTGAACGCCAATGAAAGGTAAGTTCAATGCTTATACACAAAGTATTCAAATATAAATTCGTTGTCTCAATTTAAAATTTACATGTTTTGAAAATTGTTGGAATTCGTTTGTTCTGAAAATTGTCGAAAAAATGTGACTCCGATTTGGTTGGTGTTCAGAGGGGATTATCACGCTGAATAACAAAAGACCGAATCAGAGAAGGCCGAATTAAAGTTGAAAATTACAAACCTGCAGAATAAAGCTTGAATACGAAAAAAGTCAGTTCCTTTTTAAATGCGGTCATGTCAGTAAACAGTGCAAAATTTTCATGCGGCGAAGACGCATTGAGGATAGAGGAACTGAGGCGGCACAAGGCCGCCAAAGTCTCAGATATCCGAAGGGTATTCATAGCATTTAATCGGTGTCATGCAAATAACAAATCCAGACGTTTGCCCGGTATAATGCATACAGAGAATGTTTTTCATTTTTAAGGTCCGAGAGTTCGGACAGCAACCAAACGGTAGAAGAATGATTGCTGCTGACAAAGGGCGTAACAAGTATTCAAGAGCTCATAAGAACATTAAGATTACTAATAAACTTCTTCTTCTTGGCATTAACGTCCCCACTGGGACAGAGCCTGCTTCTCAGCTTAGTGTTCTTATGAGCACTTCCACAGTTATTAACTGAGAGCTTTCTATGCCAAAGTTGCCAAAGACACCATTTTCGCATTCGTATATCGTGTGGCAGGTACGATTATACTCTATGCCCAGGGAATTCAAGGAAATTTCCATTACGAAAAGATCCTGGACCGAACGGGAGTTTGATTCCTCATTTGAACATACATTTCACTAAGACTTTTTTGAATTTCTCGTGACATTACGACAAGTATTACTGCTCGTTTTACTGTAAATTTCTTCCACATATTACTCCAAAGATTTCTTCAGGAGTTTGTTTTGTGATTTTTACGAACTTTTTTGTAATTCTTACAAGAAATGTTTAGATACTTACAAGAATTCAATCTGGATTTTTCTATAAAAAACGCACTTTTTCATTAAAACTTCACTCCGGACCTACTGAGAAAAAAAGCTTGTGCGCATCAATGTGTGCGCGTTGCTCGGCGTAAATACGGTTCTTTTGATTGTGTTGTTTTCGCTGCACTGTGAGCAAATGTCATGATTGTTTGGTCAAAAGGAATTGTGTTTATATGTTTGAGCTGAATTTTGGTGACGAACAATGAATTTTTAAGGAAATTAATATATTTCATCATGCTGAAGGAATGGTGAGAGATGCCCATAGATCTATATATTCTAGTAAAACATTTTGTAATAGCGTTAATGTTATTTGTTTGTTTATTTGTTTATTTGTTACATCAACAGGCAAAGTGAGGCCCCAATGATGTTGGTAGTTAAAAACATACAAATCGAGACAAGAAAGGTCAAATCTACAAATAACACATATGGAAGTCAAGAGCTAAAACTTAATCTAAAGCACATTCAAAGCCGTTGTCAGTTGTTTCGTCCAGAAAAAAAGGATGAAAATCTTCGACGTAAGAACTCACGAGTGAGATGAAAGTCGAAGATTGATGCGACTCGGTTGAAAAGTTTCAGTAATCCGTTGATCCCACCGTTAGTACTGTAGTTCGTCCGTCGGAGAGGAAGCCTTAGGAGCGAACTATTGCGGAGCAGTCGTGGTCGAGCACTCAAGTCGATTTGTTCGAGGATTGATGCGCAGTCTATTCGTCCCTGAAGCGTATCGGCGATCGTCAAAGCTTTGATTGTGTCTCTTCGCGTGCGGAGTAGCTCGAGATCTATTAGTTGGCATCTGCTCTCGTAACTAGACAGGCGGAACGGATTCGTCCACGGTAGTTTGCGAAGCGCAAAACGTAGAAAGCGGCGTTGAACCGACTCGATTCGCTCGGCGCCGTTGTTGTATGCAGAACACCAGACTGCAGAACAATATTCCAGAGTGGAACGAACGAGGGAGCAATAAAGCGACTTTAGGCAGTAGATGTCCGTGAAGTTTTTGGCGATCCTGAAAATAAATCCAAGGGTTCTGGACGCCTTGTCTACGGTGTACGACACATGCTGCCTGAAAGACAATTGTGAGTCCATGATGACACCCAGATCTTTCACGTGGTTAACGCGTTCGATAATCGTCCCATACAGACTGTAGGCGAATAGGGTCGGCTGCTTCAGTCGTGAGAACGTTATAATTGAACATTTGACTGGGTTAACTACCATCCTATTAAGAGAGCACCAGTTAGCGAAAGCGTCAATCTGTTGTTGCAAAAAGTGGCAGTCGGTTGTAGAGCGGATCTGTAGGAACATTTTTAGGTCGTCGGCGTAAGACAAACGAGGACCTTTGATTAGCAGATGAACATCGTTGAAATACAACAGAAAGATCAACGGACCCAAATGGCTACCTTGTGGGATGCCAGAAGAAGCAGAAAAGCTACTAGATTTGAAATCGCCAATTGAAACCAATAATTGACGACCGGTGAGGTACGTCCGGAACCAACATAACAAATTGCCGCTGACACCAAGTCTGTCGAGTTTTGCGATCGCGATAGCGTGGTCCAGCTTGTCGAATGCAGCAGAGAGATCGGTGTATATGACATCCGTCTGCGTACGTTCCGTCATGCTATTAGTGATGTAGGATGTGAGGCACAGTAAATTAGTGGTAGTTGACCGGCCCGCAGTGAAACCATGCTGGTCGGGGCTGAGATACTGCTGACAGTGTGAGAGCAAAGGTTCCATAACGACAAGCTCGAAAAGTTTCGAGACGGAACACAGCGCCGCAATTCCTCGGTAGTTATTCACGTCGTGTTTACTTCCTTTTTTATGTACTGGGAACATGTATGCGGTTTTCCAGCAGGACGGAAAAGTGCCACTGGAAAGCGACATTTGAAAAAGATGACGGAGAGGAACTAGCAAGTTGTCGATGTGTTTTTTCAGGAGTGCGGAGGGGACACCGTCTGGCCCCGGATTATTTGAGGATTTGAGCTTTGAAGTGGCCTTGGTGATCGCGTCGAATTGTACGTCGATAGCACTCAACGATTCACCATTCAGAGGAACATAACTGGCTGCGCGGCTTACTTGGTCCTCGGTGATGCCCTCATCGTTGAAAACGTTGGCAAATTTTTCAGCGAACAGCTGACAGATTTCTTGCGTGGTAGATGCGATTTCTCCGTTCAGCTCCATAGACGACGGAAGGCCAGATTCCTTACGTTGTTCATTTACAAATTTCCAGAAGGATTTGGGCTTATTTTTAAGTTTAAGCTCTATATCTCGCTGGTGCTGAGAGTAACATAAGCGACTTAATCTTTTATATTCGTTATTGATCCTCACATAATCGTCCCTTAGAGGAAGCGTTCGATGCTTTGTTAGTTTCCTTAAAGCGGCTCTCTTCTGCGACTTAAGTTGGCGAAGCTCTTTTGTTTGCCAGGGAGGATGTGCGTCTTGAAGATGTATGCGCTTTGGTACATGCCTGTCGATGACATATGAGAGAACATTTGAAAAAGTAGTTGCAGCGACTTCAACATCGCGGGGTCAAGAATAGTTGCCCAATCGATACTTGACAGGACATCTGCAATGCTACGATGATCGGCTTTCACAAAGTTGTACGAAACAGAGGCGATCGTCGAATTCGGATATCTGGTAGCCTTCAATAGATATCATCAACGCAGGATGATGAGCGACATCTTTTACAAAGGCGCACGGAGCCTCGGAAATTATTGGTGCTTTTTCTTGGAAACTCACGAAACATAGATCCAGACTACGGTTATTTTCATTGACAACGTGATTGATTTGAGTCAATGTGGCGGCACTGTAGCTATCCAACAGATTAATCGCACAGGCATGGAACGACGAGCACTCGGGGTCCGGGTAGAGGAAACCGCTGTGAGACGGTTTCCACGAAACACCAGCAAGATTGAAGTCACCGACAATGATTATTTCGTCCGTCGGGGATGCTGACTCCATCATAGAGAACACAGATTGACAGTGAGCATTAATAAGTTCGACGTCGCGCACCCGATCGGGTGCAATGTACAAGGCGCACAAAAACAATGTACGACCGTCGAACTGGATAGATACCCAGACTTGTTCCAAGCACCTCCACAGGTCGTTGTCAAGAGCTTTCACTCTCAGTCCAGAGCGAACCGCCACAAGAACACCGCCTCCGGTGCGTTTGCAGCTATTGTTTGGATTCCGATCGCAACGAAATACCTCGTAACCGGATCCGAATACCTGATTAGAAAGCGTTTTAGAGTCAAGCCAAGTCTCGGTTAAGACGATAATATCGTAGCAGGCATCCGAGACGGCTAAGCGATAATCGTCGATACTTGTATTCATGCCGCCGACATTTTGGTAGTACAGAACGATGTCTAGTTTCGAAGTCGCTGCCGAAGGTTCGCTTATTCTGGAATGCAATAGTGCGTCAGGTGTCGAATGAGTGCATGTTGAAACAGGTGAATACTCGCCAGAGTCGGGTTGTTGGAAGACCCTCTCTCCGTTACCGACTACAGGACCAGAACGACTGTGATGAACGTGGGCAGCAAGAGGCAGGACTGTAGCGGAGGGATCGAGGGCTTCCATGAAGCTTTCTACGATGCGTTCTGGTTGTCCAGCAGCAGATGAAGTTGAAATATCGTCGTTGACACTAAAAATTGAGGGCGCATCAGGCGACGAAGGAACAGAGGCTTGAATGTACTTGCCTGTGAGTGCGCGATGGAAGACCCCTGATCCGCATCTAGCTAAAGGACCAGGACGACTGTGCTGAGCGATGGCGGGAGATGGCACGACTTCGCTAGAGGAATCAGGGGCTTCCAAAAAGCTGTATACAGTGCGTCCTGGTTGTGAAAATAGCTGGGTTGCGCAGTGAGCTTCTATTGAAGGGCCGTCGATGGAAATGAGATAATTGTCGGCGGACTCCAGATATGAGGAGGCCATGGTCGCAGCGATTTGACTATACAAGCGATTACTCGTGGTGGCAGAGGGATCCACAGCGCTAGAACGTGAGAACTGATCAAGCGGAGAAGAGCTACTAAACGATGAATACTTGCCTGTGTGAGAGGGTTGGGAGACCCTGTTACCATACTCGACAACAGGACCAGAACAGCTGAGATGGCGGGAAGCAGCTTGCGCGACTGTGTCGAGAGGTTCGAGGGCTCCCATAATGCGACAGGCAGTGCGTTCTGGTTTACAGCATTCAGGTGTTAACAGCTCGGTACAATGCCGGATACCGGAGTTGAAAATGGCGAGCTGGCTGGATCTGGGGAAATCAGGATAGCAGGCGTGTTTTGGCGTGGCAGCCACAAGTTTTTTGATGTGCTGTCTTCAAACTCGCGAAACAGTATTCCTTTCGGCCATGTGTCCGCGTTGAGCGCAGCTTCGCGAAGGCTAGGGTCAATGCCGACTTTGAATGAGATGAAGTTCAGGCGATTGGTATCGATTCCCTGCTTAACAAGCGGAATCGCTTTGATGATTCCTTCACAGTGCAAGCAATCCTTAACCAGTTGTTCAACCGCATCCGGTTTAACACTAGGGTGAATACGAGAGAGATACACCCAGAAAAGCTCGATGGGCTCAGGCACGGTAAGCACGTTTGCATCAGCCACTATTTTAGTGCCCCCGACGAGAGGTTTGTTGGAAACCGAACCGTCATCACGGCGTCTTTTCAAGGGCGGTTGTCGTGAGGAAGTACCAGGTTCTTGGGAAAGAATTGGAGTTAACGGGGTGATGCGCATGGATAGCTGCGCGATTTGCTGTCCTTGTTTGGCTAGTTCTTTCTTGATCTCAGCATGCACAGATTCTTGTTTTTCGGTAATAGCGTTAATAGCTTCACCAAATGAAGAAACCGTCGATTTGAACCTCGCAATTTTCATTAATTTGGCGCACTCATCGCACATTAGGTTCGGATTTTCATGAACGATTCTCACAAACGCCTTGTTGAATGTGTTGTGTTTTGACCACTCACTATATCACAGTGAGCCGTAAGTTATTAGACGAATCTGAAAACTGATTGCGACAGATATGAAAACCATACGACGAATTGAGAATACGGCAAGATGCAATTTCATTGCATTATTTCCAAAAAGGCGATCAAGCTCTATCAAAATCTTATTGTACAATGCGAAAGCCGTTTTGTGAAAGAATTATTTGGCGTCGGATTGTATCAGCATCGTTCACTGCAATACTGGGAAATTTGCAGGTTCTAGCTGATCAAAGCTTAATACGATACTAGCACATCACCCTACTAGTCGACTGTTTAAATCACACTTGCGCATCACACCACAAGCGTGGTGGTTCTGAAGGCGGGGGGCCAAAATAGAGCAAGCAAAATGGATCTCTCTCGTGGATCCGCACGCTTGCACTGATCGAATCGGGTGATGTAGCAAGACTGTGCACCGGCCAGAGTTGACGCTTTGGCTACTTACACACTGGCATTTGTAGTTGAAAACCTCGCTTTCAACATACAGCATTAGCGCAGTGGTGCTTGCGATGGTCAATCAGATGACAACCAGACAATTAACATAAACCGTCACGAATGACCCTCATAATTTGAATTATTTTCATACTCATTTTTACAATTTTCCATAATGACGACTAATATTTGAAATTAAAAAATTCAAATAAAAAAAAATCAAATTAAACAATTTATTTAGCATCTAAAATCTTAAATGCTTTGAATCAACTGAAAAACTAAAAGAAAATCATATTTGAAAACTAGTATCAGTAACCATTGAACACACATTTTGGCTAACCTCAAAAATGGTTTGTATTCAATGTATACCTAGGGGTGGGACAGCTTTTGCTTTTGAGCAAGCTCTCGAGTGAGATTTTGAGCAACTCTGAGTAACTCTGGTTGCTTGATTTCATATGCTCATAGCAACCCGTACCCGTAATATGTCGTTGCTATTTGAAAACTGAAGCCGTCAATGATGTGCGTTCTTATTAACAAAAAATTATTCCTTCTAATTTACGGATAGATATTGGTTAGGAAACCTTGGAAAACGTGGAACAGTGCTTGTAGCCTTGGAATTTGTAGTAGAGATGGGTAACTCACTCACGAATCATTCAAAAGAGTCGACTCTCAAAATTGAGTGAACGAATCACGGTTCTTCTCAAAAGAGTCACGATTCATTAGAATCTCAAAAATGAGCCTAAAAAATTACATAATTTTGAGTTATACTTATCATAGTCAAGTACCCCAGATATGCATAAATAGTTGCTGTAGCTTTATTAAAAATTATCTTATTCAAAAATTGTTACATATATTATTTTTTAGAAGAAATACATGATTTTGTTCTGATGTTTTAAATAGCTCACTGAATCGATCAAAAGAGTCGACTCACTTTTGTGAGTGAGTCATCTACGATTCGTTCTTAAAATTGTACCATTTTGCCCATCTCTAATTTGTAGAATCCGAGCTACTTAAAAATGTCTGTTCCGAAAATGTTTGATTTTTATACTGAATAGTTCCAGAAGCTGTTGTGCTGAGTAAAAATGTTTTATGAAAGTGGTGCATCCGTTATTCAATTCGTGGAGCCGGGACCCGTGTGGCTAATAGCATCAGATTGAATCTAAGTTTATCTAGAAATGCGAATTAAGATCCCGCTTCAGTGCACATTTCCCGAAGAACGTTTTCCTACTCAATAAGCGTTGCAACTGCTATCTATGCTCTCTCTATTACAACACGGTATTACGAATATTTTCAACGAATATTTCATTTCCCAGAAAAAAATAAATTTAAATTCGTTCACCATTAATCACTTTATTACTACGATTAGATCGCAATGTTCTTAAGCATATGAATGCGCTTTGTTATATTTTATCGAAAGTTTTTCACTCCGAAGCTCACGGCGGTTGGCTTGGACGCAAGACCCACCATGGGTTGATTTGAAATGTCCGGATGCCTCGAATCCCGGACACCGGCCTTAAAAAACACAAAAAAAAATTCTGCAACTTTTATGCATGGATAATGTAGAAAACATCTTAATTATGGATAAGCATGAGCATAGATGACCGTCAATTCGTAGTTGCTATTCCGTGATTGACCAGAGCAATCGAAGTTGTACAACTTTAGAGATTCAATAAATGGGGCTTCATATTAGTTTTCCATTCGCCAATAGAAGACATCCTAATCATGGATTTCAAACGAAAAAGTAGCAATTTGGGTTACAACCACCTTGAAAAAGGCCAGTGTCCGGCTTTCAAAGCGTCCGGCATTTCGATTCAGCACGGTAAAGTTGTCTTGATGAAATTAGGAAATTGCCATTTTCACTGGGACAAACAAATGTGACCCACCGCAAGCTTTATTCTCATAATCTGAAATGCAAAATGAGTTAAATTAGCTGTAACAAAAAAAAAACATTTCACGTATTTAGTACTGTGTTTTGCACTCTTGACTATTCAGATCCAAGTAATCGTTATTAGTTGTGAACAAAAAGCGAGTTACTCATGCTTGCTCTGTGTTCAAAATGTTGCTCTGAGTAAAGCTGTCCCGCCCCTAGATGTATACCTAATAATGGCAAAAACAAAACTGACGGAGATGAACCAGCCTAGGGCTGAAAATCTCCTTAATAAAGCTATAATAATAATAATAAAAACAAAACTGACAATAAATTATAAGTGCATAGGTTGATAATTAGGCCATGCGACGCCTCTGTGTAGACTGCAATGTCATCGGCCTTTTGTGAGTCGGCGTTCTGTGATTCGGCCTTTTATGGCAGCGTATACGCCGTTAGACAAGACAATTTACACCGTCTTCAGCACATAGGCTGCACAGTCTGAACGATCACTAACATTAGGCAACGAACAACACGAAACACCCAGTAGTCCAGTGATGAATGTTTCGTTTGACGAAAAGTTTCCACCGACTGGAGCGGGAATCGAACCCACACTTCGTGGCACAATACGCCTAGACGACTAACGCCCCTAACCGCAAGGCCACGAAGCCCACAGGATACTGCATGCGAGATTGGATTGTCAACATAATATTTCTAAAAAACGTTCTCATAGTCTCTGAAAGTAGACTAAATTTGACAAATCACTTTACCAAATTTAGTTGCGAATCAATAGTAAATTACATTTAAAAAAATCCAAACGTCAGGGCTACGTGAAAAATCCGGAAAAATTAATGCTTCCTCAGTTCACCTGACATCGGTACACTCAAAATAATCCAAACGCCAAGGCTACGTGAAAACATACGTAGTTTTTTTCCATCGCACTTTTCAGGTAACAGCTACGTGAATGTTGGGTGCCGGAACTCAATTCCGCGGACCTCGAGGTCACTAAGATTTCACGTAACCGCTACGTGATTGTTTCAATAGTTTTAATAGGCATGCAACAGTAGTTTAGATTTCTATTGGGTTTTCATTTCGTTTCACAGAAATTCAGGAAAATAAAGCAAAGCGAGTTAAAATATAATAGAATACCACAAGTTTATTAATTTGATTCCGTTTGCGATTGATTTATTCTAAAATATTTTATTGCCTTAACGGTATGGCCCAGATAGCCGTAGCGGTAAACGCGCAGCTATTCAGCATGACCATGCTGAGGGTCTGGGGTTCGAATCCCGCTGGTCGAGGATCTTTTCGTAAAGGAAATTTTCTCGATTCCCAGGGCATAGAGTATCTTCGTACCTGCCACACAATATACACATGCAAAAATGGTCAATCGGCAAAGAAAGCTCTCAGTTAATAACTGTGGAAGTGCCCATAAGAACCCTAATCTGAGAAGCAGGCTTTGTCCCAGTTGGGACGTAACGCCAGAAAGAAGAAGAAGGTATGTTCCATTTTTGCCGGCTGCCTGTTATCCGAGCTGAAATCAATGGAATGTTAATAAATCACAGATCATTATACAATAAAAGAGCTTACCTTCATTTTTTAATCATATCAATTTGATTTATTCCCTTCTTTTCATTAAAAACGAAATGCACAAAACTGAAATGTTATAATTACTAGTCGGTATTAACCACCTGTACCAACTGTCAGAGGAAAACTTTTATTTAGAAAATTTGAGTGGCAATCACTCAGTTTCACTAATAAACAACGTAGTGCTTACTTGAAACGTAAGTGGAAATCAGCTACGTGAAATTCACGTAGACTTCATGCAACACTTCAGTGATTTTTAAACAGGTTTTGAATATGCCTCACATGGTGGTTGGTGAGTCTTACGTTGGTCAGGTAAAAGTGACGACAGTGATATAAATGAGAGCTTACTCGTATTTTGAGTGCTACAATCATCTAGACGCAGATATGCATTATTGCGGCGCTCATTTTAAATCCACATCCAGCGGTGGCGGTAACGCGTAGACAATTTACGCACAATCCAAACGCAACGTCAAAATTCAAGTAGGCGAGAATGACAACGGAAATTTTGTTACTCGTTACAATAGAGCTTAGTGACATTTTAACTCACGAACATTCGCATACGCTCGTCATACACAGTTTGTTTTTGTTTTCCTCAAAGAAACTTGCACACGCTTTCCAAACTTATCAAAATGCATATGGAAACATTACCCAATTTGAAACATTTACACTCGGATTCTGGGTGTTTTTCGAGACAGAGTGCATATTGTTTTCCTCTAAGATTCACAACCACATCTACACTAGGGCACCCATACCATTGGGCGTGATAACCACTATAGTCCATTTAACGAATCGGCAACACTGATGATATTGCTGTTCCTTTCACACGTTACGACACTGCCTCCTGTCAAATTTTCAGTCATAAAATGAGCGATCATCTGTTCAAAAACGTCTCGTAAAATGTTAAAAGTCCAAACGAACAAAACATCGTTAAACGTTGATTAATATTAACAACTCTGATGGTGACGTCTTCTTTCGCAACATAAACGGCCGTTTCACTGACCTCAACTTTCTTGGTTTGATTCCAAGTTGTGGCTCTTTTTTTTTAGAGTAAGTATATTTAATAGAAAGTAAGGGAAACTCAGAAAAATATACTACTAATTGAACTTTAACACTTCACTTTTTGCAAGAAAATAAAATACTAAAATCACTAGTAAGACGAACAACTAGCTTTAAACTCTAATATGTTGCTTATATTGACAGATAGGCCTTTTTCGTCTGCGACTTACAGACTTCTTCAGTGTCGAGCACTCGAGTGTACTGCCCATAACTGCATGTTTGTCACATTCGACAAAAGTAGGCATTGAGTAAATGGAACTCCAAGTTTCCATTTTATGGCAGTATGGAAAGAAACTAAAATTTCTAAAAATTACCAGGAACTCAAAAGTGCTTATTTGAGGCTGAAATTTTGTACAGCTCATATCGTATATTAGGTGAATAGTCAGAAAATAAATCTGATTGAAATTTGTTTGCTACTACATTACGAGACTCTTGCATAATCTCAATGTGACTGTTATGCGGGTACTATTACCAATGTGACAAATCAACTTGGTATTTTTTTCGAATTTTCTAGAACAAAATCACAGATTTTAGTAAGTTGATCGAAAATATACATCATTTGATGACTCTCCACTAGACCTGTTCATATTTGAAAAAATGTCTGGAAATCTTCCGGTCAAGCAGTATTCCGAATTCTCATGTTAAGAACAATGTCTGGTCAAATTTTCAGCTCATTTGATAGAGATTTTACTATGCTTCAAGTTGAAAATGTGTTTTTAGGCTTATTTTAAGGTTTGAAAAATCATAACTCAATACTCATAAATCAAAATCACTTGCTATTGCGACATATTGAAAGCTAATTCTATTCTGTTAAAGTTTGTCGAACACGCCAATAAGATAAATTGAGTTTAAACATCGTTTGATCGAGATTTGCTCTCCACAGTACCCAGAAATCACGGTTTTCTGAACATGTATGCCCTAAAAAACACACATTGGCATTATTTTTCCAGGCCCTAGTCAACGGGAAACAAACATAATAAATCTATGAAATTATTAACCTTTAACAGCTTACATGTTGCTTTAGGAAATAAATTACAAACAATTCCCAAAGGTCGAACAACCCATCTCAACCTGATGATAGTTAAATCGTGCAATCCGTCGAATGAATTAATTAAACAAGTTAGCATTGCTTTTTCTTTCCAAGTGATGATTGTTTTGATCATATTTCACTGACTATTCAGAACGATTTGAAAACAATCATTATCATCGACTGTGTAAAATCAGTGCTAACGTGTTCATTTTTAACATTCCTCGAAGCTCACGGTGGTGTTCTTGGCTCACCCACAGCGGATTTACGAATGTACTTCCTAATTGCCTATTTTTTACAATTTATTTTCGTAAGATGAAAGGTATCTTTAAATGGGATTGAGTTTTAGAAATACATAGTTATCATGTTCTGGAAATTTAAAATCCGAAAGTTTCATACAAGTATGTTTTTCAGGGAGAACACTCTCTAAAAATAGTGATTTTCAAGAACCTTGAAGCACAAACCTCAACCAAGCTATGTTTAAACTTGCTCCAATCATAAAACCGTGTTCGACAAAAGTTCGTAGAATTAAATAAACTACTATGTAGAGGTATTTCCGATAAGTTGTAATGTTCCGTTCAGTAGTTATGAATTTTCAAAGCTTGAAAATAGTCCAAAAACACATAATTGATTTGAAGCACATCTAAATTTTCTCCAAATTGACTGAAATTTTGACCAGAAGTTCATTTTGACATGAAAAATCAAAATATCGGTTGACTGAGGAACTTCCAGACATTTGAATAGGTCTACTCTCCACGGTATTAACTCGGAATTGTCAAAAATGTCGAATGTGACTGATATGCAGTTATGCACTGACATTAATGTTGTAGTAACCTCAATCACGATATTGTTGTTACCACAACTATGCCAAAATATTGTTATATTTAAATAAATAATCTTAATAACAAAAACAATATTGTACAAATTACCATGTCAACAAAGCTATAGCACTGTGCTTTCAACTATGTTTTTGTAGTCAAGAGCTACTCTTCTTGAAGTTGAGTTGACAACATATTCAATAACAAGGAACAGTAAATGTTCTCGATTTTATCATGCTCATGGTAAAAATAAAAACAGAGAATGTGTAATCTTTACTACTGTGCATTTATGTCCATAACTCAAGTTTACTTCTACCGAAGGACGCCATTTTTGTGTATTGAGCTACGATGCTCAGTAGATAACACTGCGGAACACGTTTTTGTCTCAAGCACCAAAATACCGCTATTCATTCAATCAAGGGTTGCTGAATCCATTGCCGTTTTCAAAAATATCATAGCACGTCTAGTTTTTGAGATATTGGATGTTGAAAATGCAAAAATTGACTATTTTAGCCAACTTGCATGCAAGTTTGACAGCTTGTAAGGCAATTTATTTACTTAATTTGCCACAGAATTCAAACCTTATGTGTATAAGAATACTTAACGGCAAAGTTTATAATACTTTCGATGCGAAAAAGTTATTTTTGGATGGTTTGAAAAAGTATTGTATTTTCCCATATAAGAGAAACGAAGAATTGTGTATGGAGACAGCAAACATGTCGAAAAATCGGCTTAATTTAAATTTAGTCGCGCAATTTCAACTAAATTTAATCCAAAATGTAAGTTTAAGTGCAAAATAGCATGCTTAGTGGATCAGATCACAAAAAAATTGATAAATTATACCTAAAATTTCATGTAAACATCAATAAAATCAATGTTTTATACAAATTTAGCGACCTGTAGCTACAAATTGTGACGTGCTGGAACATTTCTGAAAACGGCATCAGATTTGGCAACCCCAAATCTTTTCGAGACACATATTTTAATCCTTGAGACACGCAAAAATGTAATTTTTGTTACGCTGTGTAATCTGAAGCAGATTGGACTAAACCTAAATTGATTTCATCAGAAATACTTAAGGATCCGGAATTTGATGGTGCATATTGTGAATATCCATATAATATGTGTAGATTGAAAAATCAGATTTTCCTTATTTTTAGTCCATGATACAAAATCAGACCCTTTAAATTGCCTTGGCAGCTTCAAGGAATATCCGCTGCGAAATCAACGTAAGTTTTTTGTTTATGTTTACCACACGTTTATCCCGATTAACTTTCACTTCTCTTAGCTGACGGTAATCAAATTAACGAGCCGGGAGTAGTGTTCTCCACGGCAGACCCTATTAAATATGAAGTGTTTATGAATAGGATAGCCAGTCGCTGCATATGCAGATCTGCCAAGTACCAGTGCCGGGGACCATGGATGGCAAACCGTCTTATCAGTGGCCTCCGGATAATCTTCAAAACCTGGATGAGTCCTTTGATCGACACGTCGTCGCACCACCGCAACTCTAGTCGCGTCCTGACATTGATATCGCCCATAGTATTTTATTGCGATAACTACATAAATTTGCAATTCAGAATATATTATGCATGGGCCTTGACATCAAAAACGATAATTTTCAATAAAGAAAGCTCCAGTGAAACCTGCATGATTTTTATTATTTTAAATGCATTTGGGAGTTAAAAATTTCACTTAGAAATGTGATTATAGCTACCATGCCCTTACATTAAAATTTACTATACTAAAATTACTACAATCATTTTAAATGCAAGAGATGGTAGCGGGGCCCAGATAGCCGTAGCGGTAAACGCGCAGCTATTCAGCAAGACCATGCTGAGGGTCGTGGGTTCGAATCCCACCGGTCGAGGATCTTTTCGGGTTGGAAATTTTCTCGACTTCCCAGGGCATAGAGTATCTTCGTACCTGCCACACGATAGACGCATGCAAAAATGGTCATTGGCACAGTAAGCTCGCAGTTAATAACTGTGGAAGTACTCATAAGAACACTAAGCTGAGAAGCAGGCTCTGTCCCAGCGGGGACATAATGCCAGAAAGAAGAAGAAGATGGTAGAAAAAATAACTTTTATTTGTCATCAACACAACTATGAAACATGGTAGATTTGACTGTCTTCCTCTTGCATTGTCGCCATGGTAAAAACAACGACGAAATGTGTTCGAAAGGAATGCATTGGGTAGTCTGCACAAATAAAGTGGTGCTGTGCATTTAATTTAAACCATCAACATGGTATTTTTTACCGCAATGCTGTTTTCAGTGTGGGCAGTGTAAGTCGCAGACGAAAAAGGCCTATCTGTCAAGATAAGCAACATATTAGAGTTTAAAGGTATTTGCTCGCCTCACTAGTGATTTTAGTGTTCTATTTTTTGCAAAAAGTGAAGTGTTCAAGTTTAATTAGTAGTTGTAAACATACTCTAATAATCCCTTCCCTAAATTTCATAAAAAAGTGTAGTCAGAAAAATATGTTTTAAAACACATTTTAAAACAAGCTTTCTCAGTGTACATGTATAGTATAGTGTAATAATAAAGTGATTTATTTCTTTTGTTTTGATCAAATGGTTTGTTCAAATAAACAAAAATTACACAGCGTAACATAAATGACATGTTTGCGTGTCTCAAGGATCAAATTATGTGTCTCTAGTAGATTTGGGGTTCCTGAATCTGATGCCATTCTCAGAAATGTTCCAGCACGTCACAATTTTTTGCTACAGGTCGCAAAAGTTGCATAAAACACTGGTTTTATTGATGTTTACGTAAAATTTAAGGTATAATTTATCAAACTTTTTTGAGATCTAATTCACCAAGCTTGCATAATAGGACTCAAACTTCCATTTTAGATGCAATTTGTTTGAAATTTCCCGATTGAATTTAGATTAAACCGATTTTTTCAACATTCTTGATGTCTCCATAAAAAATTCTTCGTTTCTCTTATATGGAAAACTACAATATTTTTTGAAACCACCAAAAAAATAACTTTTCTGCATCGAAAGCATAGTAAACTTTGTTGATAAGTATTGCTATACACATAAAGTTTGAATTATGTGACAAATTAAGCAAATAATTTGACTTACAAGCTGGCAAACTTGCATGCAAGTTGGCTAAAATAGTCAATTTTTGCATTTTCAACAGCCAATATCTCAAAAACTAGACGTGCTACGATATTGTTGAAAACGGCAATAGTTTCAGTAACCCTTAATTGAGTGTATAGCGGTATTTCGGTGCTTGAGACAAAAACGTGTTCCGCAGTGTTATCGCACTGTTCTTCACTTACCCATCCCTTATATGATTGATGAAAACACAATATATAGTAATACTATTTCTTTTCTTCCTTTCTTTACAGAGATTAATTGATAAGACGAAAGTTACCTGTTTGAAATGGATACCTGGCTCCGAAAACCATTTCTTGGCATCGCATGTCAGTGGTTGCTTGTATGCTTATAACGAAGAACTGCCATGTACACCCACTACGCCAAGTTATCAGCCTTATAAATGTGGCGATGGTTACATTATCCTTGCATGTAAATCAAAATCAACGCGAAATCCATTGTTCAAATGGTGCTTTGGTCAGCAAGAAAATGCCAGCATAAATGAGTTCTGTTTTTCACCATGTGGTCAACACTTGGCAATCGTCTCGCAGGATGGGTTTCTTCGAGTCTTCCATTACAGTAACATGGAGTTAATTGGAATAGCACGATCGTATTTCGGTGGTTTTCTATGTGTATGTTGGAGCCCAGATGGAAAATATGTTGTTGTTGGTGGGGAAGATGACCTCGTCACTGTATATTCCTTACTTGAACAACGCGTTGTTGCGAGAGGGCAGGGTCATCGCTCGTGGGTATCAGTTGTTGCTTTTGATCCGTACACGACATCTTATTCAAATTGGAACGGGGACGACTTTTCGGACGATGATAACCCAATAAATGATGGTTTTAAGAACTGCTATAGCAACAACAAACATGCAGGAGAATCAACGACAGCTACTTCTGTACGCCGTCCAACTTCAGCTTGTAGAAATACCGTTTCTACGTCGGAAAAACTTGCCACGTGTTACAGACTGGGCTCGGTGAGTCAGGATACCCAGCTATGTTTGTGGGATATTACAGAGGACGTTTTGCGACAGTCTATAGGGCACCTAAGTCGCAATTTAAGTTTAGCGGAACACACACCTTGTAATGCAAAAAGGTATGATATATATTGCAACAATGTATCTATCACCATCTAAAAAATCATTTGTTTTTTCTTCTAGTGAATTTTCAAATAGTGCAAATAATAGTAGTAGTGGACAAATAGTGACATCTCATAAGGACTCATCTAAATCGATAGCTAACGCATCTTCAATAGAGGATAAAGACACAGTGGATAACGCTAATTATAACATGAAAAAAATATCTGTAACTAGTAGTAATATAAATACTGCTATAAATTGTGATGATAGTTATAGCAACAATAGCAGTGGAAAAGGTTCAACATCTAGCGTTGATGGAAAGCATGCTAAGAATAGCGTATCTAAAGAAAATAATGTTGTTATATCGAGTAATATATCTGCCATCATTGGATCTTCAAATAAGAAAGAAAAAGAAAATCACGGCGACAAAAACTCAAAATATGATTCAAATCATCACCACCAGTCAACTTTTAATTCAATTACACAACGGTTTTCCAATCTCGGATTTGGAAACAGTGGTAACAATAGCAGCAATAACAGCGAGAAAAGTGAAAAATCAGGCAAAAGCAGCAAAAGAAATATCATATCGCTTGCAGGCAAATCCAGTATCAGCAATAACATTCACGCTAGTTCAAATAACAATCATTTCCAGCATTCTAACTCTTTGAGCAACAACAGTCAAATAAACAATAACGTAGATCAGACTGTTTCTACGTCCTCATCTAGCAGCGGTGGAGGAGTAGTAGGAGGCGGAAGTATATCTAACACAATAACATCAATTATACCTGCATCGCTAACGAAAAATAAACGTAGCGATGGTAATGGGACTACAGCCAGCGGAACCAGCATAGTTTCTTCGTACGATCCAATGAAATTGATTGGAACTCCGGCGTGCCCGAGATTCGACGATTGTCCAGTATTAGAACCCTTGGTGTGCAAAAAAATTGCACACGAACGACTAACGGCATTAATATTTCGAGAAGATTGTCTACTCACCGCGTGCCAGGATGGATTTGTATACACCTGGGCAAGGCCTGGTTACATCGTAAGTATAGTCTGACTTCCTTACATTCCAGTTATTTAATACCGTGAATTGCAAGTCTGTCCCATCTGTATTTTCGTCAAAATTGATTTTATATCAGTTATCAACATATCTTCCATTGATCAGCTGCATTTAGTTGCATCAAGATCGAACGATTTGCTCAGTAAACAGGTTGAATTGCCTGATAATGATAAATTCCTAATCGCATTGTGAACTTCGTGACCGTGCGATTAGTATCGTTAGGCAGTTGAGCGCAACGTGTCATGGGGTGTGGTTCGATTTCCACTTCATCCGTCGAAACTTTTGGTCTGTTATTTCTCGACTGTGTCACTGGATCATGATTCTCCTTTATCTTCTGTTAAGTTACAGTATGTGCAGCTACATGATTGGAGACGGTGTCCGTATATTTAAATCAGTTCCACCGAATAACACAGAAGGAACCGTGTTCCGAACAATATAAATATTTTTTTTCGGTAGCCTAATCGGAGTAAATAGGAAATTGTAAAAGTTTCATTAGAACAAAAATATGTTTCAACTTTTTTTTGAAGTTTTTGAATATTCGTATAGAACACGAGATTAGCACGAGATCGGGGCCTTCCTTAGCCGAGTGGTTAGAGTCCGCGGTTACAAAGCACAGGGGGGAAAGGAAAGTAAAACAAAGGGGATGTTTGTCGTGCGCTGTACAGGGTTGAACTAAAGAGACTAAATTATAAAGAGACGAAATCTGATCATATTCAAAATAAATCAGCTAGCAACTATGCCAAATCTATTACGCAGCACTGTCAATGTTAAATCCCACGCTAAAAGGGAGTCACAGGTTTTATGTGTTGAATTTTCACAGGTTTGGGTAACGAATGAAAAATTGACTGAATGTGTATAAAACCAATGTAATGAGTAGAGCATTCTTTATGCAAAGCATGAAAATTGCAACCGACACTCATGTATTCAGAAAATATGCTACTTCAAAAGAAGCAAAATTTTCGTGGGCGGTAACATTTTTGTGTGAGCCGTTTTCAGCTTGTGTGAAAAAGTGTTTGACAAGTCTTCTGCTCGATTGGAATGACATTGACAGTAAACTTGGAATTCCAATTGGAACATTTCGCTTCTTTGCTTATAGTTTCTTTAGTTGTAACCACTTCGCTGTCGCGAACAGTAACCTCGGTCACAAAATGAAATCAACCTTTACAGTACTGGGTGCCGACATCGAAGTTTCAAAATTCGGTAACTTGGTAATCGTTCGATTGATTTTGATAAAATTTTCAGGGAAAATCATATACCTATGAGTTATATTTTTGATTCAGGTATTGAAAACTTCGAATTCGGTTATGGGTCTGAACTAAGACCCAAATTTGTTGGGGACCAACGGTATTTCAGAATAAATATTATTGGGGAAATGCAAGAAACCTTGTCGAATACTTAAAAAAAAAAACAATGTAAAACTGATTTTCTTGACAGAATGTATCACCAGAGTCTATGAATGGAGAGTTGCGCAAAGAGAACTGGCGACAGGTTCCCCAATTACAAATCATTTAATTATTCCGGCCACCTATTTTACTGTGTGCGCTTTCCAGTGACTTCACTCAAATGCATTCGCAATTCGAATGTTTTTTTTTAACAAAGTCGCAAAGAATGAAATTGAAATTGATCTCTGGTGTTGTAATTATAAAGTAATAACAATGAAATGTTTAATAGAGAATTGCAACAACACATACGACAAACAGCATGAACACAAAATTTTGATCTTTTTCGGTTTCCGCGCGACGAGCAACTGAAACAGTGAATTTCTCTTAGCCGTTTGCTCTCTGGGAATTGACCAAAAATAGCCGCATTTTTAGCGTAAATCTGGGTTGAATAACTAATACATAGTTTTCAAACTATCTAATTTTGTAGTTTATTAAATTTCAGTTGCATTTCAACTATGAAACGGAGTTATATATTTCCACTGATGGAGGGAGATTACTTACCGTTACATTACATGTAACAAGATGGAGGTTCATTCACAAGCAATTATTTTGTTACATCATCGTATCACACCGTAACTTAAACCGTACCATTTTTTTTATTTCGTTACGATAACAATACTCGTCTCGCCCCAAAACGTGTTTGTTTATTTTGCTCGATAGGTTGACGATTTGACGGTTCAATAGGTAGACTTCTCGCGTTCAGTATCATAAGGGCGTAACTGCAGCGATCGATTTCTCTTTAGCTAATTTCTTAGCCGGGCGACTGTTTTCGACAGCTATTTTTGGCTCAGTAGAAAGTACTCATCATCTTCCATCGTACTGCGCCGTAAAATGTTTCGAAAATCGATTGAATTTCGTGTAATAAGGCAAAGAGAAAATCGACGAAGAGAAATCGATCACTGCAGATACGCCTGTATGATACTCAACGCGAGACTTGGTTTCAGTCTTCGCGCAACTCTCCATTCATAGACTCTGTGTATCACCTGCTTCAATTCGGATATCGGTTTCTGTAGGAAGTCTAAAGGGACATTTCCAAAATAGTATGCACTAATACCTTTCTATGGCTCGAAATTCATGATTTTTTACCCCGAAGTGAATAAATGCCATGACATTAATTATAAAGTGGTTCTGATCACGGCACCCAGTACTGTAAAGGTTGGTATTTGTATCAGCCTTATCATAGCTCATTAGTATGTGAAAGGTTCCAGGAAAAAAAGGTCAATCCGATTTGAATATGGGAAGATATGTGGGTCCTGTGACCTATGATGCCCCTCCTTACCCTAAGTGCCACATGAAAAGTGCAATGGAGAAAACCACGTATGTTTTCACGTAACAATGACGTGTGGATATTTTGAGTATTGTTCTCCACATATATAAATGCCTTGATAATTATTATTAACACGTTTCATATATGTTTCTATTTCCAGAATCTGCCACAGCATTTACCTCCAAGTCCTACGGCACCCCCCGGTGGCACGGTAGTTTGAGACCATCATTAGTCCAGATTTTAAACGCAAATGTACATTTTATTTACTATAATGATTGTTAGGGACATTTTAGTTGTTTTGTTTTTGCACGCATGTTGAAAAAGCTTAAAAGTATACGGTAAAGTGTCCTAAATCAACGCAATGTAGTATTTTTATTTATCAAAAAATTACCAAGGAAACTTCATGATGTGATACATAATTTTGTTCGGTACTGTATAATATAGAAAACTAAGCTAAGAGCAGGCTCTATCTCAGTTGGAAAATAATAACATGCATTTATAAAAAATAGTTCTTTGAAAAAATGCGGGGATAAAGGAGCTAGAATGCGTTGAATTGAGAAACTTTACTATAGAAACAAATGTTCAATCAACGAATATTGGTGAGTACTATCAATGATAGGGAGGGTAAATACACGGAACCATAAATCGACCTAAATTTGGCTTATTTTCACTCAAATCGGCCTTTCCATGCGATTACCCAAATTTGGACGAACTGCATATATGGTGGGTGTATCCTTAGTACACAGTCCCCAATACTCGCGGTTTTGCTGTAAATCCGCGCTTCCTAACCTTTCTTTTCACGCACCAGTTTGTTGCGATCTCGCTTGAAGATGAACGAAACAAAACACATTTGTTAACCTTTCGGTCGTCGCGCGAATTTTTGTAACCCGAGTAGTCGCGCGTTGTACTTTGTACAACACCCTTGGTTTTGCGAATATCCCAGGAGTCTGACCACTTAGGAAAGATGACGTCTTCGGCAAAGTTGTTCAGTAGCTCAAGGGCTATCATTATTTTAGCCAAGAAATTCGGGATTTTGCCACTAGGCGGCGCTAGTGAGCATGAAACTTTTGTATCGCAGATCTCAGGATCCTGACCACTTAGAAAGATGGCGTCTTCGTCAAAGTTGCTCAATAACTTATGGACTATCATTGTTAGAGCTAGTTGATTCAAAATTTTGCCACCAGGTGGCGCTAGAGAGCATAAAATATTTGTTTTGCAAATATCTCAGGAGCCACTTAGAAAAATGGCGTCTTCGGCAGAGTTGTTCAGTAGTTCAAATTATTTCTTTGTTTAATCCTAGTTAGAGATTTTGTAAAATAATGATAGTTCCTGAGCTTCTGAACAACTTTGCTGAAGGTGCCTGTCTAAAAAGTCAAGATCCTGCAGTATCCGTAAAACGACATTTTTATGCTCACTAGCGCCGCCTGGTGGCAAAATATCATATTTCTTGCCTCAAATAATGATAGACCTTGAGCTACTGAACTACTTTGCCGAAGACACTATCTTTCTAAGTGGTCAGGCTTCTGAGATATCTGCAAACAAAAGTTTCATGCACACTAGCGCTGCCTTGTGGCAAAATTTTGAATCAACTAGCTCGAACAATGATAGTCCTTAACTTACTAAACAACTTTGCGAAGACGCCATCCTTCTAAATGATCAGGATCCTGAAATATTTGCAAAACAAAAGTAAAACTTCCATTCCAACTAGTGCCATCCAGCGGTCAAATTCCGAATTGAATGCGGTACCATCAGATAGCGTTTCACCTCCAGAACAACTTTACTAAAGACCCCAAGTTTCTATATTATCTGGATTTTGAGATATACCGTTTTGAAACTGTGGTTTACTCGAACCGTATATAGTGCGTTCATTATCATGCGACTTTCATGTACATTTGTTGATTTTACGGCATTATAAAGGGTCATACTGTAAATAAAAACCGTCGAGTATTGTTCTTAAGAAGATTCTTGAGGAATACATTTTGGTTTGGTGTCGATAGATATCTTTGTTGCAAAATGATAGCATATAAATCACAACTGTTGTACAAAGTACAACAGCGCGATAGCCCGAAGGTTAAGCTATGTTATGAATTATTCCAAAATATATTTTGCCATGAAAGTTAGGAGCTATTTATCTAAGTACCAATGATGCACAGCTTGATTTCGTCCAAAAAATGATTAAAATAAATTTGGATTAACATTTACGCTCTTTTGCACCTACAATAGCACTATTGTACCTATACATAGTAGCATTGCTAAGAGGAACTATATTTTAATAAACTAAATAAAGGAAGAATTAAGTACTTTTTTGCATCTATCGAAAGTTATAATCTCTTGATTTCACAGGAAAAACAAAAAAGTTTTATAAAACTACAACTTTCAATTTTGAATCGTGTTTTGCCTACATCGTGAAGCTAGTGTTACTAAAGCACAGAAATTATAAATAGTGCTACTATTAATACATGTGTTCTTATAGTGGCTCAAGCAATATTAAACATACTATAGGTATGATTTTTCGTAGTTTTTATATTTTCCCTATAAACCCAAAATGAAAAGCTTTCAGATGACGTAAAAACATTTCTTATTCGATTTCATACAAATATTTGTTCTGAACACATCGATAACTGCCAACCCAGTACAAATTTATTGCCGGTTAATTTGTTCAGCATTGATCGGATTAGATAAAAAGTGACCCGTAAAACATACGAACTGAGTCTTTTCTCCTATTCTCTTTCGTTCGTACTAAAGAGACTAAATTATAAAGAGACGAAATCTGATCATATTCAAAATAAATCAGCTACACTGAAAAGAAAAGCATAGTAACGCCAACCATGTCGAGAGTGAAATTAAAACATTTTTACTACTTGATTTTGACAGAACATGTTTTATTATTGGCGTGACTATACCATCGTGAGCTTTACTATGTGAATCGTGTCGTAGTAAAATTTACCATGTTTCTGGTTATGATGATTTTAGCAAAATAGTAACAACAACCCCCATGTTGAGTTATTCTGTAAATGCAATTTAGTTGTTTTGTTTTGTTTTTATATGGATTTTTTTTTTATTTCATCATCTCTTGCAAAGTGAATCAGGCGACTTATTGAGCAAAATAAATTCCTAATTAATAATCATATGTTGAATACTGCGCCATGGAATGCCAAAGAAGCGTTGTTGGTAAAGCTGATTGCTCTGACCGATCCGGAAAAACCAACGAAGAACGGAATGCTATGTTGAATATTGCCTCGCCCGACCGCCATCGAAGAGGAAGTTTGATCTCGTTCCGTTCGATCCCAACGATTCTCTTTGGCGCTAGACTTGGCCAGAATTAACAGTAGTACGAGCAGACAGATAGCGCCCAACATAACCACACTTATCAGAATCAGCTTTCTGCGTATTCCAAATAGCTGCTCTTTCAGTTTTCTGTCTCGTCAATCGGCCAGGGAACCACAATCATCTGCGATGTCGAGGTGGGAATCATGGTCAAGTTCGGGAACAATTAAAAAGTTCAAGAGTATTCACTAATTAGCAAATTGACAAAGTTCAAAGTACGACGCAAATCGATTCACCTTATGGCAAGCGAAGGAAAAAGTATGCGGATTGCGGTTATGAAGCTGCCGTCTATGGTCGATTGTTGAAGCTCTGAAAAATTAAATATACATATCTGAATCAGTATCTGCACTGACATGGTTGCGTTTGGTACCATTGGTGCTCACCCAGTATTTTATTGTAAATTTATTTTAGTAAAACGTGCTAATTTATAATTTCAGAAACGATGAAGTTAATCTGACGCTAGATATATTTTTTCCCACTGGAGTTGACTATAATTAGTAGTTGTAGCTACTATGCGCTATGTCATAAATCCATGGTTAGTCAAACCAAAACATGGTAAAAGCAACATAATATGTGTTCACTCTAACTATAAATTGGCATAGTAGAATTAAGCACACGGTAATTGTTTGTAGTACCACACATTTTTGACGTAGAAGTACGTCTTTCTTCTCTATACAGGAGTGAAATTGGAATTTCAAAACCAAGAGCGTTACGCTGGCATGAAATATTTTAAACGTTTATAAATTTTCGCTGGCTTAACGAAATTTCTTGATTAGCACCTCAATCGAAAGATAAGACATCAAAGCTTCATGTCGTTTACTTACTGAATCCCACATACCTGTCCAAATAGTTAAATAACTGTTTTAAAATAGAACGTTGATTTCAAGCAAATCTATAAATAGGGGTGGCTAGAGAAAATTTGACGTCATTTGCTTATCACTCTCCGATTGGCTCGCATCACAGCAGGCGACAGATCGGCTCGCTCTGACCGGGCGTGCTTCTCAGGCACAGACATCGACAGCAATGGACCCCCCGTTTGTCGTGGTTCGCTCAAATCAAACTGTCGAGCGAGCGAGAGAAGATGCCGTCCGAAGCTAAAGCCATCACCGCTGCCGCCGCCTAGAAGGAGAAGAGGAAGCAGTCCACAGGTGAATTTGCGGTCGAACTGTGAACACGGTCTGGCGAGTCATTCTCGCTTTGTGGTTCACCGCTTGTTTGTGTTCACCCAGCCATCGTCATCGCCGCCGCAAATTTCATCGGCCGAGGAGATGTTGACCCGCGTTTCAAAATTTCGACTCGTGATGAAATCATCATTGGTGGTGAAGAAGCAATCCCGTTAGGAGCAAATACCAAAAGCCCCCTGAGTTTTGCTGGTCCGAGCAGTGTTATTTATCCGTAACAACATCGAAGCTAACAAAGCCATCGGTTCTTTTCAGAGCCATCAAATTTGTAGAAAAGAGTTAAAAGAGAAATATTTCCGACTTTATTTATAACTTCTAATATTCCTAAATCAATTTCACGGCTTCATACAAAATTTCATTTGTCATGAATAATTTATGACTCAACCATTTGAGATTGTACTCGCGGACGCTGCTGCAGTGCCGTCGGGGTGAGTGCTCAACATTTCACAACAATTGTAAAATAGAGTGACTTTTCCAACAGCGCCTTTTATGTTCAATATTTTGACGGGGTTGGTGGTCTGATGGCTACCGCTTCTGCTTCATATGCAGAAGGTCATGGGTTCAATCCCAGGCCCGTCCCTTTCCTCGTACTTTGTAGTTGTATATCTCTCACTTGCTTCTATCTTCCATTCTAAATATATCACACTCAAAAACTAATCGTTCATAGCAAACGCTAGAACCAGAGACGGACAAGAAACCGTTTCCCTAACGCTTCCTACTTCAACGCGCACGCCTTTCTTACGCCTGATACATAGGCAGTCCTGCTAACCACAAAAGCAAACCTCTCTGCCATGCCTTTCCCCCAATCCATACACTCCCGCATGAACTGGCGTGGATGCAGTGGAATATACGGTCTACGTGGGAGCCAGTACAATGCATCATCAATTCCTCCCCCTTCCCCTCATTGGTCTGCATTCTGACGTGGCAGGTGCCATTGTTGCCTAAAAATAGAAGATCACCAGCACTTATACACCGAGGATGCCTGTTAGTCCCAAGCAGTAATTCGGTTGGTTCCTTGTGTAAGTGCAGCTGATCTGGGGATACTGGAGTGCATCCACGGGCGGCCAATTAAGCTCAAGCTCAAGCGCCTTTTATGTTCAATATTTTATGGGAACACTTTGATTAGGAAAATTATCACATGTAACAAAATTGCGACATATTTAGAAAGCTTTTGATAAGACATTCTCATTGAACAATTGTAATAATTTTGGCACCCATGGATCCGAAATTTACCGTCATAATAAAGAAAACTATTGATTATCAATAGCTCGTATTGAATATTTAGGGAATGCCAATCATTCCAACAATTCATGTTCGACCAATTTCTCACTCCACAATTTTCAAGTAATTCCAAGCCCAACACATTACACAGCGTAACAAAAATGACATGTTTGCGTGTCTCAAGAATTAAATTATGTGTCTCTAGTAGATTTGGGGCTGCTGAATCTGATGCCGTTCTCAGAAATGTTCCAGCACGTCAAAATTTTTAGCTACAGGTCGCCAAAGTTGTACAAAACACTGCTTTCATTAATGTTTACATGAAATTTAAAGTACAATTCATCATACTTTTTTGTAATCTAATCCACCAAACATGCAAAATAGAACTTGAACTTTCATTTCAGACATAATTTGATTGAAATTGCGCTATTAAATTTCGATTAAACCGATTTTTACAACATGCTTGCAGTCTCCATACAAAATTCTTCGTTTCTTCTATATTCTAAAATACAACAATTCTCTAAACCATCAAAAAATAACTTTTCCGTATCGAAAATAATACAAACTTTGATGATAAGTATTGTTATACACATAAAGTTTGAATTCAGTGGCAAATTAAGCCAATATATTACCTTACAAGCTGGGAAACTTGCATGCAAGTTGGCTGAAATAGTCATTTTTTGCATTTTCAACAGTCAATATCTCAAAAACTGGACGTGCTATGATATTTCTGAAAACGGCAATGGATTCAGCAACCCTTAATTAAGTGAATAGCGGTATTTTGGTGCTGGAGACAAAAACGTGTTCCGCAGTGTTATTAGCACATACCCATTTCCCAGATTGGTCGATCAGAAAGCGAAGAGCACAAAAGGGAGGAGCATAATCTGCTATTCCAAGGTTATAAAACATGCTGCCTTCGTTGGATTCAGTTTCATTCCATTTCCGCTTTCGAGCTGGTAAGAGCTCTTGCTTAGCGAGAAGTACCTCGCTGCTAGAAACCTGCTGAGCTGTTAATCCAGAATCTGGTTTGTAAAATCGCTCAAGATTTCAAGATTGAGCTACGTTTCCAGATTTCAACTAAATCCCTGTGATCCGCTACCCATGTGATGTGCACCCATAAAATATTTAGCTGGTTTGTCGAATAAACTGGTAACTTATTCACATCTTCTTATTCTTCTTCTTCTTGGCATTAACGTCCTCACTGGGACAGAGCCTGCTTCTCAGCTTAGTGTTCTTATGACACTTCCACAGTTATTAACTGAGAGCTATATTTGCCAAAGTTTCCATTTTTGCATTCGTATATCGTGTGGCAGGTACGATTATACTCTATGCCCAGGGAAGTCAAGAAAATTTCCATAACGAAAGATCCTGAACCGACCGGGAATCGAACCCAGACACCTTCAGCATGGCTTTGCTTTGTAGCCGCGGACTCTAACCACTCGGCTAAGGAAGGCCCCAACTTATTCACATGCATTTGCAACTTTTTCGATTTTCCATGCAAAATGACCAACTTTGGTAAGTTAGATCTCAGTTATTTATGGAAATATTTTCGAATGAAACTTTCACAGAACATCAGATGTAACTTGAGTTTTAACATATATTTTTGAAAAAATTTTCCAATCACAAGTTTATAAGTAATAACGGTTTGACTAAACTGTAATTTTCGACGAAAAAATCAAAACTTTTTATCTTAAAATCTGATAGCCTTACACAAAAACTGTTTTCAGCAAACTTATTCATCTCGTCAAAATCTACAACTTTGCTGAAGATACCATGAAGCTATTCCTTCAATATGTTTAGTTATGTCAATTATAAAAAATCGTCAAAAAATTCACTTTAGTCAAACCGTTACTGCTTTTCAACGTGTGATTGGAAAAATCACTCAATAATATATGTTACAATTTAAGTTATATCTGATATTTTGTGAAAATTTCATTCAAATCGGTCCATAAATAACAGAGATATTTTTTTTAAAGTTGGTCATTTTGCATGAAAAATCAAAAGAGTTCTCGAAAACTTATTCAAACCGACTCAAGTCAAAAAAGTATACAAACTTACTTTATCGATTCTACGTGTTTCGCAGACGAAATTCTACTCATTTTGCTCTAAACCAACTCGATTTTTCACTTTTAGAGCGTTTACTTTCCGGATTTACAAAACGACGAAAGTAAGATTTTCAACTTTCGCTACCTAACCACTACTTTCGCCGCTCAGCTGTATGGAGAGACAAAGTGACTTATCCACGAATCAAAACAAAACACTACTTGAGCCGATTTTACACTGATACAAAAACGTCGAAAGTAACTGAATAATTCGGCTTATCATTTTGTAATAAAATTGTTGTGGGAAATAACAGGAACTCCCTAGTTTTTTATCGCGAGCTTATTATATGCAAAAATTAAGCAATGTACACGGCGAAAAAATGTTAAAAAGGTGATTCATTTTAAAACAGTTTTAGAAGACAGGTTGTGATTCTTCTGAATTAATTTTCTCAAAACCGTATGGAAGTTACTTACGTCGATTTGAAAAAGTAATCGAGAGTTGTAGTTTTTTTTCTCAGCGAAGAATCACACCATCAACGAAAATAGCGCGAAAGCAATAACCAATCGCGTGCGAGTAGCGAACGGAGTGACGAAACAACCAAGCGAGAACCCCACCACTCGCCATCGGTGAACGGAGCTCGAGCAAATAAAACCACTGGTTGTTCTGCTCCCAGCTCATTCACAAATCGAACGGCATAACGAACGGATCAAGCAGCGGAGCAGCAAAGAAGAGCGCGTGAAAGCCACAGCAGTGTGCGAGTAGCGAACGGAACCAGAGAGCAACGAAGCGAAAGCAACAACTGAAAAACATTCAGTGGACGGATTAGTAGTCAGCGCCAACCGGCGCACAGTGGCCGCATCCCATAGAAATGCTGGTCAAAAGTACAATTCTCACTCAAAACGTTCAAAAATGCTAATTATTTGACAAAACATGACTTTTAGAGGTAATTTGATAGAAATAGTCGTTGAAACAGAAAATCGTTATTTCCGGACATTTGACATAATTACTTTAAAATAGCACATTTTTTTAATACAATCAATGATATCCGTATCCAGATCAAAATCAAATGGAACGTCATTATTTCGATGCCAATTTGAAGTTAAATATCGTGGGCAAGCTCGAGGTGGTGTTTGAATCTATTCGGGAGCATATAATGGTGAAAAATGCAATATTTATATCAAGTAAGATGGTCTAATGGGCTGATTCGTAGTATAACTAAAAAATATATTTTCTTATCTTGGCGCAAAAAAGCGCAAGTGAAGCCACAGTACATCGAATACTATGGAATATTTGCCACACATTGAGGGGTAAATGATCATTTTAGAGCGTTTCCCAGATATTTTGTACTACCTTTGAAAAAATGCCTTATTTTTGAAGGAGCTCTGACATTCTCAAATAGTAAACATGTCAAATATGATTCAAAATATCTTCAATACTAAGCCTTAGGTATATTCTTTCGAATGAGACCGATTGAGAAAGATTTGGCCATGATTTAGTACAGAAACTGCAATTTCTATTGAACAACCTTAACGAAATTTGAAAAATTCAAAAGGGTCAATTTCAGCTGACATCTTTTCAGGTCACATGCTGTTAAAAATCCAAATATACACCGATCGATCTGAAGTTTTGGGGAATTGTTATTCAATACTGAAGAAATCAGGAAAAAATATTCGAGAAGGAATTTGAAAATATATATTTTTTGATTTTTGTCCAGCTTTGGGCCACTGTGCGGCGATCTGTTGGAAACACCATCTACCTCTCCTTACCATTCATCTTCTTGTACTTGATGAATTCAATGAAATGGTTTGGTTTGGTGATGGAGCAAAGAGTTATTTAGGATGATTTTACTTGACAAAGAGTTGTTGATAAATATTCCAATCAAAAAGAGTTGTTTTGAAAAAGTTCACTTTAAGCAGAATTTTCCTCGGAAAATTTCTGCTTTACCAAAGAGTTGTTAATGAAACTCCTGCAGCAAAGGGTCGAGTTTCTCCCCACGAATATTTCCAGCCAGGACCAGTCATGACCCCCGCTTCCAAAATTCTCGAGTACGGAAATTGGAAAATGTATTAAAATTGCGACAGATTTTAAATACTGTTCAATAAACTGTTTCTTGACCTATTGTAATGAGCAACTATTGATCTGAATTGATTTTTCTACATGTTGTCTATTGCATTAATCTGAGAAATAGGCTATATGAAATTGATGTCTTGGCAAGGGATGTACAAGATGAGCATTATGCTATTATTGCATCCCGACGGCACTGCAGCAGCGTTCTCGGACCATCCTCAAATTGTCGTCTTGTCGATTATTCGTGATAAATCAGATATTGTATGATGCTACGAGATGAATTAAGAGATTATAGCAAGTATGTGGTAAGCACATTAAGAAATATTACTAGCTATACAGTGTTTATCACGAGAAGTTCTTACTAGCTCGAAAGTGTAAATGAAATGAACCGAGTCCTGTTGTTGTTACAGAGGGATTTTAATCCGAAGGTCATTCGTCCCTTAAATGAACCGAATCTGTCGAAGATAGTTGGGTTTATTCTACGACTGGCGTGTGGTGACCATTGTCGGTCTCGTATAGCGAGGTGACAATTCTCGACTCGAGTGAAGTGACTCGCCGTGTAAATCAAATGGAGAGTCACTTCACTCGAGTCGAAAATTGTCACCTCGCTATACGAGACCGACAATTGTCACCTCACGCCAGTCGTAGAATAAACCCAAGTATGTTTTACATAATTTGAATTGCAGACGATGCTCCTCCCTTTCGTATTCTTCGCCTTCTTCTGATTGACCAATCTAGGATAAGATACATGAAGTTGATGTCTTGGTTAGGAATTTACATATCTTGGAAAATTCACATGCGCGTTCGTATGGACAGTAAAAATATCAACATTATTTCGTCCCCTTAATGCTACAACTAGATAACTCGAAAATCAAAATTTTGAGATGTGCAACTTTGAAAGTATGACCGTTTAACAAGGTGATGGTTAATCGCAGAGATTATGATTGAAAAATAATCTTTAACTTGTATATTTTGAATCACACGCTTAAGACCTGTGGATATTTTGCAGATCTAATTAAGAAAAATGTTTTGCCATATTGAAGTCAAAAATTTCAAATTTCAAACACTGGTTCTCGGAACCACATAACGACAAATGGTTCTTTTCAGGACTACCAAAATGAGTCCAAAAAGAGTTAACTTCTGAAAACTTCATCCGATCAATAACAACACAAAACTAGTAAACTTACAAATTCATACACATGACAAATCAAATTATTAATCATCGTAGTTCTACGTCAACCCCGCGGTAATGTAATAGACATTACCCACCCCAAATTTTTTATCAGTGTAGCAACTATGCCAAATCTATGACGCAGCACTTTCAATGTTAAATCCCACGCTAAAAGGGAGTCACAGGTTTTATGTGTTGAATTTTCACAGGTTTGGGTAATGAATGAAAAAATGACTGAATGTGTGTAAAACCAATGTAATGAGTAGAGCATTCTTTATGCAAAGCATGAAAATTGCAATCGACACTCATGTATTCAGAAAATATGCTACTTCAGAAGAAGCAAAATTTTATTTTCGTGGGCGGTAACATTTTTGTGTGTTTATTTGAAAGGCACTCTGTGCTCGCCACTGTACCGAGATCATAGTTCATCTGTAACTTCTTTACCGATACAGATTTTCAACTAATCTACATTTATTATCTACTTCACACTCTTCTACTATTTTACTCTCACACCGAGCAGGTAGGAGAGTGCTCTGCTGCTAGTCCAATAAATTTACATATAAGCCATAGTCCATTGCTCTTGCGGTGGTTCATTTTGCCGTGTTATTTTGAAAAACATTGAATTTTGATCAAATTCCTTCCGTTAAGGCTAAGGTTAAGGCTTCATTCGTTTTGACAGCCATATTGACATTGCAGCTCGAAATTCGAAGTGATTAAACTCAGTCCAAATAATTCATATTGATCCGGAAAAGTATCAGATACTGATACTTTTTTAGTTGCGTCAGTGCAATATCAACCGATTTTCATTACCTCAAAATTGTGACTTGATTTAGCAACAATCATCAACGACGCATACAAATTTCAATGACGGCCTACTTCGTCTTTAGCAAATGGGTGTTGATAAACTGCTCGCGATCGTACATTCCGTTGGCAGTTATTGGTAGGACATACGGTGCATACTTCTAATCTCCATATTTTTAAGGAAACCAATATCCAATGAAGCTCTTTTGCAATTGTATCATACATGACTCCGGGCCATTATGTTCGGGATATTAGCGCATTTTTAAATAATATTTTCCTAACGTCTAAATATGCCATGGTATATGAAAAAAGAAGGATCATGATATTTTATGACGATGATAAATTATGCCAAACGACTATTATGCTAAACAACTTGTATGCCAAACGGGGTAGATCCTTCTACACCTTACGTGACTGACTCAAACGACTGCTCTTAAGTTGCAATTTATTATCTACTAGTGGTCCCGGCGAACTTCGTCTTGCCATCAAGTAGGCTGTTGTAAAACGTCATGTAATCCCCCATACAAAATGACACAATAGTCTTCTCCCTATTTCCCGATTATTCCGGAGATTTTCTCATTTTTTTTCCTCGTACGAACACGTCGCATCCCTTGTCGAGTGCAACAGTGAAAAACTTATGGCAATCCGTTGACTCGTTCGCAAGCCATTTCGTGCCGTGCAAACACCACTCCTTTTTTTTATTTGTATAGAAAATAGATAGTGTATTGTTTTGGCTACATGCATCGTTATCTTGTTCTTTTTTTATCGTTTTACTGAAAGCTACGTAGCTTAGCGTGGACCCCTACTCCCTATCGTCATAAATTGTCAAACACCACCCTCCCCTTAAAGCTAGGTTATTTATAGACGGTCCCTTATCATCATATATGAAAAAGATTTTTTTATGGACGTCTTTTGGACTAAGTATAATTAATGATACACTCTTGAAAAAGCTGTAAATGCATTGAATTGGCCATGAAATACTATTCCTGAAGTACAACGATGTAGAAATTTACAGAATGCAAGACATTGGGTATTGGGGCCACCTTTTGAGATTGTTCGATTTCGTACTTAGAATACATCATCAAAATGCAATGTCAAAATTCGTATTTATATATTCATATTTATTTTTTAACGCTACGAAATGATAACATTTATCGTAAATGGGTAACAAGATCGCATAAAATCAATATTTGAATTATGAATTTAGCGGCTTAGGTATCCGGTACTGGGGAATCTTCCCCTATCGATTCAAGCCAACAGACAAAAATTGACAAAAAAAAAGAATCTCACCTATATTTGTAGTATGTGCATTTGTTTCTCTTTTATATACAATATTTTATGTTAGAATAAATCAAATAATTTATTGCAAAAATCGCAACAAAAGTCATAATAGTTGAATGTTGTTGCAAAGCAATATATTTTGGCTGTATCGCATATTATTGTTATTGAAGCTATGCCTTGTGCTAGGCAGATGTAGAAACCAGAACTCAAAACATGAAAAGCATCTGTCTTTCGAGAATTCATCCTTTTTTGATGCAGATATGTTTAGAAAAAAGTATACGTATAAGTGTGTTTGGAAATCCAAACAAAAAATAGAGCCTTTCGGTACCATGATAAACAAACAAAAGTCAAAAGAATGCGTGTATTAATTACGAAAGGGTTTATGACTTTCTGATGTGTCACCTAGGTTTTTTGGATTTTTATAACAAAACATTTACAAAGAAAAAGGAGGATAGATTTATAAATGCCTTACGTAATTAGTGAACGCATCCGATCAAAATATTAGAGTATTGCAGGTAATAATCTAATATTTTGCGTACTGTGCTAGATAATAAGAATGCAACAAACTGATGATTTTGATGTTCACCAAAAACGGTGCTTATTTTGTTAGAACTATACTAGAAATTCGAACACTGTAAATCTCTGTACAAAAGAGTCCATGCGTACTGCCATTATGCTGTCTCATGTTAGAAAAATTAGAACATGATGCAATAAGGCATAGAACAACAGCGTACTTGGCATTGTTTTTTGAAGTCATTATTTGCACAACTACAAACTAAACTCATTTTACCGAAATCCGCGAATTTCACTGCTAAACCTATCGATGAGTTGAAATGCCCTTCAACATTGTTGTCTTTTATTGTGAGTCTTATTTTCATGCTATCCCTGAGAGACAACACCAACATACGTCTGAATTAAAAGTCATGAACAAAATTGACTAATAAAAGTGAGGTTAAATTTTGCAAAATCTATTTTGAAAACTCAAAATTGACGTTTGCCAAATAACTTCAATAAATTGTTATGAAAATGTAGGAAAAATGTTTTTAATTATAATCTTGACAAATTTGACATCATTTGAGCGACAGCAAGTCAGTTAGCTCGTCCAATTTCTGAAACATAATCCAACTTTTATTCGTCAATAAATTATACAGTACAGAACCTAATACTTCAAACATTATATGAATAAATCTCAAAAATAATCAAAACAACTACTATGAAAAGCATAGAGTCCCATCAGAGGTTTGTTGCTTTTTGCTCAGACAGTAAGGCTATCACTAGCCTATTCGAGATCTAACGCAAAGCTGAAAAAACGTATGTGGCGTTTTTTTAGAATTAGTGCATCCCAATCGAAGTTACTAGCGATAACTTTGGAAGAAAAATCACCACAATCATTTTACTGACAAGACTTTAGACATTCCAAGTACAGGGATCCGTGAATATTCACTTCAATTTGCAAAACCTTGGTGACCTTGGATTTCTCAATTTGGTTGCCAAAGGTGATTGTCAGATAAGTTCTCCGCTTCATTGGAAGGAATCGCCCACAAATATTCGTCATCAAACGTCAACATACCACCGCAAAATCGCTAGTGTTTGGAGGGGATTTTAACCTCCAAATTGTAGTGTCGGAGGTACATAATGAAAACACGTCTGTACTTCAGAACTACACAGTACCAAAACATAATTTGATTTACGTCTTTTGAGATGCACATAAAAGAAGCGAGCCGAATGACGTAAATTTGTGTCAAATTTCATATACGTTAGTGTCTGATTCGAGAAATGACGATCACAGTTCCATCGTTTTCATGTCCTTTAACATGTAAAATTACATTTTTTGTTCAAATCATCTTCATAGACGCGTTTTTGTGTCGTTTCATCAATTACATCATGTGTCATTCAGTCATAACCAGAATTACGTCCAGAGTAATTTTCATTATTTTTAAGAGTGTATGATCAAAACAAGAAGACCTTTTATTCAATGTCTACTACGATCTACAATTATTCAATCTATCTCATACACATGGCAAATCTTCTTTCACTATCGTACAATTCCTCCTTTTCTATCAAATTTGCTTTGGTCTTACATTCTCTTAGACCGATCACAATCTGCATCTTGACGTACAATGTTCTTTCAGTTAAACGCCAATATGAATCGCCGCCTTGTTATCCAACCCAGCACAATTTTCCTTCCATTTCCTAAGAACATTGTACGTCAAGATGCAGATTGTGATCGGTCTAAGAGAATGTAAGTCATAGCAAATTTGATAGAAAAGGAGGAATTGTACGATAGTGAAAGAAGATTTGCCATGTGTTTGAGATAGATTGAATAATTGTAGATCGTAGTAGACATTGAATAAAAGGTCTTCTTTCACTATCGTATTATTCCTCCTTTTCTATCAAATTTGCTTTGGTCTTACATTCTCTTAGACCGATCACAATCTGCATCTTGACGTACAATGTTCTTAATAAAAATGTGACACGCGACATTGCTGTTCAACCCCATCTCAATCCATTACATGGTGGAAAAAACTATTCTTTTAGTTTGTATAGATATTTTTTTTGGAAGAAAACCTCTGTTACAAATTTATCAAAGTTCAACATCCAAAGGAAGGAAAATTGTGCTGGGTTGGATAACAAGGCGGCGATTCATATTGGCGTTTAACTGAAAGAACATTGTACGTCAAGATGCAGATTGTGATCGGTCTAAGAGAATGTAAGACCAAAGCAAATTTGATAGAAAAGGAGGAATTGTACGATAGTGAAAGAAGATTTGCCATGTGTATGAGATAGATTGAATAATTGTAGATCGTAGTAGACATTGAATAAAAGGTCTTCTTGTTTTGATCGTAGTTCTGAAGTACAGACGTGTTTTCATTATGTAACTCCGACACTACATTTTTGTTCTATTTTTACAAACAATTCAATGTTTTTTTTTCAATTTTAGCTAAGCATAAAACACGATTTTTTCATGCTTTTCTTTTGGAAGAAAATCACCCGAAAGATGTAGAATTCGCTTTTCATCCCAAGGATAAACTACAGAGGTGGTACTCTACCATTGAAGCAAAATATTCAGTATAATTTTGCAAGCTCACAAACATTCACCCTTACCTCACATTATATCATCGAGGAACGAACTACAACATACATCGCAGCGATCATTGCTTTTACAAAAATAAAAATGTGACACGCGACATTGCTGTTCAACCCCATCTCAATCCATTACATGGTGGAAAAAACTATTCTTTTAGTTTGTATAGATATTTTTTTTGGAAGAAAACCTCTGTTACAAATTTATCAAAGTTCAACATCCACACCATTATCGCCAAACAAAGACGCCGTTACGGCCGCCCACAGCGCTGTCACCGAGACGGATCTCTCCCAGCAAATCTTCTATACTAACACCTACCTTCCTTCGATGTCCAACGGTGGAAGCTAACAACTCTTACCAATTTCCAATATCAGTAACATCAAAATACAATCATCACACAATCACACTAGTTCACTAACTGTTAAATATTCCAATTACACCAATCTCAATATCCTAATTTAGACCTCGTCGCCAAAATGTAGTGTCGGAGGTTCATAATAAAAACACGTCTGTACTTCAGAACTACGATCAAAACAAGAAGACCTTTTATTCAATGTCTACTACGATCTACAATTATTCAATCTATCTCATACACATGGCAAATCTTCTTTCACTATCGTACACAAATTACCAAATAACCTCCAAATCATCACCTCCAAGTTAGTTCTAATACCCTCCGTTATATGAAATGTGGTGGCGCGTCGATCGTCGCAAGTTTATCGTTAAACAGTCAATATGTAATAGGTATTTTGTTACACTCAGAAAAACGGGTAGTCACAGAATGACTAAATTTTAGTAATTTATGACTATTTTCTATCTGCCTCTCTTTCATCCTGCAGGGAATTTTATTCCTATTTGTCAATTCGCCTGTCGAAATGACAGTTAGTGTGAAAATTCACAGCAGAATGAAACAGAGGCAGATAGAAAATAGTCATTAATGCATAAACTTTAGTAATTCTGTGACCATTTTTTTTCTCAGTGTATACTTTTGACAGCTATACTCTCTCCATTATATAGGCCTATTCACATGACGTTCCAAAACAGCTGATCGGGAAGCTCTTTGACAGTTCTTTTATGAAAATGACAGCCTCGTGTATGCACCGGTCCTCCACCGATGTAAACAAATGCACAGACGGACCTGTCACATGAAAAGGCCTATAGGTGCATTCTAAAATGTAATGTGCTCAAAATTTGCATTTTTATTTATTGCCTAGATGTACATCTGAGAAAGAGAACAAAATTATGTATTTCTTTCATCGCTGGACTGCGAAGTGCGGGATTGCATTGCATATGCGTTGAAATTTTAGCGCATTGTTCGGTTGGCTTTTGCTAAGTGCGGGCGTATTGAATATTGATAGGAGTGTTCGAACGTGTTTTCAGCTTGGTGATTTGATTACGGAAAGCGAAATACAGAGGAAAAAGTGAAATTGTGCTTTTGAAAGAAGAAACACATCCAAAAAGTGAGAAATATTGATCTGAAGAAATAGTTGTGAAGGAAAAACTGCGGCGACAGGACGCTGCTGCCCAGAGGCAGCCATTTTGTTCGGGGGAAAAATAAAACGAAATTGTGGTGAAGTGAGGTTAAGTGCAAAATGGCGGAACCGCCAGGTTCCGAAATAGGAGCTGTTGGTGGCTCCATAGCAGAAGATGGGGAAAGGACAAATACCCAAATGAAGGATGCGAGGATACCTGGAAGAACCTTGGAGAACATCACGTACACGTTTGCAGATGCGGCTCCATATCGAGTGTACATCGAGCTGAAGGGTAACAACAAAACAGCAAAAATCAACAAATTCTCTGTCGGAGCTGCACTAAGAGAAATTGAAGGAATCCGCGGACATATCGTGGATATGAAGTATGTGGGACGCTTCAAAGTCATGGTGATCATCAACAATTTCCTCAAAGCCAACTTGTTGGTAGAAAAAATCAACACGCAAAGTACAACCTACAAAGCGTACGTCCCCAGTCATTTGGTGTCGATGACAGGCGTAATTGCAGGGGTACCGATCGATTTAACAGACGACGAAATCCGAGACGGACTGGACTCCGAATTCACAGTATTACGGGTAAGTCGACTACATCGTTTTGCTAACAATGAAAGAATCCCGTTGGCACGCATCAGTGTAACTTTTCGTGCTAACCAACTACCGGACCGTGTGAGGCTATTCGACTGTCCAGCGAGAATTTTGCCGTTTGTGCGAAAAGTGGACCTCTGCGAACACTGCTTGAGGTTCGGCCACCGCACACTGAACTGTAGAGGATCCCGCCGTTGCCACCAGTGCAGCGAGCAACATGAGGATGATCAGCAATACGAGCGATGCGAAAATCCAGTGAAATGCGCTAACTGCAAATCAACCAAGCACACGACAGCGGAGAATAATTGTCCAGAAAGGAAACGGCAACAACACATCAATGAGCTACGAGCAAAAAGGAATCTCACCTACATCGAAGCACGTGATCAAGTACCTATGCTGAGTCAGAATCCATTCGAAATACTATCGAACCTGCAAGAATTCCCGAGCATGGCGCAAACGGTCGAAGCAAATGTTGGCAATCTCAAAAAACAATGGGACCAAACCAACATACCTCGAGAACCTGTCAAACCGGCAGTAAAATTATGGAAGCCAAAGGAGTCGAGCAAAGACAGAAACAAGAAGGGAACTAAACGACCAAAATCAAACGGCGATTCTGAAGCAGAGGATTCTGTGAGAGAGGAAATCCAAGCAACCGTCAAGTAATGGAGTGTGCTTAAACAACCCCCACAAAACTACGGATGTCGAAAAAATAATTAAGGAAGTAACTGAGAAGACCACCGAAAACGTGAACCTGCGGTTCCAGGAACAGGTCATGAAATTCTACTCCTTGTGCATCGAGCAGGACTTACCAGCCGGCGTAAAAAAAAAAATCAAAGATATTTCGAGGCAATGCTTCGATTTATCGAAAACTATTGCTTAATTGCCTTCGATCATCAAAATCCAGAAATGAAGATCGTGCAATGCAATATACAAAGCTTAAAGAGTAATAAATCGGAACTTCAAAGAGTACTGGCAGCAGATGGCTACGAAGTAGCACTGTTGTCTGAGACATGGAGCCAAGAAGAACTAGAAATGACGACGAAATACCGTATCTCAGGATACCACCAAATATTCAGCTCCCGATATGACAACTATGGAGGAGCAGCTATTATGCTTAAAAATTGTTTCAACTACTACCCAATTACGCTGCCTGCTGTATCGGATTATACTCAGGCAGTAGCCATAAAGATTGCCACAATCGATCTTGTCGTGGCATCATTATATGTGAGTCCTTCAATTCCGAATGCAATCTTCGAAGACGATATTGTAAAAATTTTCGGCTCTCTTCGATCCTTCAGGAAGATCGTCATAGGAGGCGACCTGAATGCCCACCACATTGCGTGGGGCAACGAAATGACCGATAGAAGGGGTGAGATGTTGATGAACGCGATTGATGGGCATAATTTGCTTTTGTTGAACGACGGTTCCTGCACATATATACCAGTGCAGCTGAATCAGAAAGCGACTGCCATCGACTTGACTATATGCACACCAGCGATGTATATGGATTTGAAATGGAGAGTGTTAGACTTCAGCATTGGAAGCCATCATCTAGCGGTTGAGACAGTGGTCACCGCGGACGTACCGAAACAGAACGTGCGCTACGTGTACGATAAGAAGGCGATTAATGAAGAAATGTCCAAACTAGATGGAGACGATTTGCGAAATATAACAGATCTGTTTAAAACCGCTAAAGTGGTTTACAAAAGGAATAGAAGAAAGGATAAAAAGACTCCAAAATTTTGGTGGTCCGAAGATGTTGACAAGGCTTGGCGGGAAAAAACGGAACCCAAGTAACCATAAGCACTAATAATAAGCCCTTAATCAGCATCATAAATGCGTACATGCATTATAATAGCACCACAAATGCTTACACACCTTATAACAGCACTTCCGCTGCATAGAAACCCTATTACAGCATCATTAATGCTTCTAAGCCTGATGTATACGGGCATTAAATAAGCACTATATTGGCTCTATATTCGCATACAGGGCCTGTTTAAATGTCATCCAGTGTTTTGACAGATATACCACGTGCTTTGTGTTTACATATAGTGGTGAGAGGGAGTCAAACATAAGTATTCTCACTACTACAATTGCAGGTTTTATGACGGGGAAAAGTGGTGGTTTAAATTGGTCACTTTTCTTTCCAATACTATTCATCTTATGTGGGCGAATGAGCAAAGGAGCAGAACTTCAACAACTCAACAATACAGGTGTCGCAGGTTCGAGACGCAAAATGAGGAATTTCATCATCATAAAACAAGGATCAATATGTGGCAATTTCAAGTCCTCAAAAGGATGAAAACCACCAAAATGAATAAGTCTGATACGGAGAAGTACTATCTCAATCATTTTATTACATTTTGCATACTATTCGAGGTTTCCGTTTTCATTCATTTATTTATTTACCTCGTGTACCAGCTGCTTGGCCGCATACGCGAAAGCACAAAATATTCGCCCGAAAAATCTGGCGAAAACAACTGACGTTTCTCACGTGGTCTTATATCAGCACTAGTGATGCCGAGAAGCACGGTTATATCTTCGCATTATAATGGCACGCTATTTCGCCTTTTCTGGCATTATAATAGCATTATATGCGTATATAAAACTGACAAGCATCAAATGATTACCGTATATGCGCATATAATGCTGTTACCGTGCCGCAATATCGTGCTTACTGGTTACTTGGGAAGCTCGCAGAGAATTCAACAGAACATCGAATGAAAGGACGTTACTCAACTATAAAAAGAAAGCAGCGATTTTCCAGAGAGAAAAACGACAGGAAATATCGAGAAAATTACAGGAATTCCCGAACGAAGTGAATCCATTCACAACATCGAAGGAACTCTGGAGTAAAATTGGACGTTTGACGGGAAAGAAGAACTATCGGAAAGAAAACAATGTGTTGTGGGAGGAAAAAGCAATGGCTGAGGAGTTTTTGGACCTGCATTTTGGAAAACCCGACTACCGACCAGAAGAACGCTACGGAATTGCTGCTAATTATGATTTGCTAGATATGGAAAGCTGGCATAATATCCTGAACAAAAAGAAGAAATGCACAGCGCCAGGCGAGGATAGCTTAACGTACGAAACGCTAAGGCAGCTGAGTCCGGCGGCGACATCCAATATCATTGCGGATTTGAACAACATGTGGAAAAGTGTGTATGTATTGGAGCCGTTGAAAAGGATAAAGGTAGTGCCGATCCCAAAACCGGGAAAGGACCAAAACAGTGTGGCTGGAAAGCGCCCTATTTCTTTGGTACCTACATTGACAAAGGTGGCCAACACAGCGGTACTTGGAAGACTTCAAGATTTCATCGAAGAACGGAGTTTGCTACCGAAAACTTCTTTCGGGTTCAGAAAAGGTATGTCTACGAATACATGTCTGTCGTTCGTGGTGAACTGCATCAAGAAAAATAAAAGGGAAGGATTTATAACGGCATTAGTCTGTATCGATTTGTCAAACGCTTTCAACGCGATAAAAACAGACAAGTTAGAAGAAATTCTTAGTTCTTACCTGATTCCAAATGAGATCAATATTTGGATCACTGCTTTTTTGCGCAACCGGAAGGTGACAATGCAGTTGAGGACGGGATCGGTTTCCAGAACCATCAGCGACGGACTTCCACAAGGTGATGTTCTCTCGCCAACGCTCTTCAATTTGTACACGGTTGGACTGCACAGTATATCAGGCGACGGAGTAATACTGGTGCAATTCGCTGATGACTTTGGAATCATTGTCAAGGCGAAAAGTACTGGCCAACTGATTCAAACTGATTCAACTGAACGAAAAAGTACAGACGACAGTTGATCAGTTCAATGAAAAAGCGGAGGAACTAAACTTCAAAGTCAACTCAGAGAAAACCAAAATAATATTGTTTACAAATAACAACAACTCACTGACTGTTCACCTAGATGGTAGCCCGATTGAAACGGTCAAAAGCCATCGTTACCTAGGTGTGACGATTGACCGTTACCTGAGCTTTGGACAGCACATTAATGAGACCCGAGTAAAAATGAACGACAGATTGAACATGTTGAAAGTAATATGTGGGATGAAAAACGGAAGTCATCCTCAAACGGCCATGAATATTTACACTGCCTTAATCCGAAGCGTGATCGAATATGGATGTACGGTTACGTGTAATGCAAAAAAGACAAATCGGACTAAATTGGATATAACGAACAACCAATGTCTTAGGAGAGCTACAGGATGCACTCGAACCACACCAATAAATGCACTAACGGCGATAGCAGGACAAGACCGCTTGGAACATCGACTGGATTATGTCACGGGAAAAAACGTAGCCAGATGCTTTGAAAGGCGCAATGTAGTGGCCGAGCAGCTGCAAAGCATACCAGAAATAGCTGAAGAAAACGAAGGTGGATTTTCGTACCAAGAAAAGACCTACCGTAAGAACTGGAATGTATACGCTAAAATAATGGCGCACGTTGCAACGACTCCAGGGGATGTGGAAATACATTCCACATTAGAAGGAATCATTGGGCCGAAAAAGGATTTACCACCAGTAAAACTAAAGCAAGCCGCACTTTTTGTAATGAACGGGAAGTATGCAGGGCGTGGACGGATTTTCACAGATGCGTCCAAAGAAGACACGACTTGTGGTATTGGAATTTTCGTTGAAACGAAAAACATGAAACAGTCATTTCGACTTAAATGGAACACCAGTATTACATCTGCCGAACTTCAAGCAATCAAAGTTGCCATGGATACCAATCAGCTGAATCACTATGTGGTATTCACGGATTCGATGACTGCATGTCACATGATCGAAGACGCAATAATGAGGAAAAAGGCCGAAACACTTGTTGCGGAGATAATAAATGCAGCACATAAGTGGAAAACAGCGTTCCAATGGATTCCCAGTCATGTGGGAATTTTTGGGAATGAAATGGCGGATAAGCTTGCACGAGCGGGACTGGAGCATACGGCAACAGTTTTGGACCACAACTTGTTCGTTAAGGACGTTTTTGGAATTTTGCAAATACAAATGAGACAAAACACGGCGAGTTGGTACACAGCGTACTCTGAAGAGAAGGGGAAACACTTTTACGCGATTCAACCGGATATTTTGGAGAAACCCTGGTATTTCGGAAAGGAAATTAGCGGTAGAGATATTCGACTACTAAATCGGCTGATGACGGGGCATAATTACGCCAAGTTCTGGTTGTCCCGGATGAAGATTGTCAACAGTCCTGAATGCGAATGGTGTGAGGTGGATGAAACGGCAGAACATTTGATCTTGCTATGTCCAAGATATGGGCTCGTGAGAATGCAGTATAGTTTTGATTGTGCATTTGCAAACTTGAAAGAAGTGTTTAAAACGAAAAACATGGTGTTATATGAAGAAATAGTAAATTTTGTTAGAGAATGCAAATTAGACTTGTGAACACGCAACAAAGCGTTTCGATTAAACATAATCGAAGAAAAACAACTGGGCATATAGTCTAGACACTGGCCCAAACACTCGAGCTGACAACCACCAGCTCGGAAAAGAAAGAAGAAGAAGAAGAAGAAGGGATTGCATTGAATCATTGAGCTCTCGCCGAGCGGTGTCACGAACACGTGCGCAAATTTGCTGGTTGAAAATACTGCCATTTGATTTTGCTGGGAACAGCTGATCTTTGTTTATGTTTTCAACCAGCAATCTTTAAATAGTGTTGGTGACATGTAACGTGTATGTACACGAGCGCAGAAACCACTATGTTAATGTCTTCAGAGCACTTATTCTATGGTTTGAAAAGAGTGAGTTCGCCGAAGATGTTTATTGCCTGGACTGCTATTGTAAAGTTTGTAACGCACATTTGCCCTAAATTCCACGCGGCGAATGAGGAAAGTAATAACCGTTTTTGATGAAACACCGTAGTGTTATCTTCCCTACACGGGAAAAAATTCTGTGGTAAAAATAACTATTTTAGCTGACTACGCCAATTCTTAAAACTACCATGGAAATTCAGACCAATATACTATGTTTACGGTACACCCCACCGCATTACTGGTACATTTGACAGTAATATTTTACAACAATCTGATTTCAACTACAGACATGGTAAAATCAAGCGCATTTCTGGTCTGCTGAAAATTGCCGGTGCGAGCGCTTAAGTTAACCCCCTAGAATGGTAGTTTTTACCGCACAATTTTTTTGCGTGTAAGAATGAAGTAAAAAGGGAGCAAAACCGCGGTTGTTCCGCATTGAGATTTGATGCAATCGCTCACTTTTATTTGCGTTTCCGCCATTGTAGTAACTTCTGCGATAGTCGCAAAACATTATATTTTTTCTATTTGTTTTTGGCAGTACGTAAAAGTTGTGTTCTTATTACTGAAACAGTAAATCATGTGTTACCGAATAAATTATGCGTGTACTACTCTCAATATCTTTATTGCACCAAAGACTAAATAATTGGTAAATCCTGGAAATTAACGATATAATTATTATAAACCGTAACATATGCTATTTTGATTCGGAAATTGCTCGTTAGAATATTGCTAAAATTTCAACAATGGAAAATAGTGAAAAACTGTGTTATTAGGATTATTATTGAAATACTTCATGGTGTATCTTTTTATAAGTCTATAACATCGCCAAGAAGGGAAAGACATGAGCAAGAAGTTAATGATGATTTAAATAACGAATAAAGTAATAGACAGTAAATAGTTTACGAATAAAAAATAAAGCTGATATAAACGACTCAATGCTCGTTTATTAAAATATTGATGTTCTTTTTTTCCTATTTGTCCACAAGAAGTCCTGGCCTTATCCTTACATTTATCAATATTTAGAGTAACTTTTAGGTGTCCAAAATAATGAGTCTAGGGGTGTTAGATTGCATTATTCGAAATAAGGCTTGTTTGCTATTTGTGATTTAACGCCAAACTCAAATACGAAAGTGGCACTGCTCTAGAATAATAATTAACGCATCCCAGTCAAAATTACTAGTGATGATTTCGAAAAAAAAAATCACCGTGATCATTTTACTGATAAATTTTTGTCAATTCAAAGCACAGGGAGCCGTATGTCACAGAACTACATAAAACGCCACAAAACGCAAAATTAGTGTGCAAACATTTTATTCATGCTCTACAACATCTTCCTCGATTCTCCTACTCTGCATCCCAGCTAGCTAACTAAGCAGTTCTTTTTCATGGGTTTTATTTTCTTCTGTGAGTACTCACGATCACTGCTTCTAGTAGGTATTCTATTTTAGGCAGAGATACGGTATAGTGCCCTAATTCAGCGCATTGCCTATTTCCTCGCATTTCATACAAAATTATTCATACATGAAAATACACATTAATATTGCAGCAACTTTTAATGTCATTTCATGCTACTTTGGATTAGAATATGTTTGAATCACAAATAAAAGCAAAATAAGGCATTTTTCGCGGCCAAAAAAAAAATCAGTGGGGGCCCGTCAAAGTTGACGCCATTTTTTAATTTCCTTAGCGCCCGTGCTAAGACTGTAGGTCAAAACCAACGCGATTTTCTGATTGATTTTTTTTTTATTTTTTTTGTGCAATATTCCATGGAACTACTTGCTACAGATATGTTTCATGGTGCTTCTATGAAATCTTATCAAATATTAGCATAATTATTGAGTTTTATCCAAAAAAGTATTGCGCGGAATTAGGCCACGTCTTTTTTCATGCCATAATTTCGCGCACTGTTCTTCGCATAACAACAGACAAGTAAAACATGCTATATTCGTCTCCACATCTGACTATTTATCTGAAAAGTAACATCATGAATAAACACATTTTGTGTACAAGCGGAATATCTGGAAAGCCCACTTACAGGAAAAAATACCACGTGTTTTATGCACAGTCCCAAAAGTTTAGTCTATACATCTATGCGCACAAAATTTACTTACTTGGGGACGGGCCTGGTGTAGTGGTTAGAACGCACGCCTCTCACGCCGAAGACCTGGGATCGAATCCCATCCCCGAGATAGTTACTTATAACGTAAAAGTTAAAGTGACGACTTCCTTCGGAAGGGAAGTAAAACCGTTGGTCCCGAGATAAACTAGACCAGGGCTAAAAATCTCGTTAATAAAGATAAAAAAAAAAAAAAAAAAAATTTACTTAGCATAATGAACCACACATAACATTGCCAATGTACATTTGTTTATGAATCTTATTTATATTATACAATTTATTTAGACTTATTGGAAAACCAACATATAGGGGCTACAAATTAAGACACACTCTCGGGGAATGATTCACGGAAACGTGACGATCCATACATAATTTACGAAGTCTACATACAAAAAGAATGATAATACGAGGAAGAGGGATTGAAAATGGCTATATTTTGTGTGACGTAATTTATGGATGACCCTTATGGTTCTTCTGAGGCCGAACTGTCCCACTCTCCCATATACGAAATTCACACGTACCGATGCCACGGTATTCAATAAACAATAACTAATGTTTATCTTTATTTCATGTGGTAGTCAAAAAATTATAAAAAAAATCTGAACGTAGACTAAAGCGTTACGGCTCATACAAAACTTTACTTTTTTCATACATAAAGTGTTACGGAAGGGAAAAGAGTTGGAAATTTTCAATTTAAAACGGTACGTAACGACTGGATGCTGGCTTACATTGAAATTAATGTTGATTTGACTGTTTCATGGGTGCGCGGAATTAGGCATTCTTCTGCGCGGAATATGGAAAAGCGTTATACAAATGCGTGGAATTAGGCAATTTCAACGAGTGAACTATTTAAAAAAATCACAATTGTAAATTATAAATACAGTCTAGTTTATATTTTTCCCATAATCTAGAACAGATTTGCTAGCGATCCACCTATAAAGCTTTTTTGTTGATGCAATACAAAATTTTAATTAACCATTTATATCGTTTTATTCCTTAACTGTGCTAAATTACGGCACTTACGGTACCTACAATGGATTTTTGATTGGCGAAAAACAATTTTGAAATTAATTGATTTTTGCGGTAAAAAAGTTGCAGTTAGTTTACGTAGGGTGATGTGCTAGTATCCATCGTATTAAGCATTGATCAGTGAGAACTGCAATTTTCCCAGTATTGCAGTGAATGATGCTGATACAAATCGATACCAAACAATTCTTTCTCAAAACGGCTTTAGCATTGTACAATAACATTTTGATAAATCTTGATGTCTTTTTGGGAATAATGCAAAGAAAATGCGTCTTACCGTATTCTCAATCCGTCGTATCGTTTTCAACTCCGTCGCAGTCAGTTTCCAGATTCGTCTTACAACTTACGGCTCACTGTGATGTATTAAGTGGTTAAACACAATATATCAACGCTATAATAAAATGTTTTACTAGAATATATAGATCTATGGGCATCTCCCTCCATTCCTTCAGCATGATGGAATATACTAATTTCCTTTAAAATTAATTGTTCGTCATCAAAATTCAGCCCAAACATATAAACACAATTCCTTTTGACCAAACAATCATGACATTTGCTCACAGTGCAGCGAAAACAACACAATCAAAGGAACCGTATTTTTACGTCGAGCGTCGCGCACACATTGATGCGCACAAGCTTTTTTTCTCAGTACGACGGATTGAACTTTGTTTACATTCTCAATTATACGCGGCGGCTGAGGAAATTTCGTAAAATGTGGTGATTTATTGAAGTTTTACGGCGTGTGATTGGAATGAAATCCTTCAGTGAAGAAGTACGAAGGTTTTCCATAGTGAAAATAAGTGTCCGGCGAAATAAGTCACCCACGGGGGCGGGAAGAAACTTGTGTTGGAAAGTGGTGTGGCTCAATCGATCGCTAAGCATTTCTCTCAAATCGTGTTCGTCCATGCGATTTCGGTGAAAAAGTGCAATTTGGATAATTGAACTGAAGTTATTTACCGAAATGCAGTAGTTTTATTGCATTTTTGGTGTACAATTGTACGAACCATAACAGCTTTCACAAAATTAAACTTGGATAATGAGTCTATGTTGCAGGTAAGTTTGAATATCCGCCGTAGTGGAACATTTAAAGTTAGATACGACGAATAGTAGCGCTTACGACGGAGTAGAACGAAACCCTATAGTACCAGTTTTGCAGTAGTATCAGTCATGGTGCCCCGACAGACCGTTATGAAATAAAAAAAAAATGCCCAACTAAACTGAGTACAGGGCACGATTCCTTAGGTCATTCTGCAGATCTTGGCCAATTAAAGACAAATCTAAGAGGAATCTTGAGAAATCTTGTTTTGAAGTTTTTCATTTGAAAATTCAATATAATCCATATTAAAATTACGTAAAAGCACTGAAAAAGAAAACGCTCAAAAAGTTGGCTAAACTGTTCTCAACTAGTATATAGTTGTTACTATTGTTATAATTAGAAATATTTACGACTGACTTAACTTACCAGTGTGGCTTAAGGTGATTATAAAATGAAGCCAAACTTGCAATTTTCAAGTGCACAAGACTAGAGAATCTGACAACAGTTCGCGTATAAAATCAATCAAATTGCTTGCTTGCTGGTGGTGACCAATGGGATAAATTTTCAACGCGGAACGCTGTTTGGTTCTCAAGTCTTGTGCTCTTGAAAATTTGAGGTGTGGCTTCGTTTTATAATCACCTTAAATATGTTTTACATGACTTAAACTGCCGTGAATCGTAAGTCAGCCCCATCTGCATTTTCGTCAAAAAACCCTCTAATACCCAAATTTTTATTTACGATCTAAATATCTTTTTTAGTTATCTGAAATCGTTCTAAACACGTTTTGGGCAATGATTTATTCTTATTCGCAAATCTATGAATTTTGGTTTTTGATTTTTATAATTTTTATTTTTGAACATCCCTACCCTTTTTCATTTTTTTCTTGAATTCTCTTCTAGTTACTGATTTTGAGCAATAATAAAAAGTCAAGTTTTTACGGGACTTTTAAAAATATTATGTTTTTATTTTTTTTTCTGGAATTATTTTTATTTTCCGTGTAATTAACAGAAAACCAAGTTTGAAATTATTTTAATACCACCAAACTCTTCTTCTGCGATAGGTTGGTCGTAGAAAAATATAAAAGGTACGATTTATTATATTACACGTTAACTTAAACTCAGGCATTTGTAGATTATATAAAAATACAATTGCAGGGTGGCCACCAAATATCCATTTTGAAATTCCCGATTTTTTCCCGGTACGATTTTCAAAATTTTCGCGGTTCAAATTCTACTTCAAGCTTTTCAACTGTATTTTTAGGTGATTTTTCCGTCCAATAAGAAAAATAATAATATTCGGGTTAGTCTTTTGGTACCCTTGCGGTGTTCTTGAGGGCAACAAAAGTGAAAAAAAAAATATGTTCAAATCGGTCGTCCCGTTCTCAAGCCAACTCGTGACATACGAACACCATTCCAATTTCATTTATATAGGATATGTCCCTCTTGTGCATCCTGGTACACTATTTCAAATGTTTCAATCCATAATATTTCGATTTTATTTTCTTCATAAAAAGGAAAGTTCACTAAAGCAAATAAAGTTTAAGGTGAGGAAACAAAGCCCCATTAAACTAAAATAACTAAAGAAAGTAATGAATCCAATATGTTCAAGGTTTAATTCTGCCAGAAGTTTTGAAACTCTGTGTGAGAGAAAAAACAAACGATTTCGAAACATTACCAACCAATTTGAAACATTTCTAAGAACTTTAGTGTAGCAAAATAGACTATTTCTACGAGAAATTGAATCATTAATGTTTAAATGTTATTTTTCCAACAATACAGATGCCTAATGGAAATATTATAAACCATATCAACTTTCTACAACTTATTTGGTGGTTTGTAATTTTAGAGCTGGAACATGTTCGTTCAAAATGGTTTTCCCGGTTACCATATCAAATTCCAAGTTTTTCCCGATGGATTCAAATTCCCGTCTTTTTCCCGTTTTTCCCGGTTCGGTGGCCACCCTGCAATTGTTCAAACAATTTTCAAAAATACAAAAAAGTTTCAAAAGGCATAATAACTTTTCTTATATGCGTATTATGAGTCAAGGTTTAAGTCAAAAATAAAATCATTTTGATTTCAGAGCTACGAAAAAATACACACAATTCCAAAGTGTACCCCGTCTAAAGGCAGGGTCGGGTATTAGAGGGTTAAAGAGGGGCAACTAGGATAAGCTTGTAATGCCATTTACTCTACCCAAACGTAGAGAAAGAAACAGGTTCAGGTGTGTGTAATGTTTAGCTTATGGGGAATCAGACTACTTTCAGTCAGCGTAATAAAGAACACGTCTTATCTTCTTGCTAGTCCAGACCGAACTCATTTATTCCATCAATCTCCGAATACCATCTAGCTTCGAACTTCTCTTTTTCCTACTCTTCCTCTCTCATTCTCATTTCAGTTCTTCTTCATTCAGATCTCGCTCTCGCTCGACTGTATCTATAATATAACCCTTACGTGGACATCACAGTCCTTCACCCTTAAGTGAATACTCAATGCGTAACTTAAATATAACTAGTTCGACATTTCTATTTGAAACTTTTAAGCTTTATGCGTTTCATATAAAAATAATTCATGCTAATAATTTAATAGTAAACAAAACCTTCCTTCCGTCTCTTCTTTGTTTTTCTTGTCGAACTTCTTTTCGAAACCACTTTTGGTGGACCCTCTGCTGCTCTATTCGACGGTTCGCCATGCTCATCCGAAAAATCAGGAACACCATGGAAACTCTCGATATCTCCATGCAAATGGTCCGAATAGATGAAGGATTCCGCCGGAAATCCATAAAATTCGTCTTCGTCGGAGTCTTCATAATCCCTTCTTCTTAAGTGGCGAACTCGCCAAGGGCGAAAAGCCACTCAAATAAAGATAAATAATAATAATCCCTTCTTCTTTTCGAACTGCGACCGTCTTCTTCACACGGAGCACTTTCTTCACGGGCAAGATACATCCTCCTTCGGCGAGAACGTTGCGATTGCGGCAATTTTAGTTGGCGTTTGTGTGCCAAAACGATTCTGCCACCAAGCGAAATCTGAAATGTAGTATCGGAGTTTTGGTTTAAAAATTTTGCAGGCAACCAACGTCTGATGTCTGTATTGTTAAAATTTTTGTAAAGTATCAGATCACCACTTTTTAGTTTGGCCAAATCGTCATCATGCTTAGCATTGGATTCAAAATTGTCTGTTGTGTCGTGTATATCTGTGTTGGTTCGTTTTAGTTTGGGACTATTTTTCGGATTGATCAAATCCAACAGAGTTTTTGGCTTATAGCTTAAAAGTTTTTCAGAGGGAAATTGATGTTGGTCTTCGCCCAAACAAATATTCCTATAGTTAAAAAGAAAATATGTAAGTTGATCGTCTGTGTCCATTTTCCTAATGTCCGGGTCAAGTAGCAATTTTTTTAACGCATCCTTTACCAAACGGACCATTCGTTCTGCTTGGCCGTTACTTTCTGGGTGGTACGGTGGGCTTTTGAGTACTTCAATCCCTTGGTTCTCAAAAAACTTGACAAAGGTGTCGGAATTAAAAGGCGGTCCATTATCGGTAACCAAAGTATCTGGCAATCCGAATCTGGCAAAAATACGTAGGAAAACCTTGATCACCTTTCTGTGATCCGTACCATCTCTCATGTGCTCTACCTCAATCCATTTTGTAAAGCTGTCGACTACTAGTAAAAATGTCTTCTTTTCGAAGTAAAAAAAAATCAGCATGTATTCTGCTGAACGGTTTATTGGTTGCAATCCACTGCGAATACGGTGGTTTTCTTGTTACCACATTCATTTCATTACAAATTCTGCAACTTTTTACGAAATCCTCCACGTCCTTATTCAAACCAAACCAATAAACCGTTCTACGAGCCAGTTGTTTGATTTTGTTTATGCCAGAATGATTTACATGCAGTAGTTTTAGTACTTTTTGTTTCATGGATTCCGGTACGATCACTCGATCTTGAAACATCACACATCCATCGACTTCCTCCAGATCTTGGTAGTGAGAAAAAATGTCAACAAATCTCTTATCCAACCTGTCAGGCCAACCTTTCCTTAGGTATTGTAGTAAGGTTTGCAGGAATTCATCCTTGGAAGTCCCTTCCGCCACTTCTTTGTAATTAATGGGGAATTCATCAGAAAAGTTGAGATTTTTAACGTATTCTCTAGCTGAATGTTTTGGGACTTCTTGTGAGAGTGGAAATCTCGAGCAAAAGTCGGCGTTTCCAAGTTTTGAGGACGGACGGTAGATTATTTCAAATTCGTAGATGGCTAATTCCATCACATACCGCTGCAAACGTGTAACGGAAATAGGATGTTTTCCTTCCTTCCCAAATATTCCTATAAGCGGTTTGTGATCCGTATAAATCGTAAATTTCATTCCATATAAATATTTATGGAATTTTTTTACAGTGCTAACTATTGCCAGGGCCTCCAAGTGAAGAATGGGGTATTTCTTCTGGGCGTCGTTTAATGAGAAAGAAACAAAGCTTATTGGTCTTTCGTCACCGTCTACTACATGGGCAATAACGCCTCCAAGGCCGTAATTGCAGGCGTCCGTTACAACTACAACAGGTTTGTAAGGATCAAAGTATTCTAAAAGGTTTGGTTTCATTAGAATCTGTTTGCATTCGTTGAATGCTTTGTTGCATTCAAAATTCCAAACATATTTAACGTCCTTTCTCAAAAGCCTATAAAGGCAACTTATGCGGGAAGACAAATTTGGGATGAACTTGGCGTAAAATGTCAATAGTCCTAAAAACGCCTTAAGTTCCGAAGTATTTTCTGGGGCTTTTGCTTGCCGAATAGTTTCTACCTTGCTAGGACAAGGAAGCAAGCCCTTGTCAGTCAAAACATGCCCTAGGTAGGGAAGCTCCGTGACAAAAAAATTACATTTTTTAAAATTTACTTTTATATTGGCCTTTGACAGTCTTTCTAAGACCAACAAAAGCTTATTCATACAATCTTGAAAATCCTTCCCTGCAATAAGCACGTCGTCCAGATAGCACGAGACGTTTTCCAAACCCGCCAAGACTTGGTCCATAACCTTCTGAAAAATGGCCGCGCTGGATGAGGCTCCCTGGGGTAACCTGTTGTAGGCGTACAAACCTTTTATTGTGTTAATCACCAAAAATTGTTTTGATCTCTCGGACAGAACCAATTGGGTGTACGCTCCCTCCAAATCCAGGGCACAAAATACTTTTGATCCCGAAAGAGTAGCAAATAAATCTTGGGCCAAAGGCAACGGATATGTATTTGGGACTATCACCTTATTAATGGAGACCTTACAGTCTATCACAAGCCGAATATTGTTGTCCTTTTTGATAATCACTACTACTGGAGAAGCCCATTCGCTCGCCTCTACCGGCGTTATCACTCCATCTTTCTCCAATTCGTCCAAATAATCCAAAACTTTTTGGCGAAGACGCAACGGTACTTGATATGCTTTCTTAAAAATAGGTTTATCCTCCTTTAAAACTAAATCTCCAGTGAAACCCTTTATTGGACTTGAAAAATCCTTATTAAAAACTATAGGAAACTTACGTTTAATCTCGTCGACCAAATTGTCTGTATCAAGCGATCCGATGTTTGCAACCGGCAGTGTCATGCTCGTAAAAGTATATCGCCATCCAACAAAAAAATTGTCCAACCACGAGCGGCCCATCAGGGGAATAAAATCATTTTGGCAGCGTAAAACCACCAAATCAAGTTGCTTCTGCATTCCATTTAGTTGAACTTCTACCAGGACTTTCCCCAAAACTGTCAGCTTGTTCCCATCAATGACTACTAGCCGTTTATTACATTTCCGTAATTCCAAATGTCGAAAATTTCTAGCAAAAAGTTCCTCTGGTATGACTGACTCCGCCGAACCGCAATCCACCTCCATCGTTAAACGTCGTTTTTCAATGTTGACTTCCACATAACATGGTTCGTTTCTCTGGTTTTTTGTAACGATATTCAAGCAAGAAGTCTCCTCCTCATCTGAGCTTGTACTGATGTTGTCTTTCAGTCGTTTAAAAATTTCGGTTTTATCGGATTCCGATTTATTCGATTTTGGCGAATCAACGAACTTTACGCTATATCTTCCAGTGTCCGGGCTCTTCCTATTCAATCTGTAGCAATACTTCCTTGTATGACCCTTCATTCTACAAAACGAACAAAAGTATGAAGGCTTCCTAGTGTCATCTCTGTTTTTATTCTGGTATTTGTTATCACTCCTGCCTCTGGAGAAAGATCTAGACCTGCTGTTGCGTTCATAACTTCGGCTTCGGCTCCTGTGTCTACCTCTTGGCGCTTCCGGCTTAGGACCTAATCTGTTTACGATGCTGGTTCTCTTGTCATCTTCGTTCAGCAATTGTGTTCTACTAGAAGGAAATCCTGATTAAGGATTATTTTCTCTGCTTTTGAGGCTGTCAAGTCCTCTTCGTCAAATAAGCGTTTTTGTAGATTAGAATCGTAAACACCGATCACTAACATGCCCCTTATCGCTCTATCCTTGAAGTCGCCAAATGCACATTTCTCTGTTAACACCTTGATTGCAATAACAAAATCCTCGTACTTCTCATACTTCCCTTGCCTCCTAGTCCAAAACTTGAAACTGTGTATTACCTCCGAGTCTGCCTTATCATATCTACTTTTTAACTTGTCGGTCATTTGTTTGTACGTTAATGCCTTCAAATCTTGCCCCGGAAAAAGCTTTTTTAGTTCGGTAAACACCTCAATGCCACATACTGCCAAAAATGATGTCTTATATCTCGCTACTGGATATTCATTGTGCTCGAACATGTATTCGAGCTGCTCGAGATATTGCGAAAATGGTATGGATCCTGGTAGGTAAGGATCCGGAGCAGTAACCATAGACATGCTTTTTAAAAAAAATGTAAACAAAACACTCTCAGTATGCAATAAGGTCTAAAATTTGTCTAAAAGCTACGCCAAAAACAAAACTTGATCACATACCTGTAGTCGTCACAACTAAGCGGATCCGGATAACCTCCACACAATCAGCGTTCCTTCGGGTAGACGCTTTTCTTTCGGTCCAGCAGCAGCAGCAGCAACAGCGAATATTCAACAGCAGCAACAACGATTTTCCAGCAACTGCGATTTCCGAACAGCAGTAACAGCGATTTCCCAACAGCAGCAACAGTATTTGTCAAGACTCGTCGTTGCCCCGATGCACCGGGTTCTATAGCCTTCCTGATTGGATTGACCAACCTCACGATGCACCTCGATGCAGTTTTCTTCCAACCGCCGATGAGCGGTTTGTTTTCAATGGATGAACTCTTCAGGCACTCACTTTTCTGACGAGCGTCGGTTGCCACTACCACTGTTCCTTTTTCCGCCGCGTTCCCTTTCACAAGTGTAGGCGCAGGACTGAACTGAGCGGTAGACCGACTGTGTGAACAGAGTTGAATATAATGAAATTAAAAAAATGCTTTGTGTAATGGTGACTGTGTGAGAACCCAAGCCAACTGTTTTGTCAGTAGAGAAAAAAAAATGGCTTTGGAACAATTGTTCTCTATTCCGAATTACAATTTGTAGCGACGATCACAATGGCTGAAAATTTCTATTATTCTGGAGAAATTGAAAGCCGAACTATGCCTCAGAACAATAGAAAATTACTAAGAAAACCCGACCAAAGAAATAAATCGGCGGTATTTTCTCAAATTCGTCACTTTTCGGAAAAAAACACTATACTTACGCCGAGGTGTAAAATTCACTATTCAAATGCACGCACTTACTGGAAACTGTTACAATTCACTAAAAATCACTTTTCCAGTTTGGATACCAAATTATCCTCGTCGGCCACTGTAATGTTTAGCTTATGGGGAATCAGACTACTTTCAGTCAGCGTAATAAAGAACAAGTCTTATCTTCTTGCTAGTCCAGACCGAACTCATTTATTCCATCAATCTCCGAATACCATCTAGCTTCGAACTTCTCTTTTTCCTACTCTTCCTCTCTCATTCTCATTTCAGTTCTTCTTCATTCAAATCTCGCTCTCGCTCGACTGTATCTATAATATAACCCTTACGTGGACATCACAGTGTGTTGGTGCTGGGGAAGTGCTTGATAGGAATGTAGTTGAAGTTGTTGAAGAGCCATAGAACACTTGTGACTAGAGTGTCCATTTCCCGGCCATTTTGGTCGGGATTCGGGACGCACATTTAAGCTTGTCCCGGAAAATCCCGGGATTTCTCAAATTTGCAATAAAACTAGTATTTAGATTGAGATGGAAGTACAAATTCAATAATACAATGATTTTTTTCAAAGAAATGAATAGATACTGTAACTTTCCAAGATAAAAAGTTAACAATAAAAATCACATTTCATATATGGCTTTCTCATTCTGATGAAGTAACTTAGGTATGAATCAAAAAAGCGTTACGTTGCTGTGGTACTCCTTGACTTGACAGCTTGAATAATAATGAACTCTTTTCAAAAGCACGGCCTGCTCAGTGTAATGCTCAACTACCACATCTCCTTTTCTTCGACAGAAGATGTGCTTTTGCTCTAAATGGACTAGATGATATTTTGGCGTGTTAAAGACATTAAGAACTCCATCGGTTCTGATATTTCTAATGCTATTCTGATGCCTGGGGTACGTTTTTCTGAAACCATTGAAAAACACTTGGTCCAGTCTGTCTGAGCAGCGATCATATCCAGTTTTTTACAATGGCTGCCGCGAATAGCCTTGCTTTCTGGTAGGGATCAAACGATATGACATTTGGCTTGGGTCCGTTCAATAGTGGTTTCTGCGCTCGTGTACATACACGGTACATGTCACCAACACTACTTAAAAATTGCTGGTGGAAAACATAAACAAAGATCAGCTGTTCCCAGCAAAATCAAATGGCAGTATTTTCAACCAGCAAATTTGCGCATGTGTTCGTGACACCGATCGGCGAGAGCTCAATGGAAATGACCCAAGCCAAACGACAAATCGTCGAATCCCTACCAGAAAGCGAGCCTGCTTGCGGCAGCCATTAGTGGTTTTAAAAAGCTGGATAGGATCGCTTTTTTGCTCTAAGTAGACAAGTTTTATTTCACAATTAACGATCAACGCTCCGTCATCGTAATCATCGTCATCATCGAAACTTCAAAAGCAGTTTTTCTGTTCAAAACTAAAAATTATTCGATGAAAATGTGTTCACTGTGTTTCGGTTGGAGAATACAATACAGTGAACACATTTTCCTGTAAATTTTCTTGGTTTTGAACGAAAAAACTGCTTTTGAAAATTCCGAAATCAATGACGGATCCTGCCCCCTTAAGTTCACAATTCTAGTCTGGTCTGGTGGTCTGGCGCCATTTAACGTTTCTATCGGAAATTGGCCTCAAATTTTTGACTATTTATATTGGTTGGATTCACTAAGAGCCTGTTGAAGCGAGCATTTGGTTTCGCTAGACACAATGGATCGTATGACACGACAGCTGAAAATTGTTTTTAGAACTGCTCCCTTGTGGTACTCCTTGACTTGACAGCTTGAATAATAATGAACTCTTTTCAAAAGCACGGCCTGCTCAGTTTAATGCTCAACTACCACAGTTGCAACAAAAAAAAAGTCCTATGCCGACATTCATAATGTAGAACTATTCAAAGGTTATTTTTAGCAATGACAAAAATATATTAAAGTATATTAAATTTAAATGAAACACGAAAAAGTCGACACTTGTAGTAATGCACCATTCAAATCTTGTTTTAAAATAACATAAAAGTAGCTTTGCAACGATAAAAATGAATTATCATGAGCATGAAACGATCTCACCAGTAGTTCATCCTTGGTTGAACACGAAGCTTTTCGCACTTGAACAACACGAACCGAACACGATTGGTCTTTATTCCGTCGCTCGTCCCTCCGGAAAATGCAACCGAATAAAACGACCACGCACTTTTGATTCTTTTTTTTCCGCACTCGAATAAAGCGAACCGAACACGATTGGTCTTGATTCCGTCGCTCGTTCTACCGGAACATGCCATCGAATCAAAAGATCACGCACTACTTACGATTTTTTTTCCGCTCTCGAATAACGCGAACCGAACACGATTGGTCTTGATTCCATCGTTCGTCCCACCGGAACATGCAACCGAATCAAAAGACCATGCACTACTCTGTCACAACATTGCTTTCGTTTGCAGTGAGAAAGCAAACATAAACAGAATGGCTGCCGAGCTTTCACTTCCTTGTTGGACTGACGTTGACCGAAAGCTCAAATAACGTCAAACAAACATCGATACATTTTCATTCTGAGAAAATCGACTTGTGTAAGATTCATCGTACGTTGGTGTTCGTGGCAGTTTACTTGTAGACCTCTATGGGTCCCTCCGTCTGAGATGACGTAGAGTGAAACGGATGAATTTTCGTTGAACAGCTTGGATGCGCTGAATTTCGTTTTGATAATACGGTGAACAGACAACCAAAGAATACTCTAATATAGGGCGTACTATTGAGCAATATAATGATTTCAGACAGTAGATGTCCTTGAATTTTTTGGCGAATCGAAACACGAAACCTTGCTGTGCAGAAGCCTTCGACACAATGTATGAAACATAGTCCATGAAAGTCAGCTTGAAATCTATCATAATTCCCAAATCCTTGGTAGTCGACTCACGTTGCAGTTGCTCACCTGTCAAGGCGTAGGCAAACTGGATCATAGACTGTTTGCGCACAAACGAAATGACCGAACATTTCGAAGTATTCAGCAACATTTGATTTAAGCGACACCAATCAGCAAATGTTTCGAGTTGTCGTTGCAGGAACAAAGTATTTTGTAATTGCTTTATTGTGTAGTAAAGTTTTACAATGAAAATGATAGCAGAACGAAAACAAAATATGGTATCGAATACAGTGAGGACCCGATTTTGTCAGCCCCTCGATGAATTTTAGGCTGACAAAATGGGGAACCTGACAAAATCGGGTCATTTTATTTTGTTCATGATTTTCAAATTGTGATGTGTTACATGGTTACATGGACTTTTAAGGGAGCGATGACATGTTTTTTTTTTTGTATCATGGGCTCCCCCTCTCTTTTAAGACAATATCGATTCTTAATACTTCATTCACGATTTTCACGTCAAAACGATTATTATACACTACCTCTGCAGCCTTGTTGCATGAAACATAAAACTACGCAAGATATCCACCTTATTTTTTCATAGTAAGCAAAGTGAAGTCCTAAACGCGCTTGAATGCTGAGTGACGGGTCTATTTAAATTCTTGGAGATTTACCTATTGGAAAAATTCTGAAGATTCGATTTACTATGGTCCCTTTGATTGGCAATTTTGCTCTGACCAGTAAGACAAACGGAATCATCCTGAGTTCCTAGTTATACATGATCGTTAAATTAGCTATGAATTTCTCCCAGCACACCAAAATTCCTAAAAAGCTTCACATTAAAATCCCTCATTTTTTAGAAACTTCTTCGAATTATTTATGCTATAATTGCCTCGAAGCTCTTCTTGGAATTCTTTCAAAGATCATCCGGAGATTATTACATAAATTTCCCTAAACATTATTTTAAAGCTAATCCAAAAGCGTTTTGAACATTTTTTCAAGGATTTGCCCTTGAATGTTTGTAAAAATATTTCTAACAGTATGAAACCAAGAAATGTTCTTTAGTTTCCATGAATTATATTTTTTTGGTGTGTTCTTAGCGCAGTAGTACCTATTCAAAAATTACATTACATTAAGTCGCGATAAAATCTCAGAAATTATTCCTATGCCTATGGGATGATTAACTGCTTCAAAATGTTCTTGGAGAAATTCCGGGCCAAATTCCTGAAAATCTCGTAAGGATTGTCTCCTGAAGGAATGCGTCGATAGAACATAGAAATTAAAAAAAAAAACTCGGAAGGGAAATTGGATAAAAAAGGAATCTTCAAAACAGTTTTTAGAGAAATATCGGAATCAGGTCAAACTTCATCAAGAATATCCTTAGAAAGCATCAACAAAGCATATTTATGAAGGGATCTTTTAAAGAGTTTATGAAATTATTGTAGGCACAACCTCAATAAAACTCAAAGAAACAAATTTTTAAGGAATATCTTGAGACATACTGAACAAGAATTTAACAAGGAGTAAAAGAAGATAATTTTTGATGTCATTTCTTAAAAAGTAAAATAATTCTATAGGAATTTTGGGTGTAGTTTGTGGTCGAGTTCAAGTAAGAATGCATGAAGTAACTATAATTTTGACGAAAAACCCATTCAGTGTTTCTGGAACAATTTATGAATTTTTTTTAACGTTTTTGAAAAAAGGTTCAGCAGCATTCTATAGATTGATTTTTGAAAATGTTTTTAAGATAAATTCTTGGAGAAATTCATGAATGAACCTACTGTAAGGACGCCATTCACCGCTCATGCTCCATTCACCGCTCATTGAATTATTTTGAAAAATCTGAACAAATTTTTGCAATAAAAGTTATTAGCATATATTAGTATACCAAAATGGATTGTATCAGAATGAAATCTGTATGATTTTTTATCATATTTTATTTATAAAAAATAATCTTAGGCTGTTTAAGGCGGTAAACATGAGTTTAACAATGATTTTGTTATAGTAGATCGAAAAATGCTTCTTAGCTGCCACGGTTTAATATGTTGTCGTACTATAGTACAAAGATAACAACCAGCTAATGAAAGTAAATTATTTCCAACTAGTGCTGCATATAGTGCCTCATACTTAGGATGAGCGGTGAATGGCGCTCTAAACATGTATCATTGGCATACATGTCATTCGGTACCATTGTACATTTTTCACATTTTATCTTTTTTACTACAAAAACAAATGTTTTATCTTGCGCCTAGCGCAAAAAGTTTCGAAAAATATCGAGCGACTGATTTTTGACCGAATTTAACTTGTCAAAATGCTGTTAAATGAGCGGTGAATGGCGTCCTTACGGTATACACCTAGTTTTTTTTTTGTTATGAACTCTGCTGTGTGAATTTGTTTTTTTTTTTCAATTTTAAGCATTATTTCACTAGCAAAATGTCAGGTTGTTTAGTAACAAAACACAATTTTATGATACTCGAGATCTCATGAAATTTGCTCGTTTAATAGAAGCTTAGATGCAGCATACTATATGAAGTTTTTGTGGAAGAATTCTATGAAGCATCTCCAAAAACACTTAAAATTTGGTTGAGAAATCTCCTGAGGACTACGATGTACCGGAACGATTTATGGAATAATTTCAGGAATATTTGAAAAAAACCACTTAAGAAGTATCTAGAAGAATATAAATAAAATCCCGAGAGGAATTTCTGAGGGAAAACGAAGAGCTTTCTCCAATTACTTCAGTGATAATATTCTGCTGACAATATATTTGCAGAAACTTTTTGAGTTCGTTAACAGATTTGATAAACCTTCTGGCAAGATGTTTTTCAAAAGGCTGATTGTTTGATGGACTCCATAAGTTTTCCAATCTATCATGATGTTATTTTTGTATTAATACGAGCGCTGGAGACAATCTTTGAATAATTCAATGCCCATACGTGCATGACATCAAACATCATCATCAATTTTAATTTAAACGTGGTAAAACAAGACGAAAACAATTTTTTTTGACAAATTTGAAAATTTCAAAAAAGTCTATTTAATAGACTGACAACATCGGGTCACAAAGCTGACAAAATCGGGTCAGTACTGTATTTCAATGACAAATTGATATCAAATTATGATATGAACTTGATGCTGAAAACAGAATATGTTTTTGACTTGCTTTCTTTTTTATGTTGGACTTTGCCCGGCAAACCACTCCGGTATGTTATTTAACTCGGTGGTAAATATTTCTAATTATAACAACGGTTACAGTTGTATACTAGTTGAGAACAGTTTTGACAACTTTTTAGCGTTTTTGTAGGTTTTTTCAGTGCTATGAGTATTGTTTGATCCTTCGACCTTGACGCTTGCTCCTGCGGGGGCGAGCGATGCGGGCAGATCAAACATGTCGCGCGTCGGTAGCGCAGTAGTGAAAAAGTGATCGGTTCGTTAGTAGTGTTTGATCTATTGATCGTGTCGCTTGCTCCTGCGTGGGCGAGTGACGAACACTTGTTCGGCGAACAATGCGTTTATTGAATTATTTCGCGAATCCGGTTAGGCGTGATTATATCATGGATCGCATCACCAAACATTGATGACTCCCAGATCTTTACCTTATCCCACTAACCCAATATCCTTTCCATGACAACTGTGGAGATGCAGAGGTGATCTCAGTCTCTAGTAACAACGGTTGTCGAACTAACATTCCTTCCCTTCCCTGATGACCGTAAGGACGTGGCCGGCGCCGTTATTGACTTATAAAATTTGAGCTCTCGATTTGTGCACATTGAGAATGATAAGCTAATCCCAAGCCACATTCATTAAATCTCTGTGCAACTTCGATTTTTCTAGTCAATCACGGAGTAGCAACTACGAATTGTACGGTCATCTATGCATATGCTTATGCTTTTTGTAGGTTTTTTTTTCAGTGCTATTGCGTAATTTACATATGGTTTAAATTGAAATTTCAAATCTAAAACTTCAAATCAAGATTTCTCGAGATTCCTTCTGGGATTTTTTTCTTAAATTGACCCAGGGCCGATTTCTTCACCTTCGCTTAACCCCTCTACCGGCAGCTTCATTATTTACCGCTAAAAAAATATTCAAATCGTGATAACTTTTTTGTTTCTCGATATTTTTGCACCATTTTTTCACAGGGTCTCAAAAAACTCTTCTAGTTTTAGAATATGTGTCGATTTTGATAATTGGTCATCTGGATTCGGAGATATTCCAAAATTCCTTGGGGGACCGACGCGTAAGCCATAACCCACGTGAATATCTCAGCCTACAGAATTTTTATCATATTCGGATATTCACTCCTTGGAATAATACATTAATGCGAGTATGTTGTGAAAAAATGAAGCAATTTGGTGCAGCCGTCTTTGAGCAATAAGCATTTATGTTTCTGGTACCACTCGGGACAAATAAAGATCTTGAAAACTCTAAAAACCATCATATCGAAATTTTCAGTTTTCTCCAAGAATACTGAACCGATTTGTCTGATTTTTTCAGAGTAGCTCCTTATTACCTAGCATTGTATAGTACACATTTTATTTCTCTGATAAATTGACCAAAAACAAAATGGCCGCGGATACATTTTGTATGGAGAATGTCGGTCCCCCAAGGAACATCGGAATATAATCAAAACTAGATCACCAATGATTAATATCGACACGGATTCTTAAACTAGAAGAGTTTTTTGAGATCTTGTGAAAAAATGGTGCAAAAATATAAAGAAACAAAAAAGTTATCGCGATTTGAATATTTTTTTAACGGTAAGAAATGAAGCTGCCGGTAGAGGGGTTAAGCCGTAAACCAGATTTACCCATACGAATCAACCAGGTTGAAGGCCTAAGCGGTGGTAAAGAAACCGCTTACCAGAGGTGTAACCTTAGGAATCGAGGCCTGTACTCAGATTTGATGGACATTTCTTTTCATAATAACGGTCTGTCGGAGCACCATGTCAGTGTGCACGTAATAATATATCCTAAAACGAAGCAATGGTACGGAAACATTCAAAATATTCAAGCATTTATACTTAATATAGGCAAATATTTTCAATGCTAAACGATCACTCCGACATCTGGTGGCTAGTAGAAGAACCGTCGAAAAAGAGGTCAGGTTGAGAATGCACCGTGTGCAGCATAGGAAGGAACACTCAATTTACACTTTTTCTCGGAATAGTTGTTTTGTAGACGATTGAAGAGGATTGAAAAACATAATAAACTTTTTTTCCTTCGAGAATATACAGATCCGGTCAGTGCTCATGTACGATTAAAGAGATAAAATTGGAAAATTGGTGTTTGGCAACATAGGTTATAAACTTCCGGATTCTTTGTTAGTGGTTAAATTTGTTGTGAAATCACGCGTATCGCAAGAATAATGGTTCAAAATGATTATGCCAATGGAAAATAGTTCAATAATCGATTGATTATGACCTAATTTCTGGGTTGAAAAATTGAATTTTGGACGTAAACAAACATTTTCAGTGACCTTTCTCCCCTTCTTCCCCAGCGACCTCTATGATGGTGGCGCATTATATTTGCCTATGGACAAATGATCCACTTACATCACTGTATCTTAAAGGAAAAAATAACAACCTACTAATGCCTTTTTTGAGGTAGTGATGCTTTAAATAAATAATAACACATTTTCATAAGAATCAGGCTAAAACAGTTTAATTTATTGTTTTATAAAAGAGAAATTAAATATCAATTTTTCAAGCAATGTTTTTTGGCAGATTTGAATTCAATCCATTCATGTGTCGTTTTTACCAAATCCCTAGAACACAAAATATTCTACAGAACTGCGGCAACACCAGGATCATTGGGAATTAGATGCATTGACAGCCAGAAAGCTAACACCGGCTGAAGACCGGTAACCAGGAACAGAAAGTATAACTTCCGTTTACGTCCAACTGTGTGTTCGAATTGCTGCTGCTGCTGACGGTAGGGGTCATAGGTTGGTGGATCCTGTGCCTGCACTGGTTCCGACAGAACTTTTGCCTTTAATGTACGAAGCTAGAATAAAAGATTGAAAAGATTTATTTTTTAATATTCAATATTACATCAATAACACAACAAGCAATTATAGCAAAATGTGTTGTTGATATGGTATCCTATAAAATCGTCGAATAACTTATGAAACGTCTTATGACCCCGGGAGTGATATGCGGGCCCAGATGGAGACCGCCAAAGCCCCAAGCGGCTGGTCTAAAGCCACGGCAGCTTCCGGGGTGGGCTCTGTTCACGCACAACGCGAACGGTGTGCAACATTTCAACCCTGATCAGTTCAGTCATCGTTTTCACCATCTTGTTGATCCTCTCTATGTAATCCATTCCCCCATATTCCCATTCATGTAAAACAAACCACATAGCTAACCTCGAGTCGCCGCGAGTATTTCGGCTACCACAACTAACAAGCACCCTTTCCTACCTGAACCTCACACACACAAACTACTTCACGCAACCCTACCGACAAACTTGAGCTCTTCATCATCACACCACCCGGACCACCGATTGCAGCATCCAGTATGTAGTACATAAGACAGTGGAAATTTCCCACCGAAGCTATTTCACTGTGCATGCAATGAATCCTTCTACCTGCAGCCTACTTAAGGAGCTTGCGTGCACAGAATTCATTCATTCAGTATTCAGTCTTTAGCCGTTGTATGGCACGCGTAATAAACCGTCGTAGTTCGAAAACCGATAACAAAAGTGTTTCCCTCACCGAAGCAGCCCAGCTAGTAGTCCTTTTCAGGACTGTTGTTAAGAAATCATTTTCACAGTCTGAGCTATCGACACCCCAGGCATTCCTTCAGGGGAAGGAATTGGCCGATCATCCCTGGCATTCCGAAGAGGAATTGGCCGCCGAAGCAGGGATCCTTCAACCGAAAGGATTGCCCTCGTCCTCTACTGTCCGTGATCGGACAGGCTCAAAAGACCTTTTTTACTCCCGGGTCCCAGGGCGTTTAGCGGAGGGGAGGTTTCGAATGCGGGATGCCTAACAAAAGGAAAGCAACTTACATTGGTATTATTTTAATGAAAATCTCCAAGATGATGGTACAGGCTTTGAGGTTATTGAAGCGACTGCTAGAGCTGTGTGGGAATACACTCACATACATCCGACGGCGGCATAGCTTGATGGGGGGGTCTGATTTTCCTTGATGAGCCCAAGTATCTACCCCTAAAGGGGGGGGGGGGGGGGGGGAGTTGGCTGATTGGATACTCCAGCTTTTGGTGACCCAATAGCGGTCTCGTTGATGGTCACCTTCACATGAGGGTTGGTCCGGTTGCCTTCGGCCGTCGTGGCCACAGAAGCAGTCTTTCGTGGGATGACTTGCCATCGGTAATCTCCGATTGGCGCCCGGAATTGACGGTGTTCCGGTGATCACTTTATGGGCGGCAGTAATTGGAGAACCGATTGATGAACCGAGGTGGCGAACTCCCGTAAAAAAACTCTTCCGAACAGCATTCGAGCCAGCCCACGGCACGTGGGCCGCAATACGACAGATCACGTTCTTGGGCTGTTGTCCCGTCTATTGCCTCACATAAAAACTGTCCGGTTTCCTTCAGCGACTCCTCGCTCATCCTCGTTTCATTGGTAGCTCAGAATTCCCGAATGCGGTGCTCATTTTCGATATCCGGCTCTCCACACAAATGAAGCTCGCTGCCCACTTACCAATGAGTGCCTCATTGTACCCACACCATCTCTCGATTTGAATTGGACGTTAGCGAACTTAACATGGAAGATTCCCTACCATCCCACATATAATTATAAAGAAAAGATGTTACCTGTGTGGTGTTATAAATGGAACTGGCAACTCTGACGTGTTATAGCTCATAATGTATGCAAACGCTTGATGCGTTACCGTATTCCAGGCAACACTCTCGATGGCCCGAAGCGGAGCATCGAGGCTTTCACTCAGCAGCAGCAGGACAGGTAAGACCTCTTCGGTAGCAGCGAGCGTGTAGGGTGATTCCTTGGTATTAGAGGCTACACATTTTGGCTTTCCTGCCAGGATGCTATTTTCTAGCACAAAATTTTAATAATGTATTGCTTACTGAGGAATCACCCATCATGCAAAACTGTTTTCACTTCGTCAACAATTGTGAAATTTGTGGAAAATCGTTTTTGTCATGTAAGGAGATAATTCTCCATCGGCAGCCATCTTGTAAATCAACGTGTGAGAAAGTTGTAAAGTGTCGAGTGAAAAATCGGAAAATGTTTGTAACTAGTGACTCCAAATAATGGCGAAATCATTACTCCGGCGGTTGTTCGTGTAGCGAATATGGAAACGGGTTGTAATTATTATCCAAGGAAATTTTCGGTAGCGGATCGTGAGGACCGCGTATTCTTCAATAGAAAACTAGCTGGAATGTCCACGCAGGGAAATGTCGGTAGCGGATCGCGATGACCGCGCATTCTATAACTGGAAATTAGCTGGAACATCCACGCAGGAAAATGTCGGTAGCGGATCGCGATGACCGCGCATTCTTTGATTAAAAATTAGCTGTAACATTCACGCAGGAAAATGTCGGTAGCGGATCATGATGACCGCGTATTCTTCAATAGGAAACTAGCTGGAATATCCATGCAGGAATTTATCGGTAGCGGATCGCGATGACCGCGCATTCTTTAATTGCAAATTAGCTGGAATATCCACGCAGGAAATTGTCGGTATCGGATCGAGATGGCCACGTCTTTTTTGAGTTGGTTGCCGATCAAATTGATCGATTATTCAGGAATATTTCAAATATATAATTCTCGACATACCACAAGCTAGTTACAAATTAGAATCATAGATATTTTTTTTTTAACAAACTGCCTAATTTAGACAGAAGATTTGATATCTTTCTTATGCCTTTATTACGGACTCTAGATTGTTTCGAGATTTTGGAGCAAATCACTATGTCGAAAGGAGGAAGATACGTAAGAGCCCCCGAATACTATGATTCGGATGATTCGGAAGAATACAACAACGTTGACGGAAACGATGAGATTAAGGAACAGTCAGATGAAGATTACGCGAGTTCCATCAACGAGGTCCTCGAAAACGATGATGATGACGATCACAGGCCATCAGATATCGATCGTCGTAATACTGAAACCAGAGCGGGCAATGAAAACCACGATTACCTTCGAAGAATGGAAACATTGCAGAACCAGTTGAATCAATTAGTCCAAGAGCTAGGCACACACCAACCCCATGCTTCGACCAAGGCTTCAACTTGCTCAGCGGTGCAAGGTGATGATCGTAGTTGGAATACCGGAGTCGACACACCAGGGCCATCCACTAGTACTGGCTGCATGCGTTGGGAGAACATACAGCCCTTTCCGAACGATGTCCCCGCAAACAGAATGTGGGAACAGTGGAACCGGTTCATTGACCGGTTTGAAATTGCCACATCAGTGTCTAACATAACCGACCCGGCGAAACGATCCCAAATTCTTTTCCTCTCCATGGGGGAGAAGCTGCAAGGCATAACACGAGCAGCCAAACTTCGTCCAAGCCTCCGAGAAGCGAATTGCTACGAAATCTTCGTAAGGAATATCGAAAATTACTTGAAATCAATGGTCGATATTCAGGGATTGAATCCTGAGAAAATTGAGAGAATCTCTCACGTATCGCTCTCTGTAACTATCATAACATGCTGCACATTATGAGAGACTGTTTATCGTATACTGCTACAACTTTGATCAGATTGGGGGGATAGTAGTGCATGATAAAACCCCTCTTAACATGCTCCAATCCTGGGGGACACTATTGCTATTGGAAGTTCGTGGATTGTTTATCGTGCCAGTAAAGAAAAACACCTACCCCCAACGGTAAACAAGCGAGAAAAATGGATTTTATCATCGCTCTCTCTTTGGGGCTCTCGCTCGCTGCTTCCATTTATCAGACTTGTTACACCTTACGATACAATGACGATCGTGGACCGCAACAGATGGGATGTTTTTCTTTGCTTGCTTTGATCGTGCTTCATACTCAAATGAGAGCGAATTCTGCAATGCCTGTCGATATTACAACAGAGTACGAAGCTTTTTGCAACTTGCGTCAGGAACCAGGCGAATCCATGATGAATTTTCACGCAAGGTTGATGGAGAAGGCCCAATCATGCCGATTTAGCGGTACCGAGGACATGTTTGTTCGTCTACAGCTCCTAAAAGGAATGCGCAATAAAGACCTAGCCAGAAGAGCACGGACGCTTGAGTACGAAACAGCTGTCATTGTCCAAGCAGCGACCCGCGAAGAAGCATATGAAGCAAATACAACATCATCGGAGTCTCCTCGCGCGTTTGCAGTAGGACGGGAGCGCCGAGCTTCGATCGGTGCCAGGCTTCAAGGAAAACGTCGTTATGGGGCATCCAGTGATAATCAGCCGCAGCCTAAAAAACAAAAAGAAGATGAAAGTAGATATCGTGGAGCGGGACGACGATCACGTTGTCCAAAATGTTCCCGCATGTACCACAAGTTTGGATCATGTCCCGCAGAGAACCGTAAATGCAACGCTTGTGGAAAGATTGGTCATTTTGCTGTAGCGTGTTGGAACAGTCGCAAAAAGAGTGCTAACAGCATTCATACCCAGGATGATCACGTAGCAGGATGGACAGACGAGGAGGAAGAGAAAAAGGTAAACGCATAATTTTTAAGCTAACTGTGTGTGATTACATTGAATTCTGTTTCGTTTTTTTTTTGAATACAATTATCGATTTATTGTTCTTTGGAAAATTAAACTGAGTCTTTTTTTTATTTATAGCAAATAAATGCCTTGTCAATCACAGACGTTCTTATTGATTGTCGAGTAGGATATTCGACTCCAATAAAATTTCTGATAGACTCCGGGGCCGACGTGAATATCATCTGTGGGGACGATTGGATCTGCTTGAAACGTCAACTACTAGGGGGGCATATCAAATTGGAGCGAATCAAACTAACGGACAAAAATAGCGACCTTCTATCCTACGCTTCAAGTAAACCTTTGTCGGTAAAGTGCGGATTCAGAGCGGAGGTTTCAGTAGTTGATCACATCAAGCCATCGGTTATTGCCGAGTTCCTTGTTGTTGCCGAGGGACGCCGTTCACTACTAGGCCGGTCAACAGCAAGTGATTTGAAGATTCTACAAGTAGGCGCATCGGTTAACACCTGTGAAGGAGCAGAAGATAGTAAAATATTCCCGAAGGTACCGGGAGTACTAATAAAGTTCAGCGTCGACAAATCTGTAACGCCAGTGAAAAATGCGTATTTTAACGTTCCAGCAGCCTATAGAGATAGCGCGCGAGCCAGGCTTCAAGACATGGAAGATAGAGGAATTATTGAACGTGTAACCAAAGCTCCAAACTGGATAAGCGGTATGTCGGCAGTACCCAAGGGAAAAGACGATTTCCGCCTCGTCGTCAACATGCGCGCAGCTAATCAGGCAATTAAGAGAGAATACTTTCGTTTACCGTTAGTGGAAGACATGAAAATCAAACTTTACGGAGCGAAATTTTTCTCTAAGCTTGATTTGACCAATGCATTCTATCACCTAGAACTGCATACAGATTCGAGAGATCTGACAACTTTCTTATCAGAGAACGGCATGTACAGGTTTACTCGCTTGATGTTCGGGGTCAATTGTGCCCGGAAATCTTTCAGAGGGAAATGTGTCGCATTCTCGAAGGGTTGGAATATACAATAGTTTTCATCGATGACGTGCTCATATTTGCGGATAACTTGGACGAACTTCGTGAAAGAGTCGCGAATGTATTGACAATTTTGAGGGCCAATAATTTGACAGTTAACGAAGCGAAGTGCGAATTCGATAAGACAAGGATTAGCTTCCTTGGACACGAGTTGGATGAATCCGGATTTAAAATTGATGAGACAAAAATCAAGGACATTCGCCGGTTTAGGGAGCCAACCACAGTTTCCGAACTCCGAAGCTTCTTAGGATTGGCTTCATTCGTTAGCCCATATATTGAAGGATTTGCAGATATTGCAAGTCCATTGTGGGCAGCTACAACCACAGGCGCCTGGAGCTGGGGCCAGGAACAAGAAAACGCTTTTCGACTCTTGAAGGAGCAAATAATCAACTGCACAACATCGCTCGGTTATTTTTCGGATCAACATCAAACTATTCTCTACACAGATGCATCACCAAATGCTCTAGGAGCAGTCCTTGTCCAACAGGAAGCCAACAATCCACCTCGCGTGATAAGTTTTGCTTCTAAAGCACTAACACCGACCGAAAAAAGATACCCTCAAAATCAGCGTGAGGCTTTAGCGTCAGTATGGGCAGTAGAACACTTTGCCTATTTTTTACTTGGAAGGCCGTTCATACTTCGAACAGATGCACAGGGTTTCACGTTTATCCTCAATAGGACACGTGAAAACTCAAAACGTGCATTTACTCGCGCAGACGGATGGGCTCTTAGGCTCAGCCCATACAAATTCAAAGTGGAATACGTACGTGGACGTGAAAACATAGCGGACCCATCGTCAAGACTTTGTGAAGGCGAAGACGACCCTTTTGATGAAGAAAACAGCCCTTGGGAAATTGCGGCTCTGGAGGCAAATCGAGTCCAATTCTTAACGGAAGGTGAGATCAAGGATGCCACTGCGAAAGACTGTCTGCTACAAGAGGTAATATAATTGAGTTTTGTTTGTAGGCTTGATTAACCTTTTAATTGTTTGGTTTTTATTTAATAGGTGGTAGACGCACTTGGCACAGGAGTATGGCCAGACCACCTCAAAAGATTTGAAACATTGGACACTGATTTGGTTTTCCAAGACGGAATCTTAACGAAAACCGGCTGTGCTATAATTCCACAGAATCTTCGCCAGAAAACACTTTCCATTGCTCATGAAGGCCACCCGTCTAAAGCGAAGTTGAAAAGTATTCTGAGGGAACGTGTGTGGTGGCCTAACATGGCGAAAGAGGCAGAAGCGTGGGTAGATTCTTGTGTGGTATGCGCAACGAATGGAAGACCCGAGAAAGCAACCCCGATGAAGCGAGTTTTTGCACCTAAATCAGTATGGGAAACTATTGCGGTGGATTTTAACGGTCTTTACATGAAATACGGTGGCATCTCTGTTTTGGTCATTGTCGACTACCGGTCCAGGTTTATCATTGCTAAACCAGTCAAATCTACCAGCTTTGAGAACACCAGGAAAGTTTTTCAAACTGTGTTCGAAAAAGAGGGTTTTCCGCAAAGCATAAAGTCGGACAACGGCCCACCATTTAATGGGGATGAGTATAGACAATACTGTACCGAACGTGGAATTCATGTAATATTCTCTACTCCACTGCATCCCCAGCAAAATGGGTTAGCCGAAAGCTGCATTTTAATAAATTAATTTGGTAATTAATAAAGCCATGGCCGCTGCAGCTTCCAGTGGGACTGATTATATCGAAGAACTTAATTCAGCAGTTCAAGCGTATAACTCGGCTGGCCATTCCATTACTAAACTGCCACCGGAAGAAGTGTTTATGGCACGCAAAATAAGACGAGGACTTCCACTGTTAAACCGAGGCAAGGTAACGATTGATGACGACTTACTGAACACCAGAGACAGAGAATCTAAGGTAAACGCGAAGAAAAGGGAAGATCAGAAACGAGGAGCACGCCCGTGCCAAATAAAACCTGGCGATAAAGTTATTGTTGAGAGGCAGAACCGTGCGAAAGCAGAGTCTCGGTTTGACCCTCGAAGATACACCGTCAGAGAAGAACAGAATGGTATGCTGGTTCTAATCGATGAAAACGGACAGGTTATCAAAAGACACGTTTCGCAAACGAAGCGAGTTTTTGATTGGAGGCGACCCGATGAGACAGATTCCGGAACAAGTAATAACCATCCAGAGGAAATCCAGGATCCTGAACCAAATACCGCGGACAAGAATGAAAATCCAGGCCCGAGCAGTCGTCCTGCAAGAGAGAAGCATACTCCAGCATACCTCAAGCATTTTGTTCACATGACTGAGAACATCAATTAAGAACCACTGTGTTGAATAGAAGATTCGAAATAAAGAAAATCTCACCGCAGTCATCCTTGGCCCCAAATGATCGCTGATCCTCCTTCTTTTCCGGAAAATCCGATTGGTCCTAAATTTGCCGTTGTTTGACTCCTTTGTCGCTCTTCATTTTTCAAGTTTTCTTCAGAAAATGCGAGAAACTAGAAGTAAACACATTTTCTGACAAGGGTTGAAGATTGAGATCGAACGAGAATCTGTTTGACAGATGGTATGTGAAGCTCAATGTGAAGCTGTTCGGGGTGTGCAGAAATCAATGATGTAGATCGCAAGGTTCGTCAAACCATTTTCAACACGGAAAACAAAAGTGTTTCAAAAGGGAAAGATTTCTCGCGTAACTTTTCAAAACGTCCTAAGTAACAAATGTAAACAATGTAATTTTGTTTTTCATAGTTATTTTTGTTTCTTTTTCTTTGGAGAAAGAGGAGGATGTGTGGTGTTATAAATGGAACTGGCAACTCTGACGTGTTATAGCTCATAATGTATGCAAACGCTTGATGCGTTACCGTATTCCAGGCAACACTCTCGATGGCCCGAAGCGGAGCATCGAGGCTTTCACTCAGCAGCAGCAGGACAGGTAAGACCTCTTCGGTAGCAGCGAGCGTGTTGGGTGATTCCTTGGTATTAGAGGCTACACATTACCGTACATGTACGGTAACAGTCCCTTACTGGTCAGGGAAAAAAAGGAAGAATTCACAATTGTTCATTTTTTTTAAAGTAAATAATTACTAATACTAACAAAACTAGACACGGAAAAAAGCATTATTAATCCAACATCTTCTAAAACTATTGAAAGGACGTTAACCGTAGGTATACAAAATACATCATAAGTGATTGGGAACAAGCTTTTTGTTTTGATGACTCAATTAGACTCTATTGAACTATCTCAGACTGTCTATGGTGAGTCGATTTACTGTACGTTGGTGTACTTCAACATCATGCTAAACATCTCGCCTACAAGCCAGTGTCAAAATAATTGTCTCGTGGGACACGAATAGCTAGTCAACCAAAACTAGTTATCATATGAATTGCCTATCTGTAATAATCCTAGAAAGTTATATGTACAATGGAGCTATAGATTATTGAAATGGTAGCCATAGGCCAGGCCATATTTATGACCTTTGTTTACTTATACTTAGTAGTGATTCAAAATACATAAAACTTCGTACAACAACTATGACTGCTCACACCACCGTCAGGCGAGTACAGATGCACAAGGAGTGTTGAATAACTCACATCGGGGAAGAGCAAAAAGGTGTTGAGGTACGACTATATACAAATGGAGAGTGATTGTTACATTCGAGCACTGATTCCATTGTGTCCCAGTTACCCTAACAAAGTAAACTGACAATGATCGACCGAATTGGGTCGTGAAGAGGTCAAGTCCGGACTTTTTCTTGGATGCCCATTTTTAGATATGGAGCTCATCTTGCGCGCGTGTGTTTACTAAAATTCCCGTAAGTAGAGGACGTCTCCTCATTTGAACGGTTATTGTTTGTTAAATTGAACCCTACTTGCTTCCTACAAGAACCATAGCATCAACGCAACGTGCTTCAAGGTGAAAGCTACGTTAGTGAACAAGAGGTAGAGGATAAAGGGTGGGTCAACAATTGTATGGAGGTAATGGAAATGAGATGCCTTTCCTGACAAAAAAAATCGAGATCAGAATGAATGGATTCTCTAATAATGATTCGTTGTGTAGCAATAGTGTCACCGGCTATTGCTACGATCGTCCTCTGGAGGTATTGAATATGAGAAACTATGGCTACTTTAGAAAATATTTCAAGTCTAACCGGAGTAGCAGACACGGTTTGGTCAATGTCGTCTGAACTCAATGGAGGTTATTTACGTCAGATCATCAGCCTAGAAAGCTCAGTGTCTCATCCAAATTTCGATGTGCCGATGTAGTCTAACCTTGCTGGCTAGGCGTTTGGACATTATTCGTCGATGGAAACACGATTAAGTGACAGTTAGATGGTATGGTCTCGAAATTTTTTATTCTCGTCTACTTGACCTTACGTCAAGCCTCGGAATTAATCAGTTATTCAGATGTGAGGTTAAAGTATATGAATATCAACTGTCAAGTTACTTGATCTGGAAGATAGAGGTTGGGGACACATTTTGTGGAAATCAAACTAGAGCAACTGATGTGAATCTACCACTTAATACTTGACTTCATAGTGAGTGATTTGATACAATGTTGAACGATCAACAACTGTGTTGACTCCCGACACCAGAAAGTGTATAGACAGGTCCGTCCCACTCGGGCTCAGGTTGGGTACCACTTCTAGTACTGCATTTGGTCCCTCGGTAGTGCAAAGGTACCCAAGTTTGACAGATCGCAGTACACTTTTCACGGCATTCTAGATTACCTTATGAGCCATACAAATTTGGGCAACTGCAAGGGACATGGAGGTCTTTAATGTGTCTTTGGTATAGACCTTGATTTGAGCTTTGATACATTAAGTATTTGAGTCAGTTCTAAAAGAGTCTACCTGTTGAATACGCTTTTGATCACTCGTGCTGTATTTTGCTACGCAATCTTACGAAGCCAAGCTGCAGAACACACGCATACGAATCAAGGTTGTTTTCCGTATCTAGCCTGACCAGAAGATTTCAAAGAAAGCTAATTTGTTTGAAAGAAAAGATGTTACCGTACATGTACGGTAACACTTATTAATAACAAAATATTTTTTTTTTTATCTTTATTAACGAGATTTTTAGCCCTGGGCTAGTTCATCTCGGGACCAACGGCTTTACTTCCCTTCCGAAGGAAGTCGTCACAACAATTTTTTGTCAGTGACTATCTCGGGGATGGGATTTGATCCCAGGTCCTCGGCGTGAGAGGCGTGCGTTCTAACCACTACACCAGGTCCGTCCCCATAACAAAATATACTATCATGGTAAAATTTGTTATTTGCGCAAAAATACTAATCAACATAAATTATGAGAAGAACAAACTTTGTCATCATAGCAACATATGTTATTATTTTGATATTTATAACTTATGAAAATAAAGCATTATATCAAAATTCGCCACCATGACTAATTCTAAATTCTATATGAACTATTATTAAAAGAAGAAAGAAGAAGAAAGATTGGTACCTGAAGGAATAAAATAGATCCCTTTGTGTGGTCCTTAGCCTCACTCCTATCCCTACCTCCTCTCGGTACGAGCAATATCGTCCGAGTGCCAGAAAAGGACTTCAAGCTATACTGTGCACTATGGCCCTCCAAACATTTAGTGGAAATGGTCTTCCGGAAATCTAGAGAATTGGTGTCAGGCCCTGCAAGCCAGCCGTAAAAATTAAGCAACGAGTAATCAACGAGAAAATACGAATCGGGACAATCGGCGAAGGTACTAGCTATTGGAAGCTCGGTAAGTGGAACTGAAAATCTCTCAACTTCATCGGGAGCACACGCATACTCGCCGATGTGCTGAAGGACCCCGGATTCGGCATCGTAGCGTTGCAGGAAGCGTGTTGGAAGGGATCAATCGTGCGAACGTTTAGAGGTCACCACACCATCACCAGAACTGCGGCAACACATTTTGATTTCCGAGTGTTGTGAACGAACGGAATAGCAGGTGCATTTTGGCCCAATTTCCCCACTTGCTTTCCGGCACGGCTCGTCTCTATCATGAACGATAGATGATAGACGCCGAAGAACAACAGCATCACAGCAGAACGCCATCGACTGCAACAGCAGCAAGATGCTGCCCGCGTGCGCTCTCCGCAGTACTTTTTAATATGCTGTAATATTGTGTACATAATGTAAATAGTTCTGTGAATAAATATGCATGTTTTATATATCCGTTTACGTCCGCGTGTGAATGCTTTATTCGGCAACCAATCGCTTTTCCCCGGACGTAACACCGAGCTACGAAAAAATACATACAAAAATCTGAAGTGTACCCCGTCTAAAGGCGGGGTTGGGTATTAGAGGGCCAATGAGAGAATGTGCAAGTTGAGGCCGGATCTTCAACTTCAGCCTAATAAACGTACACAGCCCTCACTCCGGAAACACTGATGATTTCAAAATCATCATAGAAGATCAAAACGCCCAGGTTAGCCAGGAGGAGGAGTTCAGACCGACTATTGGAAAGTTCGCTCACTTGATTTCGCCGCCTCCAAGAATATGGCCATTCATAGCACCTACTTCCAGAACAGCATTTCATACCGACTCTTGGAGACCACCACAACAGACAGAATCACAAATCGATCAAGTTCTGATTGATGGTCGGCACTTCTCCGACATTATCGACGTCAGGACCTATCGTTGCGCTAACATTTATCTTTTCGTCATTAACAGCGTACGGTACTGACGACCGCCCCGGTATGATTAGTCGCAACTGTATACGCGCAGCACTGGAAGAGGGTGAGGTGGATGAAGCCCCTCTCGAGGACTGCTGGAGTACCAACGTATTTTGACAGCTACTAAAGGTACGCTGCATTTTTTTGTATCTTACACGAAAATCCTCACACAGATAAAATAGTTATGAAAATCAGTCAGATTTGTACTGAAATCGGAATATAAATTCAGTTTACTCAATTGGCTTGTTTACATGTATCCAGTTTTTTACATATCATGATTCTACGTTGAACATTGAGCCAGAATCCAAAGTTTCATAATTTTCCGTGCCCTGGAACTATTTGCAAAACACATTTGAAGTCAGTATGGAAATCGCTTTTGAAACATTGCTCGTCAAATGTTACTACGGGACGAGCTGTCATTATGTAAATTGAAATGTCATTGAGTCTACAAATTTACCGATGGCTAACATTTTTAGGCTAAAACTTGAAAATAAATACCATGAATTTTTCGTCTGTTCTAAGCACTTCCGAGAATCAGATAGCAGTACCTTAGCGGAAGAAAATAAATAAAATCCTGATGTATGTTTTGAACAACTATCGAAAGTGAAATTATTTTTTTTTTTTTTTTAAGACACTGACACGTTAATGCTTCCAGTGGGCATTTATGCCCTTTGAAGGAAGCACCACACTAGACAACGGACTAGCATGCAACGCCCAGTGGCACAGTCGGAAAACATTCCTCACGAAAAGTTTACCGGCCTGAGGCAAGAATCGAACCCACACTCCCTAGCACGATGCGGCTAAATGTCTGGTAACACTAACCGCACGGCTACGAAGCCCACAAATTCCGAACAATGAACAACAAGCAAATGCGCCTTGTGTTCTTTATTTTATTATACCTATCTAAAATATCGAAAGGGTCGATCGGAAGTCTTCCAAAAACACTGATGTAAAGCTTGAAACTTTTCAGTATACTTAACTCAAAACCGACCTAAATGTCACTCTCATTTCTTTGTATTTGGGCCCCTCATGTGACCTAGGCATTCGGTCAAATTTCCCAAATTATATCAGATTCAATTTCGGCTTTCCGTACAATATGGCCTTTCTATGTACATATAGTAAAGATATTCTTGTACATAAAAAAACAACTTGCAGGGCTAGTTATTTCTGAGGGAGGTAATGGGCTGTGATGAGAAACATGAAAAATACTCCATATAAATCTAACAAATGCATTAAATGACCTCCCAATCGGATACGTAACAAATTATTCTGCTAAGCTATCGATATTTTGTTATCCTAAGTACCTAAATTTACCTAATTTGTATTAAAATATAACAAATGCCATACAAATCCGGAAAAAGTTCATAACTATCTACTAATACTAATGCACAGTCGTGAATAGCATACCTTCTATAGGACGGATTTCACGCCAACTCGACACGCGATTGGCAGCACCCCTTCAGAATTCAATGAAACTTTCTGGATGTCAAAAGTATGTAAAACTAAGATACTTTGCATATTTTGTTTTTTTCAAAATCGATCTAGACTAACATTTGGGAAGGGTCAAAGTTTTTTTTACTTTTTTTTTATAAACCCGTATAACTCAAAAACGGTAAGACCTACAAAAAAGTGTTGTATGGGGAACTGTCGTGAAATTTCCTGAAGTTTTAGAGAAAAATATTGAAAAAATAAAAACACATTTTCTACACTGAAAAAAAAATTATTCAAAACTTTAAAGTCGATTTAAAAAAACGGCCACTTCAGATTTTGATCATCCTTAAGCAAAAAGTTTGTTAATTAAATTTACTAAAAGTCGTCCATACATTGCAAATTGGGCATATTTTAGAGAAAAAAGTTTTTCAAACATCGAATTTTTTAAGTCCCAAAGTTTTTTTTTTACTCTTTTTTAAAAACCCGTATAACTCGAAAACGGTAAGACCTACAAAAAAGTGTTGTATGGGGGACTGTCGTGAAATTTCCTGAAGTTTTAGAAAAAAATATTGAAAAAATAAAAACACATTTTCTACACTAAAAAAAAATATTCAAAATTTTAAAGCCGATTTAAGATCAATTGAATTTAAATAAAAAAACTGTATAATTCCGTTTTATTTCTTTTAACTACTCCCAATAAAACAAATATAATCTATTTTGTGATTAAAACTCATTTATCACTTTAAAATATGATCATACTAGACTATTTAAAGCGAAATAAAAAAAAATAAAAAAAATCATTTTGGACTTAAAAAATTCGATGTTAGAAAAACTTTTTTCCCTAAAATATGCCCAATTTGCAATGTATGGACAACTTTTAGTAAATTTAATTACGAAACTTTTTGCTTAAGGATGATTAAAATCTGAAATGGCCGTTTTTTTTTTAAATCGACTTTAAAGTTTTGAATATTTTTTTTTCAGTGTAGAAAATGTGTTTTTATTTTTTCGATATTTTTTTCTAAAACGTCAGGAAATTGCACGACAGTTCCCCATACAACACTTTTTCGTAGGTCTTACCGTTTTCGAGTTATACGGGTTTATAAAAAAAGTAAAAATAAACTTTGACCCTTTCCAAATGTTAGTCTAGATCGATTTTGAAAAAACAAAGTATGTAAAGTATCTTAGTTTCACATAGTCTTCACACCCAGAAAGTTTCATTGAATTCTGAAGGGGTGCTGCCAATCCCTTTGTCGAGTTGGCGTGAAATCCGTCATAGCTGTCAATATACTTAGCTGGAGTACAGCGAAAGCAACCATCAACGATGCAGCTAAGAGCAACGTCGGGTACGTTCGACGAGGAATGTAGACAGATTCTTCAGGAGAAGAATACAGCGGCGCGGGCGGTCATGCTGCAGCAAGGTAATATCCGGCAGAACGTGGAACGTTATAGACGGAAACGACAGCAGCAGACCCGCCTCTTTCGAGAGAAAAAAACGCCGCCTGGAGGACACGAGTAAGTTCTATCAGAAGCTCAACGCATTCCGCAAAGGCTACGTGCTGCGAGCCGAGATATGCATGGATAAGGATGGGAGCATCTTGACGGACGAACGTGAGGTGATCGAAAGGTGGAAGCAGCACTTCGTCAAACACCTGAATGGCGCTGAGAGCACAGGCAATGAAGGTCGAGACAATGGAGGAAAAAGGGGGGGGGGGGGGTATACGCAACGAGGCGCGCCTACCGTTCATTTTTTGTGAGTGTATTCGTTTGGCTCACAACGCTGCTAGGCATCCCGCTGTTTGAGTGTTGAAATGCATCAGCATTTGCTGCCTGGCATGGCCCGCGTTTCGACCTGTGCAGTTTGGGTCGGCCCGCATGAGAGATGATGCTGTTTGGGCCGGCCCGCCCGAGAGATGATTGTTAGGCGAGCTTTGTTTGTAGTTGACAGCCGTACACCCACCCTGGGAGGAAATGCCTTCGTCAGTACTGCGGATCATTGAAAACAACCAGCCCCCACTTTGAGAGAGGTTAAGGATTCCATGCACCAGCTCAAGAAAAATAAAGCTGCTGGTAAGGATGTTTCGGAACTGAACTCATAAAGATGGACCCGGAGAGGTTGGCCATTTGTCTGCATCCGCTGATAGGCATAATCTGAGAAACAGAACAGCTACCGGAGGAGTGGAAGGAAGGGGTAATATGCACCATCTACAAGAAGGATGACAAGTTAGATTGTGAGCTCTTTCGAGCGATCATCATTCTAAATACGGCCTACAAAGTATTATCCCAGGTCATCTTCCGTCGTCTGTCACCCATAGTTAACGAGTTCGTGGAAAGTTATCAAACCGGCTTAATTGACGGTAGATCGACAACGGACCAGATCTTTACTGTACGGCAAATCCTCCAAAAATGTCGTGAATACCAGGTCCCAACGCATCATCTTTTCATCTATTTAAAGGTGGCATACGATAGTATCGACCGCGCAGAGCTATAGAAAATCATGGACTAGAAAAGCTTTCCCGGGAAGCTCACAAGATTGATAAGAGCAACGATGAAAAATGTGCAGAATTGTGTGAAGGTTTCAGGCGAACATTCCAGTTCGTTTGAATCCCGCCGGGGACTACGACAAGGTGGTGCCGGGGAACGATTTTCACGAGATTTATTTGCTTCGCGGATGATATGGACATTGTCGGCCGAACATTTGAAAACGTGGCAGACCTGTACACCCGCCCGAAACCCGAGACAGCAAAAGTTGAAAACCAAAAACAAAGTACATGCTAGTAGGTGGAGCCGAGCGCGACTAAGCTCGCATAGGTAGCAGTGTTACGATACGGGGATAAGTTCGAGGGTGTTGGATCCTTGCTGACGGCTGATAATAACGTTAGCCGTGAAATACGTAGGCGCATCATCAGTGGAAGTCAGGCCAACTATGGTCTCCACAAGAAGCTGCGGTCAAAAAAGATTCACACCCGCACCAAATGTACCATGTACAAAACGCTCATAAGGCGGCATCCACAAATTACGTAACGCTCTAGGGGGGGGGGGGGTAGGTTCAAGCGTTACGGCTCATACAAAAATTTAAAATTTTTCATACAAAAAGCGTTACGGAGGGGTGGGAGTCACAAATTTCCAATTTTAGCGTTACGTAATAAATGGACGCCGCCTAACATCGATAGTCCTCTACGGGCATGAAACGTGGAAGTTGCTCGAGGAGGACCTGCAAACACTTGGAGTCTTCGATCGCCGTGTGCTTAGAACGATCTTTGGAGATTAGCCGGGAAACGGTGTGTGGCGGCGAAGGATGAACCACGAGCTCGCTCAACTCTACGGCAAATCCAGTATCTTGAAGATGTCCAAAGCTGAGGATTGAGAGATGCGGCCACGAATCGAGTATTATGGCGTGAAATTGTTGAGTCAGATCAGTCTGTTTAGATGTTAACTAAATAAATGAAATGAATGAATAACATAGTTTGTTCAAGCACTTTTATAAAAACGTTTTTTTTTTTTTTGTTTTTATCATATCGGTTTACTTTGAATATGAACAGTGTTTTCAAATGTTGGTCTAGAAACTCTTGTGCAGAAGAAATTAGTTTGTAGTGTTTCACTTCGTACAAATGTTTTTGCACGGTTTTAATACATACCAGGAAAAATCCAAGCGACGCACTAGCATATATCCAGGAAATATAATATCCTGCTTTCCGAAGGAAAATACTGCATAGTAAAATCGACACAATGGAAGCGTACTTATAACCAGTGAGAGCCAACAAATCCAAGGTTTTCAGCGTCGTAGGAATGTTGGCTATGTATAATGCTAATGTATAGATGACAAGCTCGAAAATGCTGTAGGCAAGTGCACTTGACGCCTGAATTCCTAGCTGTTCTGGAGAAAAGCGATTTTGAAAACCTGGAACGAAAAAAAAACAATAATAAGAAAGGGTAAAAACATGAAAAAAGAAAATAAATGCAAATTTTATAGTGTTTAATTTCCTATACGAATATACAGAAAAAAAAAACCTTAAGGTACAGCGTGGTAACCCAAGTAACCAAATAGGACTTTTATTCACCTTGCGTGCTAATGTATACTCCCGTTCAAAAGTTTGGGTTCGCCCCCTAAAAAACAAACAAGAGTGTGTTCAGTAGGGGGACATGGGGCAAGAAGGACACCCGGGGCAAAAGTGCCACCTTTAATATCACGTAGTTCAAATCATTTTTTTTTTGTTTAACGCAGGATGAGAATAAATTGAGTACTATTTGAGGGTTGTGTAAATAATACAGTTAAAAATGTTGAGTACAAAAAATTAAAAAAATGTATTTAACTCACCAACGCAAAAAATGCGAAAATATTATAAGAATGTAAGACTGGAAAACAAGGTTTGACTCCCAATAAATACAAAACATATTTATTTTTCCGCACAGTGTTGATGATTTTCAATTGTTCAATATAGCTGTGAGGAAATTTTTTCGAAAAAGTTCTTTTGACATTAATTTTTACATACATAAAAACAGTATGTTTTATGGGGCAAGAGGGACACCGCAATTTTCTCATATAAAATCAAATGAACTTTCATTTTTCTTGTTTGAAATTGCATTAAATCAATGCTTCCTACTAAATAAAATCAAAATAAACCATCTTGGACATTCAAAATGGTTTCTGAAATATTTTACTATTATTGTTACAGTAAAATAAGATGAGAACTAAATTAATTTCGTAAAATTAATTTTTAACTATAAGTCAGCTTTTATCCCACAGTTTTTATCTTTACTTACTCTAGAATTTATCGTTTAGGTGGGGAAATAATAATACACAACATTTGTGGCATTTTGCTCTGGTGGTCTTCTTGCCCCATACGAGTGGCACTCTTGCCCCGTGCCTCGTTGAAAAACCTCATAAGAAGGGACATTTTCAAAAATATCAAATCATCATGTAATTCTTATATTTTTGAAATCTCTCGATAACATCATTTAGAACAGGAGGTGAGCTTGCTCCTACACTGGAATAATCTTCAAAAATTGTGCTAATCAACCATGATTTGAACCTATATATCTTAAGGTGTCCTTCTTGCCCCCAGCCCCCCTATATGTCTCTGTGATTGAACGCCCAATTGCATCTCTTTATGGCGCAATCGAAAGGCAATGAGTTATTCTTATTTCTTAGGTATCTTGCCAAATTTTGTTTGTATTTTGAATTTTGTTACCTCAAATTTTATTTAAAGTTGTGACATTTTTCGAAGAAAACACTTTAAAAACATGGCTAATTTTCTCAAACAAAACACGATCCATTTTCGTGTTACACGGTGCGGAAATCAGTAGTGGCAGTGTTTTGGAGAGCCTAAGCAAGACGCTTTGTTTTCGGGACGCCGGGAGTTGTTTTTCGTTTCGCGAGTTTTGCTGGGCAGTGTTTCGGAGGGCCCAAGCAGGACGCTTTGTTTTCGGGACGCCGGAAGTCGTTTTTCGTTTCGCGAGTTTTGCTGGGCAGTGTTTTGGAGAGCCCAAGCAAGACGCTTTGTTTTCGGGACGCCGGGAGTTGTTTTTCGTTTCGCGAGTTTTGCTGGGCAGTGTTTCGGAGAGCCCAAGCAGGACGCTTTGTTTTCGAGACGCCGGGAGTCGTTTTTCGTTTCGCGAGTTTTGCTGGGCAGTGTTTCGGTGGGCCCAAGCAGTACGCTTTGTTTTCGAGACGCCGGGAGTCGTTTTTCGTTTCGCGAGTTTTGCTGGGCAGTGTTTCGGAGAGCCCAAACAAGACGGTTCGTTTTCGGGACGCCGAGAAGCTTTACGGTTCGCGTTGTGTGAGTCCGAAAAGATATCTGTGTTAAGTCGAGGATGGATTACCAACTGGTGAGCTCGTTTCATGCTTATAATGATAAATATTTTCATGAAAACGTTATTTTATTTAATGTTCAAATAAACTTTGAATGGTTCGTCACTACAAGTGTCGGCATTATGCCTGTTTTATATAATTTCAATATACATATATTTTCTCTCTTTAACATTACTAAAAACATCTTTTGAATGGTTCGACATTATGGATGTTGACGTATATTTTAAAACTCCTATCAAAAACTTTTCATCTCGAGACAATAATGTACAGCGTTACTCTTCTGTGATTTTCAAACAAACTATGTTTGGTTCGTCACTAAAAGTATCGGCATCGTTCCTTTTTCATATTATTTAAAATATATACATATATATTTTTCTTTTTGCCATTACTTAAAACATTTTTTGAATGGTTCGACATAATGGATGTTGACGTATATTTTTTATCTTCTACCGAAAACTTCTCGAGACAAAATGCAAAACTAGCTTTAAGTTTAAGTTGTATTTTCCCTCCTTATCCATGGATCGCATCACTGACCAATGGTGACTCCCAGATCTTTTCCTCCCTCACTAATAAACACCCTCCCCGTGGTGATTGTGGAGATGCAGAGGTATTCTCGGTCTCTAGAAGCAACAATAATTACACCCTAACATTCCTTCCCCATCCCAACTGACTGTAAGGACTTGGCCGGCGCCGTTATTGATCAATAATATTAGATCTGCTAAAGTTGTACTTCGAAAATAAGCGGAAACTCCCATCCCTTATTCATTTGGATCGTAGTGCAATTCTTACCAGTTCCGATCAATCACGGAGTAGCAACCATTGACATGTACAGTCAGTCTATGCTATGCTATGCTATGCTATGCTATGCTACACGGTGCGGAAATCAGTAGTGGGACTGATATGCGGTTACTTTTCATTAAGGGACAATTCGACTTGGTGTATTTTACTGATTTTATCAAACAAATTATGTGTTTCTATTAGTGCAGCTGGAAGACCATAGTCACTGCAGTGAAAGATATGCTGAAAACTGAACCAAACTCAATTTTGATGAAAATGCAGATGGGACTTACTTATTCACGGCAGCATAGTGGGACAAAAGTTTAAGCAGGGGGGCGAAAGTTCGACCCATATATAAACACGCGGAAAAATTTGTAAATCATCTAAAATCTACACATTGCCTTTAAGCTTTGCGAAATGTGCCTGTTCGTGCGATAAAAGTGACCAAAATTTCACATTTTCACTTAATTTTGCAAAAAATCTAAAATTTTGAGGTATTACAAAACTTTGTTTTGAGATATTTTGTGATGATTTTTTTCTTGACAAATTGAAATTACTAAACAATTTTAAAACATTAAAAGAACAACTTAACGATATGATATAGCAAAGTTCTAGATTTAGACGAGATGATTATGACAGTTTTTGTGTTTTCGATTAAATATCACTTTAATATTACTCTAATCTAATTGTTATTACTATTGAAGTCGAGATTAGAAAAACTACTCAAAAATATATGTTGAAATCCAAATGAAAATTTGAAAACAAATGCCCATTCTGCTCTAATAAGGCATAAAATATCTCAAACATACAATTTAAGCCATTTAAAAGGGAGATTGAGGTTTTGGTTGACATTTATTCTAAATCACACCACTGTGCATCGCCGCGTATGATTCTGAGTGATACCACAATTTTATAAATGGTGAAAGTTATTTGAATCTCAATGTTCTAAATTTAAAGGACTAAGAACCATAATTTATTGTACTGACAGTACAACACATAATTTAATTATTCAAATCAGACTTTAACTAAGTTTTAAACTCTCACATATATATAGCTTTCTTCTACATAAGGGGCCGTTTTGCGCCGTATAGTGTAAAACTAAACACAAAATAATGTTTAAAAAAAGTGTTCTCAAAAAAATGTGAAGTACCTTTAAAAAAATACAACAGTGGGATGAAAGAAGACACTTCATACTACAAATCAACTTATAAGACGATTAATTTGTAATGTGTTACGGCTGATGTTCAAATTAATCTTTATTCTCTTTCGTGTGTACACAGATCTTCTGATGAAGGAATATGTATGAGCCTTTGTACGTGCCATAAATTCTTTTGTTCTTTTGATTTTTACTGTGCTATCCCGCTCTCTCTCACTCTGAAAAAAGGGCGCACAGTAAAAGTCAAAGTTTTATGGCATGCATAGGCTCATATAAGTTTTCAAGTTGCCCGTAAGAGAGAGCGAGACAGCACCAACACACGGCGCACAGTAAAAGTCATGAGAACAAAAGAATTTATGGCACGTACAGAGGCTCATGGGTAAGTAGGGGAACACGGGGCAGTATGGACACCCTAAGGAATTTTCCTATTTTGACTGTAAAGACACGAATATTATACAGTTTTCAATGTGCAGTATGCTTTTTAGAGTTCTCAAGCATTTGTTAAACATTGTTGCAAAATTTTGAAAAAAATATTTTGTTTGCAAAAATGGGTTTAAAAAAAGCTCATATTTGGTAGTCACCATCAAGCTAGCGGGGCAAAGTGGACACCCCCATGGGGCAGTATGGACACCTTAACGTTTATAGGAAAATTGTCCCACGATCATTCCCAAACCTCGAAAAATGAAGTACACATTCAGGGAACCATAGCGATAGATCACTGTGCCACTGAAAACATGATTAAAACCAATTTCCGACATTTTTCGTAGTGATACCTTAAATATTGCCTCCAGATTAGTTTTAATACAGAACTGACGATTTTCAACCAATTTGTGGTTCCGAATCATAATCATTGCATTGCATGCTTAATTGTTTTTGGATAGTTTTGTGTATGAAGTTACATTTCTTTTTCTTTAAAGTGCCAGCTCTACTTTGTCACTCGGTGTCCATATTGCCCCAACAGTACAGGAAATTTTCATATAAGTTTTTCAGTGTCTCAAAGTAGCAGAAAAAAAATCTACTATATTTTTGAATTTAGCATAAATAATTGAAGATTCAGTCAAGAGCTACATTTTCGGTCAACTTGCAGTCATTTGCCTCTGAAACCTTGTTTGGTGAGGTGTGAATGTTATAATTTTGAAACTAAATAAAATCATGCTCCATTTTTTGGTTTGAAATCAATGTATAAAACATTTTTTCTGAAATTTTAGTGGACAACTTACTCTTTCGACAGGCAACTGAAATATTGTTTGCATCTAAAGTGTAAAATTATTCGCATATGCGAAGATACAGGGGGTGTCCATTCTGCCCCGGGTGTCCATACTGCCCCCGGTACCCCTATATAATCATGTTATAGCAATCCATTTTATGGTATCTTCAGATATAACCAGGGCACAGTGGCGCATGGCCGGACAAAACCTCAAAAATTCATGTTCTCAAAATCACTCGTCAATATTTTTTATTGACTTCTATACTATTGAGCGAAAATTTCTCAAAATTTGAAATTGATCTGTTCTGTTTTCGATTTTTGGCAGCATCGTAAGTGTGGGAAAGTCAGCAAAATTGGACTGCTCGAAATGCATCAACTATGATTCACCTAGCAAACTTCAAACAGCTGTATCTCAACGAAATCATAATCGATTTAAGCTCAATAGGTTCCATTTGAAAGCGTAGATATAAGCCTTAGTTTTGGGTACAATTATATAAATTTTAACATATCAAGTTGTTATTTGTAGTAAAAAAAGTTTCAAACAATCTTTCTCCAAAATTTTGTGAAATTTTCAAAACTTCGTACGTTTTATGTTAAGTGTTTCGGGATTATGAGTCACTCACTATGAAGCAGCAAATCATCCATACTTTCAAACGTGCAATAACATCTTGCCCCTCTTTGCCCCTAGAGGAGAAAATTCCATTTTCATTTTTCATTTTAATTTATCGATTTCATCATTCAAATCTTCATAATTTGTCATAATTCGTTTGAAACTTTAGTGGAATTACTAAAAGGAAGTCAAATTTGTACCTCTAGTTCAGGTTTATGAACAAATTTCTGCATTACAACAACAAAAATTGAAGTAATAGCCTTTTTATACGATTGGATGAAAAAACTTAATATGGACCAATTTCACTAGAAAATCGAATTTTCAATTTGACTGTTATTTCCAACGGGATGATATCAGGTATCCAAGATAATTAACAGATTACCATTATCAAGCAATTTGAGACGTATTTGAGGTTTTGTCCGAACTTTGTATGAAGGACCGCCACTGTGCAGGGGTTGAATCCTGAGGAAATTGAGAGTATCTCTCACGTATCGCTCTCTGTAACTATCATAATATACAGCACATGATGAGAGTATGTTTATCGTATACTGGTACAACTTTCATCAGATCATGGGGAATAGCAGTGCATGATATAACCCCTCTAAACAAGCTCCAAACCTGGGGGACAGAATTGCTATCGGAAGTTCGGGGATTGTTTAGCGTGCCATTAAAGTAGAACACCTACCCCCAACAGAAAACAAGCGAGAAAAATGGATTTTATCTCTCGTTTGCTGCTTTTATTTATCAGACTTGTTACAACTTGCAATCGTGGACCGCAACAGATCGGGTGTTGTTCTTCTTTTTTGACATGAAATCACCTGTAGAAATTCAATTTCAAAACCTATAGCATATATTTTTTTGGCAATAATATGCTTATAGAAGTTTTTTTTTTTTAAAGAAAGACACGGACACGTTAATGCTTCCAGTGGACGGTTATGCCCTTTGAAGGAAGCACCACACTAGACAACGGACTAGCATGCAACGCCCAGTGGCACAGTCGAAATACGTTCCTGACGAAAAGTTTTCCGGACTGAAGCGGGAATCGAACCCACACTCCTTGACTCGATGCGGCTAAATGCTTGGTAACACTAACCACACGGCCACGAATTTTTTGGGCTGCAAAACGGTGAGTCGACAACTAGGAAGGAGCGTTCAACACAGCTCTGGTCCTCACAAGTCCCTACCTCACGCTTCCACGGGTCAAACGATGACAAAGACCGCCAGCTAAGGGTTGCGTACTTAGCTGGTAGTGCAGCCTGGGCACTGTTGTCCTTCTGACATCAGCTAGATTGAGGAGGTACGTCTCGAGCGTCTGTTCACCAGGAGGTGCGGCTCAAACAGCGTCTGTTCTGGTATCCAGCGGCTGATCAAGAAATGCTGAATCGCGCACAGCTAAATCCAAGGTGGTAGCCCCATCAGCGCGATCGTCCTAGTGTTAGTTGGGACGTTAAACAGAGCTGGCACGATGGCGCTCCGGCGAGACAGGAGTGTTGGCGTAGGCCCAATAAGCCACCCGTAAAAAACCTTATTGCGAATAACATATGAGATAATACGACCCGGAACAATCGGCAAAGACCCACGCGACGAAATAAGGATTACGATTGGAAACTTGGAACATGGAACTGCAAGTCACTTGGTTTCGCAGGTTGCGACAGGATAATCTATGACGAACTACATCCCCGTAACTTTGATATCGTAGCGCTGCAGGAACTTTGTTGGACTGGACAGAAGGTGTGGAAAAACGGGCATCGAGCGGCTACCTTCTACCAAAGCTGTGGCACCACAAATGAGCTAGGCACTGGCTTCATAGTGTTGGGCAAGATGCGACAACGCGTTATTGGGTGGCAGCCGATCAACGCAAGGATGTGCAAGATGAGGATAAAAGGCCGTTTCTTCAACTACATCATCATCAACGTACACTGCCCACACGAAGGGAGACCCGACGACGAGAAGGAGACGTTTTACGCACAGCTGGAGCAGATTTATGACGGATGCTCGCCGCGTGACGTGAAAATCGTTGTTGGCGACATGAACGCACAGGTAGGACGAGAGGAGATGTACAGACCGGTGATCGGGCGGAACAGTCTGCACGCCGTATCTAACGACAACGGCCAACGATGCGTCAACTTTGCAGCCTCTCGTGGTATGGTAGTCCGAAGCACCTTCTTCCCCCGCAAAGATATCCATAAGACCACCTGGAGATCACCCGATAACCTAACCGAGAACCAAATCGACCACGTTCTAATCGACGGAAAATTCTTTTCTGACATTACCAATGTTCGCACATACCGCAGTGCGAATATAGATTCGGATCACTACCTAGTTGCTGTATGTATGCGCTCAAAACTTTCGACAGTGACGAACTCGCGTCGAAGCCGAACGCCGCGGCTTAACATCGAGCGGCTACGGGACTCAGAAGTAGCCCAAGAATACGCGCAGCAGTTGGAAGTGGCCCTACCAACGGAAGAGCAGCTTGGCGCCGCCACTCTTGAAGATGGCTGGAGGCACATAAGATCCGCCATAGGTAGCACCGCAACAGCAGCACTAGGTCCAGCGGCCCCGAATCAGAGAAACGACTGGTACGACGGCGAATGCGAGCAGTTGAAGAATGAGAAGAATGCAGCATGGGCGAGAATGCTGCAACACCGCACGAGAGCGAACGAGGCACGCTATAAACAGGCGCGGAACAGACAAAACTCGATCTTCCGAAGAAAAAAGCGCCATCAAGAAGAACGAGATCGCGAAGCGATGGAAGAGCTGTACCGCGCTAAAGACACACGGAAGTTCTACGAGAAGCTTAACCGTTCGCGCAAAGGCTTTGTGCCACAAGCCGACATGTGCAGAGACTGTGACGGAAATCTTCTCACGAACGAACGTGAGGTGGTCGAAAGGTGGCGGCAGCACTACGACGAGCACCTTAATGGTGATGTGGCCAGTAGCGAAGGTGGCACGGAAATAACTTTGGGAGCACGCGCGGACGACGAAAGACTTCCGCCTCCAGATCTCCAAGAGGTTGAAACGGAGATTAGACGGTTGAAAAACAACAAAGCCGCTGGAGTGGACCAACTTCCGAGCGAGTTGCTAAAATACGGTGGTGATGCACTGGCAAGAGCGCTGCACTGGGTTATTTCCAAGATTTGGGAGGAAGAAGTATTGCCGGAGGAGTGGATGGAAGGTGTCGTGTGTCCCATCTACAAAAAGGGCGACAAGTTGGATTGCGCCAATTATCGTGCGATCACAATTTTGAGCGCCGCCTACAAGGTACTCTCCCAAATTCTATGCCGTCGTCTATCACCAATTGCTAGAGAATTCGTTGGACAATATCAGGCAGGATTTATGGGCGAACGAGCAACAACGGACCAGATATTCGCCATCCGCCAGGTGTTGCAGAAATGCCGCGAATACAATGTACCCACACATCATTTATTCATCGATTTTAAATCGGCCTATGATACAATCGATCGAGAACAGCTATGGCAGATTATGCACGAATACGGTTTCCCGGACAAACTGATAAGATTGATCAAGGCGACGATGGAGCGAGTGATGTGCGTAGTCCGAGTATCAGGGACACTCTCGAGTCCCTTCGAATCTCGCAGAGGGTTACGGCAAGGTGATGGCCTTTCGTGTTTACTGTTCAACATTGCTTTAGAGGGTGTGATAAGAAGAGCGGGGATAGACACGAGTGGCACGATTTTCAGAAAGTCCGTTCAGTTACTTGGTTTCGCCGACGACATTGATATTGTTGCACGCAACTTTGAGACGATGGCGGACACGTACATCCGACTAAGGGCTGAAGCTAGGCGAATCGGACTGAACATCAATGTGTCAAAGACAAAGTACATGATAGCGAGGGGTTCAAGAGAAGACACGGCACGCCCCCCACCTCGAGTTCATATTGACGGTGATGAAATCGAGGTTGTCGAAGAATTCGTGTACTTGGGCTCACTGGTGACCGCCGACAACGACACCAGCAGAGAAATCCAGAGACGCATCGTTGCTGGAAATCGTGCTTACTTTGGACTCCGCAGAACGCTCCGATCGAGCAAAGTTCGCCATCGCACGAAGTTGACCATCTACAAGACGCTGATTAGACCGGTACTCCTCTATGGGCACGAAACATGGACCCTACGTGCAGAGGATCAACGCGCCCTTGGTGTTTTCGAACGGAAGGTGTTGCGGACCATCTACGGCGGAGTGCAGATGGAAGACGGAACGTGGAGAAGGCGGATGAACCATGAATTGCACCAGCTGCTGGGAGAACCAACCATTGTCCACCTCGCAAAAATTGGGAGGCTGCGGTGGGCCGGGCATGTCACCAGAATGTCGGATACCAACCCGGTGAAAATGGTTCTCGAAAACAATCCGACCGGCACAAGACGACGTGGTGCGCAGCGAGCAAGATGGGTCGATCAAGTTGAGGACGATCTGCGGACCCTTCGCAGAATGCGTGGCTGGCAACGGGCAGCCATGGACCGAGTCGAATGGAGACGTCTCCTACGTACAGCAGAGGCCACCCAGGCCTTAGCCTGACTGGTAAGGTAAGTATGGTTTCAAATTGATTGATAGTAAATCCATACTTAAAGACATGACACTTTTTTCTTTTTATCATGGGAAATTCAAATAACAATTGGGTTCACAAAATTCCTCAATATTATTTTCCTAAAAATGCATTTATAAGAACAAACTATCAACAATTGTACAAGATACTTTATTTCAAGAAGTTTCTGTACAAATGAGCCAGGCTAGGTCTTCACGAGATGCTTTGATAAGCATTTGACTCAAGCTGCTGCTTTTGCGATTTTTTTTTTTCAAAGTTTACTAATATCAAAGAATGTTAGATTTAAGTAAAAAGAAGAAATCCCATAAATCATCTATTAACACACTAATGACGAACCCTCAAAATCAGTTGGAACACTAAATTCAACCCACTATAACTCAGCTATCCTACGTCAGATTTACAAAATTGTGGCCCATACAGAAATGTATGAACTTTTTGATTCATGTGAAATTTTTGGAATAATTTTAGAATCTTTTGTTTGATTTGTAGTACTAAAAACATCGGAGCAAGTCCTAAAAAAATAATCGGCAGTAATTTGTAGATAACTTGAAATTAATCGCGATAACCTATAGATTTTTTGGTGATACGATAATCGTATGGATATGAGATTTTGATTGTTAGCCGTTTAAAGAGCTACAGTCTATTCACAAAATTGCGTTGAATACAGAAAAAGTACTTAGTCTACTTTAACTTAAAATTTATCGCATATATTTATACATTTTATAATTTTAAAATATTCTCATATTTAAGGTTGACTAGATTGTAGAACACTGATGGTGATTTTCTGTTGAAAGAACTACAATAATCTCACAAAAAAATGTGAATAATTCAGGAAAAGTACACTTTTTACTGTATTTGTAGAATTATCGCAATGACACAACATATTATTTTAAACCGATCTTGTGTTTTCAAGAAATAAATTTGCTGAACATTGTTAGTGGCTGTTTGTTCAAGGAACTACTACATTTTCACAAAATCATGTATAATATAAAAAAATATAAGATTTCTGCAGCAATTTAATATTTGTTTCGAGGATCTATCAATTTAATGATTTGAAGTTGTCTTATATGAATTAATATCAATTTACAGAACATTTTCGATATTTTTTTTAAAGAACTACAATATTTTCACAGAACTGTGAGTAGGGCAGACAATCGTCAGATTCGTCACCGTGCGGTGACGAAATAAAAATGACATCGTCATCCAGTATAATAACTAACTATTTCCTGAACGTGTTCTCAAAAAACTATCTTTGGAAAAGTGGCAGAATATTTTGAACATTCCCAGGAAGAATATCTGTAAGAATTATACAGCAAACTCCAAGGCAAACATGTTGACTGCATTACCTACGAATACATCCGACCATGTGACGATATGAGCATTTTTGCACGTCAGCTCTTCTATTGAGCAAGTATACCAAATAATGTGATGTACAGGTTTGAATGCGCATCGCAATAACCATATCTTTATTTCTATTTCACCAATAATATTTTTTTGAAAAATTCCTCATGGTGGTATTCTTTAACACACTTGATTTAAAATATTTGGTTAGATTGATTCGTCTAGTTCCTTCAAATATATGGGAAACCTTTTCAAAATGACCACTCATGAAGTTCTTCATGCCAACCATAGCCCTTCGGGTACACCTTGTAGATCAGAAATAGACTTCTTTGATAATTAAAAGAAGCCATTTTTTTCTGGGGTTCACAGATAATTGCTTGTGGCAAGCCGTGGTCCAAGGAGAACTTGTTATGAAATTGTTATTCTAGAGTCAACTTTTATGGCACCCCTCATAGGTTAGAAATAAGCTCTTGAAACAATTTCCTTGTGACCAACAATAGACTCTCGGGTTACATATCCTAGAATAGTCACTTATGGATCATCACATCAAATGAACTCCTAATAACTAGAACCAATCTTCTGTTGCAATTTCCGGAAGTTTGAGTTATCGAAATCCACAATCAAACTTAATCGCTTTTGATTTTCAATGCTTTTGTGTTGTATAGACAAGTTAGACTTTAGTGGACTGGTCGCTCGGTATGAATGTGTTAGAAAAGATAATTGAAAATCTAGTAGAGATGCTTATCGAGCTCTAGATAAGTTTCTGAAACTTTGCGAACACATGAGCATCAAGCAAGCCAAAACCGGTACAGACGAGGAAAAAAAAAAAGCCATAATCGGATTTTGCCAAAACCGGAATCACACTGTAATGTAAAAAAAACTGAAACGAAAAATTACTGTGAAACACTATGGAAAAATATTCAATATTTGTGAAAAATTGTCGTTCTTCGAACACATCGTCAACGTTCTGCATAGATATATTAAAAATTGATATTTGAATAAATTTCATTTCATTTTTCGTGGGCTTCGTGGCCGTGCGGCTAGTGTCATCAGGCATTTAATCGCATCGTGTCAAGGGGTGTGTTGTTCGATTCCCGCTTAAAGCCTGATTCGCTGCTGACAAGTAATTTCTTGGCCTATCTTGATGCATGGGAAATTCCTGCAAGGAATCGATCAAGCAATCGCTTTTTTCTGATCGCAGTACGCAGTCGAAAAGAGATGTCAGTTCAAACGGGAGTCGCTGTAGAAAATTTCTGCAAGGAATCGGCGAGAAATTTCTTTAGCGATTCCTGTTCAGCAGCAAATCAGGCTTAAGCCATTGAAACTTTTCGCCAGGAAAGTTTCACGGCTGTGCCAGAGTCTATGAATGGAGAGTTGCGCGAAGAGACTTCTTTGAATGGTTGTTCTTCTTCGTCTTCGAAAATAGCCCCTATCTGTTTTGCTGGTCTGCTCGATAGGTAGACGGTTTGACAGTTCGATAGGTAGATTTGGTTTCACTCTTCGCGCAACTCTCCATTCATAGACTCTGGGCTGTGCCACTGGAGCATGCTTGTCCGTTGTCTAGTGTTAAGTTTACAGTCTGTGCAGCTAAATGGCTGCACAGTATCCCCGTCTATCGTAACACTACTTCCTAGGCGGGCTCTGTCGCGCACGGTCAGCATGTAGCGCATGTATGTGTCCGCCTATCAGCATGTAGCGTTTTGGGCAATGGGGTGGAATGAGCACCCCTTGAAAACTGCCTAAATTCTTGAAATTTCATCTAAAATAACATGCATCCCTAAAGCTAACAAGGAAATGTAGCAATAGACATGATACAAGTCAGTGTTCTAAACTCAAAGAAAATGAAATACATGAAGTTCGAAAAAAAATGCCCATATTACCACGAATGGCTCTTTCGAAGTTCATCATTTCAGAATGATGAAATTTGACTGTTAAAATGATTTTTAAAATTCAATCTTTTTGCACGGAGTATTTATAAATACTAATAACTTACAAGTGTAGTGAAAAAAATAGTTGATTCTTTAGATTATATGAGATAATTTTACAACCAAAAATAGGGTGCTCATTTCACCCCATCGGTAAAAAATCGACTCAAAAAATTACAAATTTTGAAAAATCTCTCATTCATTCGGGAAGACAACGGAAATCATACAGATCTAGTGAATTGATCTAAGAATTGTTGGAAATCACGCAAAAACCCAAAGTTTCCATAATATTTTCAGTACTTTTATGGACTTTTTCTTAAAGTGGCCAAACTGCCCCTCTTTCCCCTACTTTGTTTTTGACGCATTCACCACCAGGCCAACTTATGTCCCTTCACGTTTCAGGCGGGTGTACAGGTCTGTCACCGTTTCAAATGTTCTGCCGACAATATCCATATCATCCGCGAAGCAAACAAATTGACTGGATCTTGGGAAAATCGTACCTCGGTTATTGAACCTGGCTCTCCACATGACACCTCCTAGCGAGATGTGGAACAGCAGGCACGAAAGTCCATCATTCTGTCGAAGTCCCCGGTGGTATTCGAACAAACTGGAATGTTCGCCCGAAATCTTCATGCTATTCTCTTCACAGTCGATGCTATCATAAGCCGCTTTCAAATCGATGAACAGGTGATGCATTGGGATTTGGTATTCACGGCATTTCTTGAGGATTTGCCGTACAGTGAAGATTTGGTCCGTCGTCAAGCGGTCGTTGATGAAACCAGCTTGATAACTTCCCACAAACGCATTTGCTACCGAGATACAGGGCTGGTAGCAAAAAGAGGTACCGAAAAAAGTCATTTTAGTGGCCAGTATTTTCTTATAAGAAAAGACAATTTTCTTGCTGGCGAGTAATGGAAGAACATATTTTCTCTTCGAAGAAATTGTTCGCCGGAATTCACTTACAGATTTGAGAAATAAGTGACCAAAAAGTGACTTTCGATTCTCGATAAAGTGACTAAAAGTGACTTGAAAATCTAATCGCAATCACTTTTTATTTCAATTCTATTACACTGTTTTACGATCAATATCCAATATTCACACGCATAGAATTAACAGCTATTTAAAATAATAAATATTAGTGTTGTTTCCAATAAACATTTTCAATTTGTTACAATTAAAAAATGCGTTGAAACAACAATTATTTTTATCAGAACACAACACACATATTGTTGAAGTAATCCTAACAAGAAATTTGTTGAAACAATAAAAGAAAAACTTTACTTCAAATGGAAGTTTTATTTGTTTCAATTTCTTTCATTATCGATTCAATCAATAATGCGTATAACATAAAAACTGGCCCGCCATTTTGGTTTTGATTGGAAATGGCGAGAATGTGCGCGGATATTAGACCAAAGTGCAACACGTGCAGGAAATTAATGTTTGAGGAATTCAGATCATCGACGTTTCATCACAGTTTCGGAGTATCCATAAACTATAATCTAAGCTATTTATGGTAAGTTTTGGCCATTCTTTCTAAATTTTTGTTTACACTAAAGAATTTTCAATTATTGCAGTCAACTTATACACGAGCTGATGATTTCATCCTATAACTTTGTCGCGGAGCGCATAAAGCTCATTCTCCAGTCAAACGGATTATGGAACAAATTTCATATACTAACATAAAATGAAAATAAAGTAAGCTTCTACATGTGATTATCGTAATTTAGTTCAAAAAAAGAAGAAAAAAGAGATTTCAGGGGACTGGGACCAACAAAAATGAGTTTTTATTTCAAACAAAAACATTTATCATATCAAAAAACATTGTTATTTGTTTTAAAAACGATGAATTTTAATTTAATGCTAAAAAATGGTTGTTTCAAAAGAAAAAAAAGTTGAATCAAAAATTAGTTTTGTTGCACCACAATAAACCCAGCTGTCAAATTCAACAATAAATATTTTCAAACCAAATGACGAGATGTTATTGAAACAATGAAAGCCAATTATAAGCCGGCATATAATACAGATATATTGTTGTAATGATACAGAATATATTTGATTTTAAAATTGTTTTCTCTGCGTGAATCAATATTTTAAATTACAAATGATGATAGAAGATCGAATATGATTAAAATATACTGCTTAAAATCAATGTATCATAGACGCGTCCTTCGAACACCGACTAAGGGAGAACAAATGGTTGACATAAGCCTGAGTGACATTGAAATTTTCCATCAGTAAGTTTAATGGACGGTAAGTTTGGCCGAATGGACATTTAGTATAAAGACAATGGGTTTAATAGGCTGTTCCTCTGAGTTATGATGTTAAAGTAGTTATTGACACTAAGCTTCTAATATTTCAATCAAAATTACTTGGACACTTTCATTATTCACTTGACATTGGAGGTTATAGTCGGTAGAATTGAAAAAAAAACTATGCAATAAAAAATACTTTTACTACTCAAAACCTCCTGTCGAAGCGAATCAAAAAAGCCAAGATCCAACCACATTTCTTTGAAGAAAGCATGCATGATTTCATGAACGAGTCAATGAAAACGAAAAATTCTTTGAAGCATTTCTGTAATAACATTATTATTTATTAATCCATAAATATATGTTTTGGTATAATTCTCAAAAAAAATCGAAAGAGGTTCTTTTTAAATTTCTGTTTAGAAACAATTGATAAAATACATTCTAAAATAGATACTTAAATACATGCATAATAAAAAGAGACGTACGCTGTTTTTTTTTTAACGCGGTACCGCATAAAAAATCCGCATTATTTCAAAAAGAGACGTAAAAAATGTTGGAATAGAGGTTGTGTCGCACCTCAGGTAGAAGAATCGTCGGTTGAGAAGCATGCGTCGTCGTAGGTAAAAGTGTGGAAGATTTGTTGAGAGAGTAGAATGTTGAATTGTAAATGTGCAGTACTGCCCATAAATGCATGTCAGTCCCTTGTTTGCTGTATTTCCTATTCACATGGGACAATTATGCGTTTATGGGCAGAGTATGGCCCATAAAAAAATGCGAAAATTGTTTGAACGTTATTTTCATTGTTTTTGATTGTGAATGGAATTTCTGATTATTGTAGTATATTCTGGCACAACTTTGCTATCCAGGACAATTTTTGTCATATTTTTCTTACTGTCCTAAATAATGTAATAGAGCAAATAACTGCCCACAAACGCATAATTGTCCCATGTGAATAGGAAATCCAGCAAACATGGGACTGACATGCATTTATGAGCAGATAAGTTCATTGAATTTTCCGCCCAAAGCTAGAAACAGCGTCTGATTGTCGTATACTCTGGTGATAAACTTGCCACCTTCAAAAATCACACTTTATTGTTGAAAATTTTAGTTTGTTTGGTATCAGACGATGGAGGAGTTCTTAGAGAACATGTTCTTCATGATCACAATAAAATATTTTGCCAGGGTCATAGTTTTGAGGGCATATGCGTCTTATAGGTTTGATATGCCTTTATTTTTTGTTAAAGTTGAATTAAAAATAAATACGGAGGCCTATAACAGATTTTTGAGGATCAAATTTGTTCCTTCGGTTAAAGACAACTTATATCAATACTAACTCATAGGTTTTGACCAAACGGAGCCGTTTATCACACTTATATTAAGGTTGAATCAAAGCTCTCCAAAATGAGCCGTTTTTTCGAAAATATGTTTAAGTCTCCAATTACCCAGGTATGAACTGATTCTATCATTTGATATGGGCGTATGCTGGAGACAAGGCCTGTGAAGAATCTCACGCCATCGTTGATGTTTTAGAAGCTTTCATCACACAGATATTGAACTCGACGTCCGCATGATAAAATTAGAAGGTATGCTTCCAATTCCTCTCCGGTAAGGTGAAGGAACAGATAAAAATCATGTCCAAAGCGAAAAACTGAGTCTAAATAGATTAAACAATACAAGTAATGAATAATATTTATGTTTCATTCACATTTTCTATGTAAAAACTACCATATAACATGATATGACGATTTTCGCATTTTTTTATGGGCCATACTGTATACCTGGTTTGAATAAAGAGAGTTGCAGCTGCTGTCTAGTTCAGTGGTTCTCAACCTTTTTGAAACTGCGACCAATCAAAGTTTTACAAATTTTCCGCGGACCCCTAAAATTGATGATCTCTAAACAAAAGTTTATGAAAACTTTTCAAAGATTATTCATGAATCAATAGACAGGCACACCCGATAAGTTTCTCTGTAATCCACCACAAATAAATTTTCCAAGATCATTCGGAGTCCATTAAAAATCTTTCCATGAATTCGACTGGAATCTTTCAAATGCTCCCACAAAAGCTCAATTAGTACAGAAAATTTCAACAAAAAGTACCTCCAGAAATTTTTCAAATACCTGTCCAGAAGTACCTAGAATGAAGTTTTATATAAGAAACGTTGTAATTTTTTTTTACAAGGTCTGAAAGATTCCTTTTCGAGAATCTCACCAGAAAATTGGCGAAATTTTCACTAGAAAATGTGAATTTTGTATTCTGGCTTGTATTGAAAGTTAAGCTTATAATCTTATATTAGAATAACGTTATAATTATTTTACTAGTAATTGTGTAAATAAAAGAGTCGTTTTTCCAATTTTGAAAATAAAACTCCACTAATTATGAACTTTTGCAAAACAACGAGGTAAGAAAATCCTTTCATTTATTTATCAAAACAAAATTAAACACTTATTAAAAAAAAGGTTTCGCGGACCCCCTGAGAAGTCTTCACGTCCCCCTAAGGGTCCGCGGACCACCGATTGAGAAACCCTGGTCTTGTTGAAGGAAACATCTACTTATTGTATGTGGATGGGCTAGCCTCGCTAGGATCTGCGTGGTCTTAGCGGACTAGCATTTCAACAAAAAAACCTGAGCGTTTTTTTTTTCGTGTATCTTAAGCAATGCTTTATTATAATTCGTATGGTCATGAAACGTCGAAAAACACAAGGTCTTTTTTACGCCGTTTTTTTTTTAATAATCCGGCTTTTTTGCGCGGTACGTCGACCGACGTGAAAGAAAACCTTAGTGTACCTATACTCAAGCTTAGATCTATCCGGCCATTTTTAAAGGTTTGGTTTGCAAATAAAGTTTGTCCTAAAAAGTATGATAAATTTTTACTCTCAAATAGAACATTTAAAATAAAATCTTTGTTTTGCGTTTTAGTGATAAAAAAAATGATTTTGTAAAATTTTAAACGCTATTGTGCTTTATACTAGGACGGTTTGGTTAATAAAACGAATTTTGAAGACAAAGGGAAAAATTATAATGCATATTTTAAAACGTAGTGTTCGAAAATAGAAGATAAACATGTAATTATCCACCACAAGGTATAATTCTATTAAAAGATAATGCACGAGATATTCAAAAACAATACTATACATTTTGACCTTCAATTTATAACAATGAACTTACACCATACTAACAATACCTTTGATACTATTACAAATTACGTGGAACTCTATGAAAGATTACTTTTTTTTCATGCTTGTTTCACAAAAAAATCATGAACCAATATTTTGAGACTGGCATGAAGTTGTTCTGGTGATGACCTAAGTTAAATATTAGCCTGAATTAAAGAAGGCCGATTCATATTTTTCCAGAAAATTTAACTCAAAATAGCTGAAAAAAGTGACTTTTTGACGAAAAAACTGGCTTAAAAAAAGTGACCAAGTCACTAAAAGGTGACTCGCTACCAGCCTTGCCGAGATATAGTGGATTGAATTTACAACTGATTTTGAGGTTTCGTCGTCCGTGTATGTAACAAATATCGTAGGCATACGAGTATTGTGTATATCTTTCACTACTGGACTGCGAAGTGCGACTTCATAAGTGCAAAAATGCGAATAAAAGTGTGAGATTGCATCGAATCATGTTGGTGTCTTCAAAGCATTTATTCTTTGGACTTCGATAAATAACCCCGCTGAAGACATCGACTCGATTTGATGCGATTGCGCACTTTTAATAGCGTTCACGCACTTGTTAAAACTTGTGCGATAGTCCAGTGGTGAAAGAAATGCGCAATATTACATAAGATATTTGATATCAGTTTTCAATGCAATATATAAACAATTATGAATAATTATTGATATTATGTGACATATATTCTGTTGACGAAGTTTAAAACAAACTTTAACGGAATATATTCACTTCACCACTTAACCATATGTGGGGAGGTGTGTCAGTAATACGACAGAAAAAAAATATTGTGAAACACCTCACCACAAGGGTGGAAGGGTGAAATTATGCTTCGCCCCTCTGGAAAATTATTGGGAGTTGTGGTCAAAAAGTGCTTCGAACTCCCCCAAATTGGCGCATATGACGGCACCGCATCATTCATAAAATGAGCGATCTGCTACTCTGTAACCATACATGAATGCACATCATTCATTGACACATTAGCTGTGATGTTAAAGTCACCAAAATAGCTTTGGTGAGCGAATTTGACGGATAGCGCCGACAATTTTTGTCGCATAGGATTCATCGAATGTAGCGCGGTTGTTGCACCATGGCCAGATTCATTTCCCGAGCGCGTGCACGGAAAGAAATAACAATTGTGATTTAAAAAAAAAACAGTAGCGGAAAATCAACTGATGATCATTATCAGCAATGGTAAATCGGTCTGATGTATTCTGCGCAGTTCATATGTATTTTCCACACGTTCTCCTATAATTGTTTTTAATCCACTTCGATACCGTCAATCCGCCCCCAAACTGGATGGCGTACACTCAGCTTAACGCAATTTATAATTAAGTATTGAGTTGTATATATTAGTATATATTAGTTGTGGCGCTAGAGGACATCTTGAAAATTCACTGAGATTCTTTCAGAAACCCTTCTGAAATTATTATATGTAGTTATTTCTTTGATCGCTCTGATTTTTCCAATAACCTCCTTGGGACTTCCTATTGGACTATCCCAGAAACCCATCTTGGGTTATTATGGAAATCCTTTCAGGATTCTGCTGTAAAATTCTGGAATTCTGCCGTCAAATTCTGGAATTCTGCCGAAAATGATTTAATGATTGCTTTCCAGTGTAATGGAATCTATTTTAAAAATCTGGGTTCGGGGATTCTCACAAAATTTCTCGGGATTTCTTCTGGAAATCCAATCGAAATTATTATTTAAATTCTGATATTTTCCTCGTAATTCTTCAGTATTTCTTCCGTGAAACTCTTTGAAACTTCTTCAAAATCCCTTTGAGATTCTTTCCGAAAAATGTCTTAGATTATACCTATTATTCTAGAATACTCTCGGAAAGACGCCTGAGACTATAATCAAAAAAATCTATTATTTCACTTCACTTTCTTTCGTGCAAATTCTTGGGATTCTTTCGGAAATTCCTCTGGAATTCTTTTGTAAATCCCAATGGAATTCTCCCAGAAATCCCTGTGGAATACTTCCGAAAATCCTGCTAAGAATCTTCCAGATGACGGGGATTTTTTTAAATCTTTATTAATGGAAATCATCCGAAAATTCCTCTGTAATTGTTTGTAAATCCTCCTTATATTCTTACAGAAATCCTTCTTATATTCTTACAGATTTATTGCTATTGATTGTATTGTTTCTGCCTGAGATAATTTTGTATATCCAGAATTTTTCCGAAAATTCCTTCGTGATTCTTTAGAATTTTTTTCTAAGATTTTTTGAGAAAAAAAAAACTCTGAGATTCTTCTGGAAATTCATAAAGAAGTGTTTTTGATTTTTTTCGTGATTTATCATTGATTTTCCTTGAAAATTTTCTTAAATCCTTGGCAGAATTTTCTGAAAATCCCTCTTGACTTCAAATGGAAATCCTCCAAGAAAACTACCGGACAGCCACTGGGACTTTAAAAAAATACCTATGAGATTCTTTGATTACTGATTTCTTTTTCTGAGCATCTTTTGAAAGTGACTTTTAAATGGTTCTGGAAATTCCATTTGAAATTATTCCGTAAATCTTTCTGGAGCTCTTCTGGACATCGTAATTATTCTGGAAAATATTCATGAAATCGTCTGGATGTCTGTGACTTTTCATTGAATCTTCAGGGGTTCTTGCGAAATAACTTCTGGGATTCTTTTGGATATCACTGTAAAAAAACATTCAAAATCCATTCGAAATTCTCCTGAGATTGTTTCAGGAATTTACGAGCATCCTTAAAATAATTCCTTTAGAAATCTCCCTGATAATATTTTAGTGATTTCTCTGTGGTTCTTCTGTAAATCGACCTGGGATTCTTCCGGAAACCCTCCTTTAATTCCAAAGCAATTTCCAGAAAATCAATTCAGAAGGATATTTTTAAGAATCCTGTATATTTTTCCCTAAGAATCTCAATGTAATTAAACAAAATACCAGAACAATTTACGGTTGAATCCCACAAAAACTTCCGGTGGAATTCTTGAATGCTTATCATTCAAGCAGAATTCCAGTCGTATTTCCGGATGAATTTCGGCAGGTTTTACGGAAGAATCCCAGCAGAATTTCTTGAAAAATTCCAGTAAAATTTCTGGAAGAATATTTGAAAGATGTTTTGAAGTCCTCCAGCAGGATAACAGAAAGAAATCTGGGGGTATTGTAGAAGAATTTCCGAAAGAATCCTAGAGAGATAGTCGAAATAATAACAGTTTTCTTGAAAAATTCAGGAAACTCCCAGAGTCTAGAGGTAATTCGGGAAGAATTTCTGCAAGAATCCTTAACAGAAGCATTTGAAGGATCCTCAGAAAGATTTTCGGAAGTATCCCAGAAGGCTTCCCGAAAGAATGCTAGAAAGATATCTGGAAGATTTCCTGCAGGATTCTTGGAAGAGTCCCAGACAAATTTCAAGAATATGGACGTAAAAATCTCAGTGGCATTTCTAGAATAATTTCAGAAAGATTTTCGGAAGCATCCTCGAAAGTATTCTAAAGGGATTCCGAAAGCATCTCAGGTGATTTCCGGAAGAATACCAGAGGTATTCTCATAATAATCCCAGAAGTATTTCCGGAAAAAGGCCAGAGTTATTTTCGGAGGAATTCTCGACGAATTTGTAGTAAAGTCGTAGTACATTTTTTGGCAAAATGCTCTAAAAATATCCAGAAGAATTGCATCAGGATTTTTGTTAGAATCTTCCATTGAATTTCCGAAAGAATCTTCGAAAATTTCGATTCGAATTTGATTTCTAGGATTTCAAAAGTAATCCTTAAGGAGATAAACGCAAACTCACATACAGATTTATGCAAATATTCCAATAAAATGTCCAGAAGAATCACAAAGGATATCCGAAAGAATCTCAGATATAGTACCGGAATGCTAACGATTTTTTTTAGATGAGTCCAAAAGCGATATCTGGAAGTATTCTGTGATTTCCAGAAGAACTTAGAGAAAAATCAGAAATAATCTCAAGATTTCCAGAACAATCCCAGAGAGGTTTTGAAGGATTCATAAGTGATTTAAGGAAGAATCCCAGGAGGGAAATTCCATAGAATTCTGGAGTAATTTCTGGACCAATGTCTTTTTATATGCTGTATCAATATTTACAAGTAATTATAATAAACAAGTATTTATGGAACAGTAACAATTTTAATTTATCGCCATAATTGAACGACAATTTTAATTAGAATGTGCATCCACCACATCATCCCTCTCAGAAGGATTGTGATTCTCAATATTTTTTTTGCGGTGATTCAGAATTGTAATCACATACTAGTTTAATTGTATGTGGTGTCATTCAATATTTAAAATAAGATTCGTTAAGCCGACCATGTTGATCCTTCGACATGAACCAACGAGCATTGCTTGAAATAATGAGATTTTTTCGATTACTTTGATTACTGATTTCTTTTTCTGAGAATCTTCTAAAAGTTACTTTCAAATGATTCCGAAAATCCCGTTTGAAATTATTCCATGAATCTTTCTACAGTTCATCTGGACATCGGAATTATTCTGGAAAATATTCATGAAATCTTCTGGATGTCTAAGAATATCCTTTAAATCTTTCAGGGATTCTGGCGAAATAACTTCTGGGATTCTTTTGAATATCACTGTAATTTGGATTTAGAATTCTCATGGGATTATTTCAGATATTAACGAAAATCCTTCATACAGAAGTGATGTTTCTGTGAATCGCCTTGGAATTCTTCTGGAAAATTTTTCAGAAGGATATTTTTAAGAATCTCAATGGAATTTCTGAAAAATACCAGAACGATTTACGGTTGAATCTCACAAAAACTTCCGGTGGAATTCTTGAATGATATCCGGAAGAATGACAGTCGTATTTTTGGATGAATCTTAGCAGGTTTTACAGCACAATCCCAGCAAAATTTATTGAAAAATTTAGAATAGAAAGATATCCAAAAAAAAAACTCCAACAGGATTTTTGTAAGAGTCCCAGGAGTATTTCAAAGATATTGGCGTAAAAATCTCAGTGGAATTTCTTGAAGAATTTCAGAAAGGTTTCCGAAAGCATCTCAAGTCATTTTCGGAAGAATACCAGAGGCATTCTCATAAGAATATAAGAAGTATTTCCGGAAAAAAATCTAGAGTTATTTTCGGAGGAATTCTCGAAGAATTTTTAGTAGAGTCGTACATTTTTTGATAAAATCTTCTTTAAATATCCAAATGAATTGCATCAGGATTTATGGTAAAATTTTCCATAGTATTTCGAAAACAATTTTCAAGAATTTCAAAGAATTTAATTTCCTGAATTTCAAAAGTAATTCTAAATCACATACAGAGTTCTGCAAAAAAATCCAAAAAGATGTCCAGAATAATCGCAATGGGATATCCGGAAGAATCTCAGAAGTAATGCCGGAATGGTAACGTTTTTTTTTTTTTTTGGATGAATCCCAAAGCGATATCTGGAAGAAAATTCGGAAATAATCTCAAGATTTTCAGAACAATCCCAGCGAGGATTTGAAGGATTCATGAATGATTTAAGGAAGAATCCCGGGAGACGCTGCCAAAGAATTCTATTTGATTTATATATAAAAATACTCTGATTCAAATATATTTCTTGTGTAGCATTAAGTTTCACTGCAGACACAGCTCGTAACATCAATAATAAATTTAATTTATAAATCTTTTAAGCACATCCAAATTGAATAACAGTTTAAAGAGTAAAATACCATTCTCATGAGTTTTTGAGGATCATATGGTCGGTGTTTAGACAGACCAGACTAGATGAATTTTGGAGCTCTAAGAATACGTAAAGAACTCCATCAATTTTAAATCTTCCATGTTATTTTGATACAAATGTATCATCAAATAGATAAGTTTCATTAATACAGTAAATATCTATACTATTTTGATGTTTCACATGTTTGGGGAACATTTTTCTTACTCGATTAAAAAAAAACACTTGATTCAGTCTGTCTGAACACTGACCACATCTACGTTTGCTATTTGATATTTAAATACTTGAATTGTGCTGTATTAATATTTACAGGTAATTATAATAAGTAAGTATGTATAGAACAATAACAATTTTAATTTATCCCCATAATTGAACGACAATATTAATTAGAATGAGCCTCCACCACATCATACCTCTCAGGAGAATTTTGATTTCCAATATTTATTTTTGCGGTGGTTCAGAATTGAAAATATCAAAAGTCTATTGTAATCACATCCTTTTTGTTCAACTGCATGTGGTGTTATTCGATATTTAAAATAAGATTCGTTAAGCCGAACATGTTGATCCTTTCACAAGAACCAACAACGAGCATTGCTTATGTTAAGAGATTTTATCGTAATGCACAACCAGCCTAAACGTTCTTCCCCTTTTGTTTATGTACTTATTATAATTTCAAATTATTTTAATTAAATTAGTTGTGTTGTCTACTATTGTACACGGCAACATGTTTCAAAATAAGTGGAACTGCTTTTAAAACAAACTTTAACATCGATCAACCAAACCATAGAATATCCAATAGCGGAAAAATAATAATAATAACCGATCATTGCAAATCGAGCCGAACTGGCGCTCTTTCCGTGCGCACGCGCTTTCTGCAGAGCTGTCAAACAGACTTTTGTGCCTTCCTTCTTTCGCTCTCCTTCAACTCAACAACTCAGCACGATCCACCTCCTGGTGGATTGGTGAGCTGTCTGGTTGTTGCAGATGAACAATCATCGTGTAGCGCGACATCATCATTGACACTAAGCTTGCAACTCACCAGAAAATCGTGGTACAATTAACAACGGTCCTATTGTGAATTCGTTTTTATACCATCCATTTATCTTGCTGACACCAATACTCTGTCAGTCGAGTATGATCAATGCTGTCAGTAGATTGCAATGTTGAAAACAACAAATGCTGCATGCGCCACCTAGCAGGTAGTAGCGTTAGCAATCGGAAATATTTCAATTTCAAATATATTGCGTCGTAGAGAGTCAAAAAATTCCACTATGGAAAATTCCGATTAAAATAAAAGGCTATTGAAATATAGACTCTCTCTAATCCACCAATCGCAGTAAATTGCGCAGCAAAAATTAGGCTTAACCCAATCTAGAGCGCGTCGGTCTATTCATTCTAGTGGAGTGCTTTGTCAAGAACAGTCGAAGTTTTTAGATTGGAGTTAAACTGAAAGAAGAATTAGTTAACGGTGTGATTCAAATTAATTAAACTAGAAGTAAGTGTCCGTGCGTTGTTTAGTGTAAATTTTTAAATATAATTTGTGTTTTTCTTTAGCGACTGAATTTGTCGAGGAAATAGTTGAAAAGAATTTGAAATTATTTGTGAATTTCCAACTGAATAAATTTAGGTAAGCCTATATTTCAATTAAATGTGAGCATATCAGTGAAGTTATAACACGTTGTCTAGGACAAGCGTGCCCAAGCAACGTGGGCACGTAGTTTGGTGTGGAGTTTTGTCCAGAAACGTTGCGCATAGTTCGGAGTAGAATCTGGTTTGGAGCTTAGGCCCTAATTCGAACTACATCGTGATTCCGTGCAACCAGTAGTGCGCCAGTGTGGACTCCCACCGTTGATCGACTGAAGTTTATGCTGTCGGCGGCTTACCAATCTGCCAGTCGTCTGAAGCAATCGTCTTGCACAGTGTTGATAGACTCACACTCAAAATCTCAATCAATACGCTCTCCCGTGAGAGCAAACTCATTAGAGATCTGCTTCGCAAATCTCACGCTTGAGATTTTGATGCAGAATCAACTCAATCAACTCAAAACGTAAAAAATGATTCAGTCGCAAAACCCGGCAAAAACTCGTGAAACCCGAATGTTGTTGTTTACGTTAGAAAGGATTAACATAATTTTACCAGACTAACAAGAAATTATTGCCGTGTGTGACTAAACTGTGGAAATACGAGACAGTGAGTTAAAAAGGTGAGCCAACTCATCCATGATTTTTTGACTGCTGAGTTGCATGATTTACAACTCACGCATGAAAAATCTCAAGCGTGAGTTGTGAGAAATTGAGTTTTTCACAACACTGGTCTTGCAACAATCGGATGTCACCGCCGTGTCTTCGCTAGTCGGTAAGTCGCAAGGTGTAGGCCACGCTACTTTCAACGGCCGTCACTCCACGTATCAAGGGGACGCCTTCACCCCGGTTCATACACCAGCGCGCGGGACACGTGAGAACGGTGAGAAGAAATTAGAGCTCAACGCCGGCAACTCGTTGGTGACGACCACCGAGTTGAAAGCAAGCAATTTCGATTTCGAGGAGCGAACACGTGGACGAACTTCGCGCGACATCCTACGTGGGACCCAAGAAGAAATAAGGTCAGACCTGAACATTTTTGCTCACTTGTGCTTCTTATTAGATTAAATAATTAAGGAAGCGTGACGTCACCCTAGGGAATAAGGTTTATTTGAATGCATTAAAGTCAAATTAGTAGTCGAGTCGTAGAGCTAAAAACACTCGATAAATTTAGTTAATATATTTTTGAATACGGTCGTAGTTGCAACGATTAAATAAATTACTTCTAGTTTAGTTCAGCATTCCATTTTCATCACGTCACGCAATAAAGTTGAATTGATTATTAGACTGGTTTAAGTTTATTTTAGCGAGACAATTTCTCCCTTGGTGAATCATTGAGAGTAATTTTAATTCGCGTTCATTTTAGATTAACATTTCGTTATTTGGTGAATTTGTTTGATTGCCTATGACGTTTGGGTTCAGAGTGAACTTTCGTTTCTGTAGAACTGAAAGACCTGCCCTGAGAAGGCAGTCTCATTCCGGGCTAACGATCGGAGTAACGGTCCTTCTTTGAAGGTGGCGCGTAAGCCGTTGACTTAGAAACAGAAAGGAGCGTTACAACTCTACAACGACTCGTAATATGAACTATTGGCACAGGTAGATTCAAAATTTACAACAAATGGGTTCAGTAGTGACGATTGAGCTGTCATGCAGCTCCAATTGAACATTCCTAAAAAAAGAATGTTATCTATTTGACTTACCTAGTACCATTCCGGCTAGTACCACATAAGTAATATAAGCCATTGTTGGGATGTACAAATCCGGTGCATTTATATCGTAACGAGGCTGGACTGGATTGTCATGATCGTATTTTAAAGACCAATCCTGAAAAAATATAAGCAAAGTTAGTAATGTAAATTAATGCAATGGAACCAGTAGAATTACCCTTTGAGTGAAGGGAAAGAAGATTAGTCGTAGCTTATTCATCACGTATCGGTTGTCTACAGCAAAATAGTATTTCAATTTTGTCACTGGGATATATTTTTCGAAATGAGTGTGCACTATCTCTTTTCCCTGATCAGCCAACTTTTGTCCATATTGCAGTGCCATATCCTGCACAATTGGTTGTTGAAAAACGGAAAATTGAGGAGGAAAATTTGTATTTGGCTGCTGTGCTCCAGTTTGATTCATTGGCATATTTTGTTGTGATTGTGGTACATTCGGGAAGTTGTTATATTGATTGAAGCCTGGTCCGTAGGCATTGGGGGCCATGTATTGCGGAGATGATGCAGATGTTGGTACGCCATATGAAGGATTGTTCGCCATTGGAGCATTTTGTTCGAATGCATTGAATTGAGCCGGTGATGCAGCTGGTGCTCCCATAGCGTTTACATCACTCACACGTTTCGGCTTCTTTGGTCCTCCGCCGGGAGCTGAAATCAGTTTCAGATATAGCCAAATATTAGTATAAATTAACATCCAAATCTTTCAGAAGCAAGCATGATACAAATGTACAGAAGAAGCATATAGTAATTGATTAAGATACAATTATTATTATTATTTTTTTTTTATGGTGTACTCAGCTGGAGCTGTATGACACACTCAAAAAAATCCAAACGTCATTGCTACGTGAAAAATCACGTAGATCATTCCAAATTCATTTTACCTCCACTTCACCTGACTAAGATAAAGATCACTAAACCATTCATAACCATCAAATAGTGACTCGGTAATGTTTACTAATGTCGAATTCGTTTTTGAACCCAGGTTGGAACTGGCGCAACCCGTTCTGAATCACAGTTTCAACCCCAACCCGATTCAGGTTCGACCGAACTACAATTTGCTTGACGTTTGTTTGTTTATGTGTTGATCACCGACCCAGTTCCTAAAAACGAAAACGACATAAGGTTACCTATCGCGCTTACGTGGAATTCACGTAGGTGCCTGAGTTCATTTTGACATCTGCATAGTGTACGTACATTCGGTGTTGAGCTCAAATCCTAAGATGGCGCCGCTTGATTTTAGAAGTACTTCAGAAGCTGCTGCTGCTTTAAACCCTGTGTAAGATTGATTTCAAGGTAAATATGCTTTGAATACCGAAGAATCCGTGCATTACTTCATATTTTATACGTGATTTATAACCTCTATCAATTATAGCACGCGAAGGCGACAACAAGACAGACCAAACTTACAACATTGGGGAAACGAACAGGAATCAAAATGCTCAGATTGACAATAAAAATATCACAATCTTTTAAGTTTGTTTACTTTTTTCAATTGGGAATTAGTTTTCTTCCAAAGCCTATTAGAAATAAGATTGGTCTTTATTACAGTTAAATTTAATGCAAAACCATCTAGGTCCTATTGAAACGCTTCGTAAAGGCTACCGGAAAATCCACGTAGCTCTTACGTTTAGCGACGGTGGAATGGACGGAGTCCAAAAGTTCATGCGTTCATTCTGGGCTACCTATGATTAACGTAAGAGCTACGTGAAAAGTGCGATGGAAAAAAATCACGTATGTTTTCACGTAACAATGACGTTTGGATTATTTTGAGTGCAGCTTCGTTGTCTGTGCTGGACCCCGTAGCGCAAATTTTACCTCTTCTTTTGCCAATATTTAGACGGAATAGGCTATGTTGCCCGCTTTAACACTATTTTGGATGAATATTGTGCAGAAGTAGTTTTATTAAATTGTTTTTGCTTCAGTATCCCTCCCGTAGTCATGTTTGTATAGTCATCCTTTAGTTCTGAGCAATCAGATTCTTGTTTACGCATGGAAAAGCGACATGAAAATATATTATATTAATTAATGCATTTCTTGGAAATAACATACAGAGCTATGTTGTAGTAGTCTATGTTGACAAATTGTAGCACAAATGTCATCTCCAAGCATCTTTTGACAATGATAGACAGAAAATGTTAATTATACAGAATGCGGTCGTATATCAAACGATAGCGATAGGGAGATCCTTTTTTCCCGAATGGAATGAAGGTTATTGAAGTGAAAAACATGAAATGTACTTCCATCTATACGCGAACAAGAACTATCTGAAGTGCCTCGTCATTGTACGTCATGTATTCTCTAGTATTTTAGTCGTTTATGCTACTAGTCTGAAACTTGATGTGTTATACTATATGAATAAATTTCAAAATATGAATCAAGTGTTTGGTTTTAAATAGTCTTTATCTTCCGAAGGTCGTACTGGAATGCTAATCAATACAATACTTTTCTAGGAGAGATGACTGTCTATGTTGCCATCTTGTAGTACCGAATCCAAGTAGTAGATAATTAATATGAGGAGAAGTATCAAATCTAAATGTACTGTAAATGTGTTTGGTGTGGTCATCGATGTGCTTTATGTTCGTCTTATTGTTATTGTTCTGAGGTCTTCTCAAAATGAGAATTCAATTGAATAATGTCTCAAGTTAGTTTACAGTTTGGATAGACAAAGTTATTGGTACGGTATTATGAATTTATAGGGGGGCTGAAATGATATACAATATGTGTTCGCTAAGAACTAAAAATATTACATACCCCTTTCTTAGTATACCCACCAACGCATATGGATCGTTTTTACCTCAGTTTGATGGTAATTCGATCCGTGTCCGTGCTGATCTATGTGCTTCGGCTCCTAACACGACGTTTGATACATACGACAGACGACTTGCACCCTCGTGATGGTGTTGTTGTTAGTTGTTATACATGAAAAGAAAGAAAGAAAGAAAGTTATTAGTACTAGTAATAAACAGGATTTAGTGAGTTTTCATTGAATTACATTTGACTAAATCGCTGATTATAGTCAACGACATCGGAAACTTTATGTGTTGACTGTTGATCTAGTTTTTCCTCAGTCCCGTTGGTCAGTATTGCTAAAGGTCCTTTTTAACATGTTTATTAGTACTTGGACAAGTTGAATATTTTAAGTTTACTACTTTTGTCATGTTGGTCAATAATGATTTTGATCAGTTTGTTTTATACATCTATTCATATTCAAATCTGGTCTCGTCTGTTTTCATTTAGAATCGTCGTAAATACATTTCTATGTGTTAAAAACTATACTAGAAATAATAAAGAAATAGAAAGTCATTTTTTATTGTCCGGATCCACTTTTCGGTGACAAAATAAAGCTTCATCGCGCCTAAGCCCTATCTATTTATTATAATTTTGCGAGAATGAAGTTGTTGTAGTTTTATGATACCAACATAATAAATGTGGTTTTTTATTATGATTCTAAAGAGAGAAGCATAACAAATTAACATTTGTGTCACATTCTACTCGATGGATCCTCAGTCATTCTCCTCATTAGTCAATATTATAACCATTTAAACAAAATCTAACCTATCTGTATCAAAGCGTGGCTACGGCTCCTGTTACCCCGATGCCTGGTAACAGGATAACCGTTGGATCACATCCGTAAGATTGATGCATCTATGCCAGATGGTTGATGACGCGGCATTAAACAAATATTTCCTGATGTGATACCACCACGACTGGACATGTCTTTGGTTCCCATATAAGTGCTAATGGGGTAAGCCCATCCATCGCGGCAAGATTACACGTCCTAGGGGAGGGCAATTGATTAAGATACAAATATTGCATTCATTTTAAACGTGTTGCATAGTTTTTACTGAGCGATTTATATATGGGATAATAATCTTGGACAATCTTCGCGAGAAAATCACAAAACGGCTTACATATACAGGGAATATGGAAAATGATTGAGATAGGCAAAAATTTGCCTAAATTCAAATGCTTATTACTTTTTGAAAAAAAAAATTGATCAATTTGAATGCATTCAGAAGCAATCGACGGCAAATTTTATAGTTTTAGTAATTTGTTTGGCCATGCATATTGGCCTCCGGTCACCGGAGTTGTTCCGGATTTTCTGAGTCCATGTATTTTTTTTCTGTTGCTTGAATTTTTGTGTGATGTGAAGTTGTATACTGCCGTGAGTCGCAAGTCAGTCTCATCGGTAAAAAGTAGGTATTGAGAAAATGGGCTGTGAAGTTTCTAAATTCGTTTTCCATACGAATATTCAAAAAAATCCTGAGGATTGGAACATGTTTAAATCTTGATGAAGCTTTCACAATTTGCTTTTTACTACGATATGTTGTCGAGAAAAAATGTAAAGATGATCAAAGGGATGGTACACACATTATGTCACGCTAAATTTCAACTTTTTCGACCCCCTCCCCCCCTTTGTCACGTTTTTTGTATGAGACCTCCAAAAATTTTGTAAGGGTTGTCACGCTTGGCTTGAAATCCACCCCCACCCCTTGGATCGTGACGTAATTTGTGCATGACCCCAAAACACGATTCATTTTTGTGTTATACGGTGCGGAAATCTTTAGTGGGACTGATATGCGGTTACTTTTCGTTATGTAACAATTTGACTTGCTGTTTTTTCCTTAATTTTTCCGAACAAATCATATTATTATTTCATTAGTGTAGCTGAAAGAGCATTGGAAGATATGTTGAAAACTGAGCTTAACTCAATTTTGACGAAAATGCGGATGGGACAGACTTGCGATTCACGGCAATATATCTGTTGACAATTTTCCAAGTAACTAGATCCTTTTGGAAATTTAATGCCGCCGGACGCATTAAGACTCGTTGGATATCTTCCGCAATATTGCCATTTCCGTGAACTTGTTCCTGCAAATATGGTCAGTCATGTTTGTATTTCCTATCATGTATATATTTATTATCCAAAACCATATATAGATATATCCAACTGGGCATCAAACTTCAAGATGATGCTTTTGGGAACATAGTCAAAACCATTAGCTGCACCCACCACTTCATAGTAGGTTCCAGGTTCCCTGGGGAATTGGCCAATTCGGAACTTCTTAAGTGTGTTTCTCCAAATAGCATAGCATAGCATAGCATAGACTGACTGTACATGTCAATGGTTGCTACTCCGTGATTGATCAGAATTGGTAATAATTGCACTGCGATCCAAATGAATAAGGGATGGGAGTTTCCGCTTACTCTCGGAGTGCAATTTTAGCAGATCTAATATTATTGATCAATAACGGCGCCGGCCAAGTCCTTACAGTCAGTTGGGATAGGAAAGGAATGTTAGGGTGTAATGATTGTTGCTTCTAAAGACCGAGAATACCTCTGCATCTCCACAATCACCACGGGAAGGGTGTTTATTAGTGGAAAAGGAAAAGATCTGGGAGTCACCTTTGGTCGGTGATGCGATCCATGGATAAGGAGGAAAAATACGATTTATACCTTAAGCTAGTTTTTAGTTTTGTCTCAAAAAGTTTTTGGTAGAAGATTTAAAATAAACGTCAACATCTATAATGTCGAACCATTCAAAAGAAGTTTTTATTAATGGCGAAAAGAGAAAAATATATGCGTTTATTTTAAATTATATGAAACAGGAATAATGCCGACACTTTTAGTGACGAACCATACATAGTTTGTTTGAAAATTACATTAAAGTATTATTGAACATTTATGCCTCAAGAAGAAAAGTCTTTGGTAGAAGTTTTAAAATAAACCTCGACATTCATAATGTCGAACAATTCAAAAAATATTTTAAGTAAAGTCAAAAATTTTATATGTATATTAGAATTGTATAAAACAGGCATAATGCCGACACTTGTAGTGACGAATCATACAAAGTTTGATTGAATATTACAAAAAAAGTAACGCTTTCATGAAAAAATGTGTTATCATAAGCATGAAACGAGCTCACCAGTTGGTAATCCATCCTCGACTGAACACGAATATCTTTTCGCACTCACACAGCGCGAACAGCAAAACTTCTCGGCGCCCCGAAAACGAATAGTCTTGTTTGGGCTTTCCAAAACACTGCCCAGCAAAACCCGCGAAACGGAAACCAAACTCCCGGCGTCTCGAAAACGAAGCGTTTTGCTTGGGCTTTCCAAAACACTGCCCAGCAAAGCCCGCGAAACGGAAACCAAAACGTCTCGAAAACGAAGCGTCTTGTTTGGGCTTTCCAAAACACTGCCGTGCTGGGCACGCGAAACAAAAAACCAAACTCCCGGCGTCTCGAAAACGAAGCGTCTTGCTTGGGCTTTCCAAAACACTGCCCAGCAAAACCCGCGAAACGAAAACCAAACTCCCGGCGTCCCGAAAAAACGAAGCGTCTTGCTTGGGCTTTCCAAAACACTGCCCAGCAAAACCTGCGAAACGAAAACCAAACTCCCGGCGTCTCGAAAACGAAGCGTCTTGCTTGGGCTTTCCAAAACACTGCCCAGCAAAACCCGCGAAACGAAAACCAAACTCCCGGCGTCCCGAAAACGAAGCGTCTTGTTTGGGCTTTCCAAAACACTGCCCAGCAAAACCTGCGAAACGAAAACCAAACTCCCGGCGTCTCGAAAACGAAGCGTCTTGCTTGGGCTTTCCAAAACACTGCCCAGCAAAACCCGCGAAACGAAAACCAAACTCCCGGCGTCCCGAAAACGAAGCGTCTTGCTTGGGCTTTCCAAAACACTGCCCAGCAAAACCTGCGAAACGAAAACCAAACTCCCGGCGTCTCGAAAACGAAGCGTCTTGCTTGGGCTTTCCAAAACACTCTCTTAAGTGTGTTTCTCCAAATATTCCAGAAATTATTGTATAAATCGTTCCTGGGAGTACATCGTACTCCTCAGGAGATTTCTCTGACGAGCTACACAACCCTGTAGCACCGTTGTCAATTTGAAGAGTGAATTATTTCAGTGTAACATTTTATCTTATTCATCCCATTTATCCTCACTTGATGTACCTCACACACACTAACACGCACACTGCATTTGTTACCACACTGCTATACATTTAGATTGTAATAAACCATCTTTCAGTAGTTGTCATCCAAGAGAACCACACGTGTTTTCTTTTATCCACTGCTCTAAACGCTACTCTGCATCAGGTTATGGGCCACTTGGCGGAAAAGTGGTGACGCCATTAGTAAAAATAAAGTTTTTTCGCTAGTTCGCAGTAAAATCGGAAGAAAATCGAAGTAATCGCGAGTTTTTCGGTCGGTTTTTCGTGAGTGTCATGGAAGAAAATCGATTTTCCTTGCAAAAGCTGGGTAACAGCAATTACCCGACGTGGCGCTTCAAAGTCGAGCTACTGCTCGTTTGAGAGGAGCTCTGGCGCTACGTGGACCCGGGAGTGAAGCCCAAAGACACGTGGACGGCGCTGCAAAATCACCATCAGAGACGAGTTTGACGTCGAAAGTATCGCTACTCAAACAAATTTGCGACAAGCGCTTTGCCGACGGTGATGACATGGCGGAGCATTTATTCGAGATGGAGGAATTGTTTTCTTGTTTGGCAAACGCCCTCAAAAGCCGGTCAGATGATGACCTAACACTGGAGCTGGTCAAGAGGAAGCTCCTCGACGAGGCAGCAAAGCGACAGGATGCTGGATCAAGCTCGGCGCTGCGGGTCGGCCATGGCAGCATCAAGAAGAGGAATCCGATCAAGTGCCACTATTGCGGAAATCCGGGACATAAACATAAGGAATGCCGCAAGTTTGCCTGTGATTCGGAAAAGAAACCGAAACAGCAGGAAAAAGGCACCAGCAAGAAGGAGAAAGTTTCGTCTGCACTGGCTGCAGGAGGAACAACGGACACCGATGCCATCAAGCCGTGGGTCGTGGATTCAGGTGCCACCCGGCACACCGTGGCGGATCGAAAGTTCTTCCGGGAATTGCGTGAAAGCGAGGTTAAGTTCGTCATACTGGCGGACGGAAAACAAGCGGAGGTGCACGGCGAAGGTTGCTGCGTCGTCGAATGTGTCGACGAGCATGGAAATCGTCGTGAAATGGACATCAGCTTTGCGCTCTATGCTCCCACCCTTTCGATGAACCTGCTTTCCGTTCCAGCTCTCGTCCAAAAGCAAGCTACAACTGTTTTCGACTTCGCAGAATGTCGAATTCTCCGTGGAGACGCCACCGTCGCCGTGGCACGTTTGAAGCAAGGTCTACCAAATCAACCAACCGGAAAACGTGGTGATGGTGGCAGGCGGCCACCACAACAAGGATTGCCAGCACGTTTGACATCGCACATGCGGCCACCGGAACCCGACCACGGCAGTTCACCTCCAGAACGTTCTGCCAACGAAGCCTCTCGACGTCACTGCATACGAGCTTTGGACCGGCGTCAAACCGAAGGTCAATCACCTCAAGATTTTCGGCTGCAGTACTTGGGTCTATATCCCGAAAGTAAAAAGGAAGAAGTTGACGTTCGTGGGCTACTCATCGGAGCATAAAGCTTACCGCTTCTTGGACAAAGCCACACGAAAAGTTTGGGCACGTCAGGAGTTAATCATCAATGTTAACTTCCTTTTCCCGATCAGCCTAGATAGCCGTGTAGTGTCGGTAGCGGTTGTTTCAATTGGCTAAGAATTAACACTACGGATTGCCTGTTCCGGTGGAAAAAGTCCATCTCACAGGTGACCTCTAATTCATGTCGCTTTAAGCTTACCGTGCCTAAGAATGAATGGTTAGGGGGGTCTAAAAAACCTAACCGCAAACGGAGCCTGTGGAGTACCAGGGTGTTTCTCCGAGACAATCGGCTTCCCTTCTTCAGTCTCAAACCTGAGGCTAAATAAGGGTGGGATTATAAGGATGTTGTAAATTAGTTTAAATTTTTCACCCTTATGGCTTCGCATTATGCGTTTTTTTTGTTGGGGCAGCAGGGACGAAAGTCCAGGGGCTTAACGGACCCCCCCAGGACCTCTGCGAGTTGGGGAGTTGCCCAGGATGTGGTGAAGTTCGCAGTGGGATCTGATGAACCTTCATAAAAACCACAAAAATCCGAATGCAACTCTGTCACAGCGACCGGTGCCGCTTAAAGTACCCTAGCCCAAACTAACAGGAGTGCCAACCGGCACATCAGGATTGATGCCAGTGAGATCCTGATTATGGCATACTGGTCGCGACACAAACGGACAAGGCATGGAATTACGAGTAGGAGTGCTTCGAGCACATTGGGACCAACGCCAGTACGGCCCCAATTATGTATACTGGCAGCGCACGGCAAAGGACAAGTAACGGTATATGTACTGGATAATATGCTTTGAGGCTGACAGCGGCGACATTCTACTCCCTTAGTAGGGTCGGGTGACACTGGCCCGAAACGGCGAGTGGGTTAATGGCGCAGGCTGCCCCCGTCCCGTAAAACCGTGGCAGGCCTTAGAGTACGTTCCAAATCCGTCGCCTAGTTGTTCCAACTAGGCGACCAACGTTATTGAAAACAGTGTGGGCAAAAGCCTAGATACTGTGACGACGGCAGGCACTGGCCGCTCCAGTGCAACATGTGTGGTGACCGATGGCCCGGGACTAATCGAGGCCATGGATCGCAATAGGGAGTACCTCCCTAAAATGCAGGTAGCTGCTGAGCAACTTGATGTCATCATCGAGTATGTTAAGAGCAAAACAAATATCAGCAAAGACTTGAAAACAAGTCTACTGAAATTGCGACAATCAGTCCTAGCTGCAAAGCAGGACTACGAGAAAGTCAAGGAACAACTTGGCAAGGTAGAAGGCCAAAAAGACACTAGGTCGTGTCAGACCGAAGTGTTTTCCTTCACAGGCAACGCGAATATATCTGATGATATTATTCGATACGCGATGCGGAAGAGGGAAGCTTCCGGGGATGAATACGTGGCGAAAAGACGTATGGTTGCTAAGGGAAAAGTGACCTACGCGGCCGTCCTCCAGAGCGGAAAAGCTGGCACGAGCCAAGCCCCGCGGTCAAGAGGACATGACAACAAAGGAGAGGCCAACACCAAGCCTAAGGCCAAGAAAGCCAAGAAAAAGGAGCCACGGGTTTACCGGAACCAGGCAGTGCATCCACAGGAACCACGGGCGCAAGGCAACAGCAACCCGTGGATACGAGTTGGAAATAAGAAAAAACAGAGGAAACCGAAAACGGTGCCCAAGGAAAGCGCTAAACCGAAAACAGCGAAACGTAGGAATTTAGGCGAAGCCCTCGTTATCAAAAAGGAGGAAGCAAAATACGCCGAGGTTCTGAAGGCGATGCGAAGCACAGAGAAGCTATCGCCATTGGGCGCAGACGTGCGAAGCATAAGGCGAACTAGGATTGGTGAAATGATCCTAGTCTTAAAGAAGGACGCCAAGGAAAAGGGTGCAGTCTATAAGCAACTGGCCCAAGAAGTACTTGGTGACGAGGTTGATGTAAGATCCCTTACTGCTGAAGCGACTCTCCAGTGTAAAAATCTGGATGAGGTCACCGATGCAGCGGAGGTCTCGGCTGCCCTTGAAGAGCAGTGTGACATCGACGTAGCCAGTAAGGCCATCCACCTTAGAAAGGGCCCGCAGGGCACCCAGCTGGCGGCGATCAGGCTGCCGGTCGCAGAGGCCAACAAAGCGAAAAACTTGGGCATACTCAAGGTAGGCTGGTCGGTTTGCCGGCTGAGCATACAACAGCCTCCTGAAGTTTGCTTCAAGTGTTTCGGGAAGGGCCATAAGTCGTGGAATTGCAATGGTCCCGACAGAAGTAAGATGTGCAGAAAATGCGGCGCTGAAGGCCATAGGGCAGGCGATTGTAAGCAAATCGCTAAGTGTGTCGACAGAGCAGACAACGGACACTTAACGGGCGGACCCAAATGTCCGGGCACAAGCGGAGTATCAAAGCAGCCAAAACGGAAGTAACACAGTTAAATTTAAACCACTGTGATGCAGCCCAGCAGCTGCTTTGGCAGTCAGTCTCGGAAACCAAGACTGACGTGGTGTTATTATCGGATCCATACCGCATACCAGCCAACAACGGGAACTGGGTGGCGGATAGCTAGCAGCTATAGGGACGACAGGACGATACCCAATCCAAGAAGTAGTCTCTAGCTCAAATGACGGTTTTGCGATAGCAAAAATCAACGACGTGTTCTATTGCAGTTGTTACGAGCCCCCAAGGTGGTCGATTGAGGAATTTTCCCACATGGTTGACAGGATGATTGCCGAACTAGCTAATCGGCAGCCAGTAGTGATAGCTGGCGACTTTAATGCATGGGCAGTGGAGTGGGGTAGCCGCTGCACCAATCAAAGAGGCCAGCTATTATTGGAATCCCTGGCCGCATTAAATGTAGAGCTGGCAAATGTGGGCACAGTGAGTACCTTCCGCAGAAATGGTGCAGAATCGATCATCGACGTGACGTTTTGTAGTCCTAACCTTTTAGATACCATGAACTGGCGCGTTGATGACGGTTATACTCATAGCGATCATCAATCGATTCGCTATAGTATAATACCAGGCGGGCGGAAGGCAGCGCGATGTAACTTGACCCGAGCCCGAGGATGGAAAACAGCGCGCTTCGACGGCGAAGTATTCACTGAAGGCCTGAGGCGCGAACGAAACACTCTGGACCTAAACGGTGAAGAGCTAGTTGCTGTGATATCACGAGCGTGTGATGCTTCCATGCCGAGAAAAGCCCCTCCTAGAGAGAACAGGCCGCCGGTGTATTGGTGGTGCGAATCTGTAGCAGAGCAGTAGGCTTTGCTAACCTTATGTCATTATGTAAAATTCTGTTCTTTGATTATTATCTGTTAGACCTCCAAAGAAGAAGCACACAAATATACTTTGTTCCTTACAAATACCTTGTCTTCCTTCAATCCGGAGTCTACAATATTTTGGCGACGAGAAGTACGAACCGAAGTCAACCTCAAGTCTCTCGACGGAACATCTATCGAAGTACCGTAAGAAGAAATGTCCGACAACGATCTCAAGGACGCTATTCTACGTCTGACGGAGCTAATCGTGCAACAGCAGGAGCGGATTACTGCACTGGAACGACCCGATCCAACCGACGGAAGTGAGAAAATCATAGAATCGCTCGCCTCCGGGATTCAAGAGTTCCAGTTCGATCCTGACGACGGCTTTTTCTTTGATGCATGGTATTCTCGATACGAAGATGTTTTTAAAGAGGACGGAAAACGCCTGGATGACGCTGCCAAGGTGAGGTTGCTTCTCAGAAATCTCAGTACGACGGTCCATGAGCGATACGTGGACAGCATCCTTCCGAAGCACCCAAGGGAATTCAGCCTAGATGAAACCGTTGGCAAACTGAAGAAGCTGTTCGGACGTCGGAAGTCAATTTTCCATGCAAGGTACCAGTGTTTGCAGTACTTCAAGAGTGAGGCAGACGATTTTACCTCGTATGCGGCGAAGATTAACAAACACTGCGAAGCGTTCCAGTTGTCAAAGCTATCTAACGACCAGTTCAAGGCTCTCCAGTTCATTTGCGGCCTGCAATCACCACGCGATGCCGATATTCGTGCCAGGCTGATCTCCAAGCTAGAAGCTGAAGAATCAGCCCCGGCGCGGCCAGATGGTCCAAGTACTATCACTTTGGAAAATCTAGACAAAAGGAATTTTCTCAATCCGGAACGTGGAAAACAAGCGCAAATTCGTCACAGTGGAACTCAACGGAGTACCGGTCAAGCTTCAACATGATTCGGCATCGGACATCACAGTTATTTCGGAAGAAAACTGGATCAAAATAGGACAACCAGCGACTCGGAGAACTGCCGAAGCAGCAATCACCGCCTCTGGAGATAATCTCAAGCTTCTAGCAGAACTTCACACCGACATCACCATCGGCAACGTGAGCAAGTCAGGGCGCATTTTCATTTCAAACAATCCTGAATTGAACGTGCTGGGAATTGAAACCATGGACCTGTTCGATCTTTGGTCCATTCCAATCAACAGTCTTGTCAATGCAATCCAGCAGCGTCCTGAAGATTTTACAAAGCAGCTCAAGCAGAAGTTTCCAGAAGTGTTCAAGAGTACGCTGGGCCGATGCACGAAAGCGAAAATTAAGCTGTACCCGAAGCAAGACGCTCGTCCGGTATACTGTCCTAAGCGACCGGTGGCCTACGCGGCACTTCCGAAGGTGGAAGCAGAACTCCAGCGGCTCCAGGACAAAGGTATAATTTCTCCAGTGCAATTTTCAGATTGGGCGGCACCGATAGTCGTCTTACGGAAGGCAGATAATGTCTCTGTCCGTGTATGCGGTGACTATTCCACTGGCTTGAACAACGCTCTCGAATCTGACCGGCACCCTCTTCCGCATCCTGATGATCTGTTCGCTGAACTATCCGGAGCACGGTTTTTCACCCACCTGGACTTGTCAGATGCCTATCTACAAGTAGAAGTTGAGGAATCATCAAGAAAGCTGCTTACGGTTAACACACATCGAGGCTTGTTCCAGTATAACCGCCTACCGCCAGGAGTCAAATCAGCCCCAGGAGCTTTTCAACGCATCATCGATAGCATGGTTGCCGGAATACCTGGAGTGAAACCTTATCTGGACGATATTCTCATCGCTGGCAAGACCAAGGAAGAACACGACCGTAGCCTGTATGCTGTCCTTGAGCGAATTCGAGAATATGGCTTTCACCTCAACATTGAAAAATGCAAGTTCGCCGTTCCCCAAATCAAGTTTCTCGGGCACATATGTAGTCGACAAAGACGGTATTCGCCCAGATCCATCGAAGACGTTAGCGATTTCCCAGATGCCACCACCGAAGGACGTTCAACAGCTTCGTTCTTACCTGGGAGCTATCAACTATTATGGACGATTTGTGAAGCAGATGAAACAGTTAAGAGCACCTCTCGACAATCTGCTCAAGAAAGACACCCACTGGAATTGGACATCCGAGTGTCAACAATCATTCGACAAATTCAAGGTAATTCTTTGTTCGAATCTGCTCCTGACCCATTTTGATCCAGCCAAGGAAATCATTGTCGCGGCGGACGCATCCAAGTATGGACTTGGGGCCGTAATCATGCACCGTTTTCCAACCGGCGAAATCAAGGCTATCGCACATGCATCAAGATCTTTGACGTCAGCAGAAGCCAACTATGGACAGATAGAGAAAGAAGCACTCGCCCTAGTTTTTGGAGTTACTCGTTTTCATAAAATGCTGTACGGACGTAGATTCATCCTCCAGACGGATCATCAGCCGCTGATCAAGATTTTTGGATCCAAGAAGGGTATACTGGTGTATACTGCCAACAGACTGCAACGTTGGGCCCTCACTTTGCTCCTGTACGATTTTGAGATCCAGCACATTTCGACTGACAAGTTCGGTTGCGCAGATGTCCTGTCAAGACTGATGTCCACTCAAACCCGACCAGATGAAGATTACGTTCTCGCTGCAGTACACTTGGAAAACGAAGTCAAAGCTGTTGTCACAGACACGGTGAGCAAACTCCCCCTGACATTCAAGATGATTGTTGCTGAAACCCAGAAAGATCAAGTTCTGCAGCAAGTTATGCAATTCCTGAAAGAAGGTTGGCCCGTAAGTAGTAAGAAGATTACTGACCCTGCTGTGAGAAAATTCAACTCCCGACGCGATGGATTGCAGATAGTCGACAACTGTTTGATGTTTGGTGACCGCATCGTCATTCCAGAAAAGTTTCGCAAGCAAGTACTGCATCAGCTCCACAAGGGACACCCTGGCATGGACCGAATGAAATCACTGGCAAGAAGCTACATTTACTGGCCAAACGTTGACGAGGACGTTGAAGACTTTGTTCGTGAGTGCAGATCCTGTGCTCAAGCAGCGAAGGCTCCGACGAAGACTACTCTGGAATCCTGGCCCGTGTGCACCCAACCATGGCAACGTGTACACATAGATTACGCAGGTCCAATCGGCGGATACTATTACTTGGTTATAGTGGACGCATATTCCAAGTGGCCAGAATTTTTTCGAACTCGTAACATAACCGCAACTGCAACGTTGGATATACTACGTGAAACCTTCGCTCGCTACGGGAATCCGGAAACCCTAGTCTCGGATAACGGAACCCAATTCACTAGCGAAAAATTCCAGCAGTTCGTCCAAGAGAACGGAATCAATCACATGCGTACTGCTCCATACCATCCCCAATCGAATGGTCAAGCAGAGCGTTTTGTCGATTCTCTCAAGCGCGGACTCAAGAAGTTAAGTGAAGGGGAAACTACGCCAACACTACAGCATCTTCAAACCTTCCTGTTTGTATACCGCAATACACCTAATAAGTGCAGTCCGCTGACGAAGACTCCAGCAGAACTGTTTCTTGGTAGACCAACCCGGACGACTTTGGACCTCTTGAAGAAGCCCGTTCGAACACCTACGAGCAGTAATGATCAACAGAATCTGCAGTTCAACAGAAGACACGGTGCTATCAAACGTGAGTTTCAACCTGGAGATCTGGTGTACGCCGAGTACCACAGCAACAACAAGAAATCCTGGATTCCTGGACGGATTGTAGAGCGGAAAGGTTCAGTCAACTACAACGTGTTCCTGCACCTCGGATCCCGTGAGAAGCTTATACGGTCACACACTAATCAGCTACGTGAACGATATGAAGCCAAAGAACCATCCGTTGCTCAATCAGTTAATCTTCCATGGCAAATCCTCCTACAAGAACATCAAAATTACACCCATATCGAAACAGATGACCTAGAAGAAGAAACCTTCCCTCATGGACCCGATGTCGTACCAGTTCCTGAAGTTTCAGCAACCACTTCAGCAAATGATGACCACTTACGATGTAATACACCTGAACTGGTCCACCCTGAAGCGATAGCTGTTGCCGAACCTGATGAGATCCAACCAGATGAAGCGACTGGACAAGAGCCATCCGTTGATACCGATGTTGAACCACGACCGCTTCGCTCCAAGAAGTTGCCAGCTTGGTTGGCCCCATACGACATATTCTAAAAGGGGAGATGTAGCAGAGCAGTAGGCTTTGCTAACCTTATGTCATTATGTAAAATTCTGTTCTTTGATTATTATCTGTTAGACCTCCAAAGAAGAAGCACACAAATATACTTTGTTCCTTACAAATACCTTATCTTCCTTCAATCCGGAGTCTACAATAGAATCAATTGCAAATCTTCGAGCAATCTGCCTTCGGGCTAGACGAAGAATGCAACGCGCACGCACAGAAGCACAAAGAGAGGAACGCGGTGCAGCATTCAGAGAGGCAAAGTTGGCTCTCAAAAAGGAAATCAAGAGTCGAAAACGGGCATGCTTTGAAAGTCTATGCAAGAGTGCCAATTCTAGTCCATGGGGTGACGCCTACAGAGTGGTAATGGTTAAGACCAAAGGAGCCATAGCGCCCCAAGAGAAATCGCCCGAGTTGCTGCGATCGATAATCGATGTACTCTTCCCGCACCATCCCATAAGCCCATGGCCCCCCGCGCCGTATGCGGCAGATGAAGGAGAAGATGTGGCGAGAGTGACGAACGAAGAGCTGGCAGAAGTCGTGAAATCATTCGCGTCAAACAAGGCACCGGGACCCGATGGTATCCCGAATGTTGCCTTAAAAGCGGCAGTGAACGTGTGAACGTGATGTATGGAAGCGACAGAAATTGGTGCTACTACCAAAGGCGGGGAAACCACCAGGTGACCCGTCGGCGTATAGACCTATCTGTCTACTAGATACGACGGGCAAGTTATTGGAGAGGTTGATTCTCAACAGACTAGTACCGTATACGGAGAGTGCGGACGGCCTGTCCAACAACCAGTTTGGATTCAGAAAAGGTAAATCTACTCTGAACGCCATCCAGTCGGTCGTTCAAACAGCTGAGGTGGCAATCGAGCATAAAAATAGCGGCATCCGTTACTGCCCGGTTGTCACTCTGGATGTGAAGAATGCGTTCAACAGCGCAAGCTGGGAAGCAATAGCACACGCGCTTCACCGCCTCAAGGTACCGGTGCAGTTGTGTAAGCTTCTAGAAAGCTATTTTGATGGTAGGATTCTACTGTATGACACAAAGGAGGGGCAGAAAAGCGTTCGAGTACCTCAAGGTTCAATCCTGGGCCCGCTGTTATGGAATGCGATGTACGATGACGTACTGAGGCTGCCCCTTCCGACGGGTGTTAAGATTGTTGGCTTCGCCGACGATATCACCCTAGTGGTCTATGGTGAATCGATGGAGGAAGTAGAGTTGACAGCAGCGCACTCTATTTCCCTGGTTGAGGAATGGATGGAGTCTAGGAAACTAGGACTGGCCCGTCACAAGACTGAGGTGGTGGTGGTCAACAACCGCAAGTCCGAGCAACGGGCGCTTATCTCGGTAGGTGATTGCACCATAGAGTCCAAGCGATCCCTTAGGCATCTTGGGGTAATGATCGATGACAAGCTGAGCTTCGCTAGCCGCGTTGAATATGCCTGTAAAAGGGCATCTACGGCTATAGCGGCGCTTTCGAGGATGATGTCTAACAGCTCTGCTGTAATTGCCAGCAAACGCAAGCTGCTGGCAAGCGTGGCGCTATCCATACTAAGATATGGAGGACCAATCTGGTCAAAAGCGCTTAGAACGAGCAGAAACCTAAAGCGGTTGGAAAGCACGTACAGGATAATGTGCTTAAGAGTAGCAAGTGCATACCGGACGGTATCTAAAGAGGCCGTGTGCATCATAGCCGGGATGACGCCCATCGGGCTCATCATCAAGGAAGATGTTCAATGCTTCAACTAAAGGGGTACCAGAGGAGTCCGCGACACGTGTAAAGAGGAAACGCTCAGAAGCTGGCAGCAGGAATGGGATAACTCCACTAAGGGTAGATGGACCCATCGGCTAATACCAAATGTGTCAGATTGGTATGGTAGAAGCCATGGGGAAGTGAACTTCCACCTGACGCAGTTTCTGTCAGGACATGGTTGCTATAGACAGTACCTGCATAGGTTCGGGCACTCAGAATCTCCTGCGTGCCCCAATTGTGCTGGTGTAGAGGAAACAGCGGAGCATGTCGTGTTCGATTGCCCCCGTTTCATTGTTGTGAGAGGTCGCATGCTCACTACATGCGGAGGGGACACGTCCCCCGACAATACATATTATAGAGAGAATTTGTGCGGATGCCGAGTGCTGGAATGCAGTAACTACGGCTGTCACTCACATTATGTTAGAATTGCAGCGTCTATGGCGCGCCGACCAAGAGTTGGCTGCAGAGGATTAGCCCTGCCGAGGCTGGTCCCTTGTAACATTGTTTAAGTCGGCTAGGAGAAGCAGTTTGCCTAGGCTACTTCTGCTACACGTGTTGTGCTATATGCACTGGTCCCTTCCCGAAGAAATACCGTAAGGTGGTTCCGGGGAGATGAGGGTCTGAGTCCAAGGGTCATGTCGATGCACTGTTCACCACTTGAGCAATTCTGAATGAATTGCTCAAGCACAGTGCATAGGCTGGTTTTAGCGGGTCGTCGTTGGTGCGTCATCCCCGCATTCCCTGAGTTATCTTCTCAGGGGATCTGTTTGCAGATTTCCCCCTTGTAAAAAACAAAAAAAAAAAAACACGAAAAGTCTACGTTAGCCGGGACGCCAAATTTATCAAGGACGACGTGAAGATAGACCAGACGGATGCGGCCACTGAAGGTAAGAATGTCGACGAAGTTTTCTTTGATGCAGGTCGTCTATGAAACCATGCCATCGAACCAGAGGTTTAACCCGAAGCCAACACCGGTGCTCAACCTCAGATCGAGATCGAAGCACGGCCCGAAGGGCTTATTCACAAATTTCATAACGCTGTAGGGGGTGGGTGGGTGTCCTCGTGTTGTTACAGCTCATACAAAATTGGTAGAATATTCATACAAAAAGCGTTACGAGGAGGTGGATGGGTGTCAAAAAATAACCATTTTTGGCGTTATGAAATATGAGAATGAACCCGAAGCAGACGAAGCTGAAGGCTACGATACAGCGATTGAAGATACGACTCAAACAGACACCGATTTTGAGGGATTCAGCGACACGGACTCGCCGCACCTCGGCGAACCGAGAATGTCTGCACGTCCAACGAAAGGTTTGCCACCTCAACGGTTCCGTGACGTCACCGTCCTCCCGGCTTCGATCGTAAAAACAGTCCGCTCGAGCTTGGAACAGGAAGATCGACGGAGTATTGAAAGCCATGGGATTTAAGCCTGCGGACAGTGACACGTGCTTGTACATCTGAAATCGCAACGGGAAGTTGAGCTACATCCTTATGTACGACTTGCTCGTCGTCTGCAACTCCGAGGCCGAGTTCGACGAGATTTGTCAGCTGCTGCAGGACAAATTCAAGCTTTCCTGCCTCGGTGAGCTCAAGCAGTTCTTGGGAATACGCGTCGAGAAGGCTGGTGATCACTACACCCTTGACCAGGCCAGCTACATCATCCAAGGTACCAATCGACCTCGCGTACCCCAAGCAAAATGAGGAGACGGAACTACCTACTAACGCCTCGTATCGTAGTTTGGTAGGGAGTTTGCTCTACGTCGCGATGAACACACGGCCGGACATCTGCGTGGCCGTCTCACTGCTTGGAAGAAAAGTCACCAACCCGACTAATCGAGATTGGACGGAAGCTAATAGGGTCCTCCGATACCTCAAGGCCACGAAGAACCATCGTTTGCATCTGGGCTCCGGATCCGGCGAAACGGAATGCTTCGTGGACGCCGACTGGGTCGGAGATGAAGGCGACCGGAAGTCACATTCCGGGTTCCTTCTGAAGTTCGGTGGCGGTCTCGTCGACTGGGGAACATGAAAGCAGTCGTGTGTCGCCCTGTCCTCAACGGAGGCCGAATTCGTCGCGTTGGCGGATGGATGCCAGCAGCTCATGTGGTACCGGAAGTTGCTCAACGACCTCAAGCAATCATCGCCCAATCCGATCATCATCTGGGAAGACAATCAATCGTGCATAAAGATCGGAGTCAGAGCGTCTTGAACGGCGTTCTAAGCACATTGACACGAAGTACGCCTACACCAAGGATCTCCAGCAGCAGAGATTCATTGAACTTCGCTACATGACAACAGAGCGCATGGATGCGGACCTCATAACGAAGCCGTTGGAACGAATCAAGCTAGAGAGACACAGAAATGCCATCGGCGTCAAGGAACTATCCGAGATGTCGAGTTGCCAACGTTGAGGAGGAGTGACGGGCTACACAACCCTGTAGCACCGTTGTCAATTTGAAGAGTGAATTATTTCACTCCAACATTTTATCTCATTTATCCCATTTATCCTCACTCGATGTACCTCGCGGGCGCCATCTTAGGATTTGAGCTCAAAACCGAATGTATGTGCAATATGCAGATGTCAAAATGAACTTAGGCACCTACGTGAATTTCACGTAAGTGCGATAGGTAACCTCAGTAAAAATAAACGAGTCACTATTTGATGGGTATGAATGATTTAGTGATCTTCGTCTTAGTCAGGTGAAGTGGAGGTAAAATGGATTTAGAATGATCTACGTGATTTTTCACGTAGCAATGACGTTTGAATTTTTTTGAGTGTAAGAGCGCAAGTCAATCCAAAGCCGATGATACACTGATAAAAATCCACACGCTCGATCTGTGTGTTTAAAATTATGGATCAATTCATGAACGTCCATATCGATTTGCTATGATTTTCTTGCAAACTTCGTGTGTGTTACACATTAAATTCCTGTGTTTTGCTTCATGGATTGTGGAGGTTAGCAGGTGAACCATTACACTCCCATCTGCAGCTACGGCGCGGACGTACACGCATGCGCCATACGCCTTGTTCGACGCGTCGCAGAAGCCGTGGAGTTCTACCGCTTCGGTACTACGACTCGTTCCAACCCATCGGGGAACAGCGATTCCGTCTAAGCCGGTCAAATTCCGTCTATATTCACGCCACTGGTCTTCTAACTGCGGGCTGAGCGGTTCGTCCCACTCGCAGTCGTGCTTCCAGAGGTCCTGCAGGAAGATCTTCGCTTGGATGATAACTGGACCTACCAGTCCTAACGGGTCGAACAAACGAGACGCATCCGAAAGAGCACAACGCTTTGTTATCGCTGTGGACTCATTCCACGCTGGCGAACTGAATCGGAAGCAATCCGTGCTAGGCTCCCAGGTTAAACCTAACGTTTTGACTGCGGCACTCGATGAATCCAGTTCTAGAATCGATCGTTCGTCTCTCAATCCCTCCGGCACTGCTGACAGCAATTCCTTGCTGTTAGAATTCCACTTTCGCAAGGAGAATCCTGCCGATTGAAGCAGATCATTCATCTGACTGACAAGGCGCTTCCCTTCTTCGATGTCGTCTACGCCAGACAGCATGTCATCGACGTAAAAGTCCTTCTTGAGGACCTTAGCAGCAGCAGGATGCGACTCTTCACCTTCCTCTGACAGACGCTGCAGACACTTCGTGGCTAAGTAGGGGGCGGACGCAGTACCGTAGGTGACTGTGGTGAGTGCGAAAGTACGAATTGATTCCGAGGGACTGTCTCTCCAAACGATTCTTTGCAGCTGGTGGTTTGCTGCATTCATGAGTACCATACGGTACATTTTTGCGACGTCTCCTACGAGGGCAAATCGGTGGGTACGGAATCGTAATGTAATGTCAACTATCATGTCCTGAACGACGGGGCCTACCATTAGGGCATCATTTAACGAAACTCCGGTGGACGTTTTGCAGGATACGTCAAATACGACACGTAGCTTCGTCGTCGTGCTGTCCGGCTTCAGAACAGCATGATGAGGCAAGTAATACGACGGGGCGCTCGTGTCTTCCTCGGAAACCTCTCTCATATGGCCCATAGCCAGATACTCGCGCATGAACTCTGCGTACTGCTTCTTCAGTTCTGGATTCATGGCGAATCGTCGCTCTACCCCCAAGAAACGCTTGATTGCTGTCGACCGAGAATCGCCTAGCTGCTGGATCAACCTCTCTTTCTTCGGCAGCGGTTGACTGGCAAGTCTCTACTTCCCAGAACCGCGATAGCTGGTCTTGAATTTCCGCCGTTGAGCAGACGTGAACAAGGGAGTACGATGCCGCTGGACCCTCGGGAATACGACCGGAAACAATCCATCCGAATACGGTGTCTTGAAGAGTTGGGCCGTCGTCGGTTGCTCTCCGTCTTTCCTCCTTCAGCAGCTCCATGTAATATTCTGCTCCGATGATGACGTCTATCGGTCCCATCTCGAAGAAATTGGGATCCGCAAGAAGCGTTGAAATTGGAAGATTCCACGCAGCGGTATTGATACTGACGGTAGGCAGCGACACGGTCAGCTTCGGCAGCACATGGAAGGACATCTCTTCGGCGAATGACGAAATATTCGGCGATCTCGGACCCACTACGGCAGTGACCAGCCTTGTTGACACTGCTTGCGACGATCCAATGCCTTGAATCGACAGATAGACTGGCGTTTCGTCTAGCTTGAGCTTGCTAGCGAAACTCTTTGTCATGAGACAATGTTGCGAACATGAGTCCAGCAGTGCTCGTGCTGGAACGGACTTGCCGTAGCGATCTCGAATGCTGACTAGCGCGGTCGAAAGAATGATGTTTTGTGTCGGTGTAATTGGGAGAGCTACATGTGTTTGGCTTGTGGTGGCGTGTTCTGTGGCTGGCTGAGTGTGTGAGTCTTGAGTGTTGGCAGTGTTAGCGGTCCGAGTCTGTTGGTTCGGTGTTGGCGGCTTGGATTGTGGCTGTCTAGATTGTTGGTTGACTGTCGGGGATCTTGACTGCGTGGGTGGAACGGAGGATCTAGGCTGTTCAGTGTGCAGCAGTGTGTGATGCTTCTGATGACACTGTCGACACGCCCCTTTCTCGCAGGTTCTGGCGAAATGACCAGGATACAAACAATTCCGGCAAAGCTTGTTCCTGTTTGCAGCCTCAATCCTCTCTGGAATACTCATCCGCTGGAACTTCACGCATTGAAACACGGAATGACGCGGCTCACTGCAGAAATGGCACTTCGGGGCGAACTTGAAGGTGGTATGACACACCGCTGGACGAAACTGTCGCTGTTGCACGGAACTTATAGCTTTCGACGGAGCAATCGATTGTAGGACGGAGCAGTGACCCTTCAAAAACTCCATCAGTGCCGAATACTTCGCTACGTCCTTGCTGTTGTGATGGGTCTCCCAGTGACGTAGGGTTGCCATGTCCAATCTGGAACACACCATGTAAGCCAGAATGGTGCTCCAGTCTGATGGTTTCTCCCCGATCTTCTCCAACATCTGCAGGTTTTTCTCGAAGTCGCCAATCAACTGGTTGAGCCCCTCGTAGCTTTCCTTCTTGAGCGCTTCCACGGTAAAAAGTGCGTCGAGATGCGCTTTGACGATCAACTTCTTGTTCTCGTAGCGACTTTCCAATGCCTTCCAGGCCACCGTGTAATTGGCTGCAGATAAATCAATGGAATTAATTTCCTGCAGCGCATCACCGGACAACGATGACCTCAAATAGGTGAACTTGTCCACATCGGAGAGTAGAGTGTTGTCGTGGATTAGACTCCGGAAGCTGTCACGGTATGGCACCCATTCGTGAATCTTTCCACCAAACGATGGCAGCTTTATTTCGGGAAGTTTCACCTTCGCAAACTGAGTCGCCGCTTGTGTATCGGGTGCTTGAAGCGTGGAATTTCTTGAAGAGCTGGTCCCAAGCGATTGGAAGGCCATCAGCTCTGCCTTTAGCGAATAATAACTGTTTTCAAAATCTTGGCGCACCCTATCGTTCTCCTGCATGAGCGTTTCTTCGTCGCCATCGCCATCCTCCAAAGCGTCCTCTAAAAGCAGCTCGATCTTCATTCGCACCTCCACGAATTGGCTGTATATCTTCTCCAGTGCCTCCAAGCGAACGTTCACTTGCCGTACATCTCGCTTCATATCGAAATCATGCACGAAACTCTCGATTCCTTCGAGCGACTTCCGCAGCTGATGCTCCAGCTTATTCAGTGAACGTAGGTCTAGCATGGTTAATCACTGACGTCACTGGCACTATCACTATCGATTAGGCAGTGTAGGCTACTCAATCGAGAAGTATAAAATCACACCACTGCACGGTCGAGCGAAATTTGCACCACTTCACTTCACTGCACTTGCACTTGACACGATCGACTCAACGAACCACCCAACGCGATTCGGTACGACAGACTTACAACCCAAATTCGACAGCAGCAGGGGAACCAACCTCGGAAGAAAACTAAAGCCAACAAATTCCAGCGAAACCGAGACCAAACAAGACTTTGATGAGCGGACACCAGGGCTACTGCTCTTAAATAAAGTTGGACTCACATCACATGCAATCAATCATTTATTTAGAAAATTGCCACAGAGTTGAGAATGGCGTTCCATGCAATTAACGCCACCACACATGCATACTACTCCCTTAATTTCTTCCTGGTCGTATCCGTCCTAGCGCTGCACGTTCAATTCGTCGTCGTCGTCGTCGTTGTCGCCCTGGATGCACTTGACCGGGTAAACACCGTCGGCCGCTCCTATGCCGTTCGTCCACTTCAGGAAAAATCCGCCTCACTACCCACGGCGCGCAAAGTTCTTCTACGATGGCGCAAAATCGCGTCGAAAATGGTGACTGTAACTTTTGTTACTCAGTCACTTTGTTACCGCACAAAGTGATATCGTCCATCGCACTTTTAAACAACTATCACGCACTAATTGTCCTGTGTCCGGAAACCTTCACCGGAACCGTGATCCGGTTCGAAGGACCAAATGTTCGCGCACTAATTAATCACGGTTTTCGGACACGTATTAAAACTCGCGGCGATTGAAATCGAAAAGGGCACTTTATTCACGCGAACAGAAACTAAACTTTTTATTAAACGGACGAGGTGTAGTTCTCGCGGCGGTATATTTACTTCTGCCTTGTCTTTTTCCATCACTACTCTGCGCGGCCAGCTGACCGACGATCGAGAAGCGATCGGGTAAAAAAGCCTATTCACCACATCTACACTTCCTACTGATCGGCCGCTCAAAGTGAAACGGACCGAGAGCCAACACGTATCAGAACAGGAGAGCCTGTGTTACGGTTGCTGTAGTGGGTCCGAGATCGCCGAATATTTCGTCATTCGCCGAAGAGATGTCCTTCCATGTGCTGCCGAAGCTGACCGTGTCGCTGCCTACCGTCAGTATCAATACCGCTGCGTGGAATCTTCCAATTTCAACGCTTCTTGCGGATCCCAATTTCTTCGAGATGGGACCGATAGACGTCATCATCGGAGCAGAATATTACATGGAGCTGCTGAAGGAGGAAAGACGGAGAGCAACCGACGACGGCCCAACTCTTCAAGACACCGTATTCGGATGGATTGTTTCCGGTCGTATTCCCGAGGGTCCAGCGGCATCGTACTCCCTTGTTCACGTCTGCTCAACGGCGGAAATTCAAGACCAGCTATCGCGGTTCTGGGAAGTAGAGACTTGCCAGTCAACCAGCACGCTATCCGTCGAGGAGTCAGCATGTGAGGAGTTCTTCGACAGGACAACATACAGAAACGACGAAGGGAGGTACGTGGTCACGCTGCCGAAGAAAGAGAGGTTGATCCAGCAGCTAGGCGATTCTCGGTCGACAGCAATCAAGCGTTTCTTGGGGGTAGAGCGACGATTCGCCATGAATCCAGAACTGAAGAAGCAGTACGCAGAGTTCATGCGCGAGTATCTGGCTATGGGCCATATGAGAGAGGTTTCCGAGGAAGACACGAGCGCCCCGTCGTATTACTTGCCTCATCATGCTGTTCTGAAGCCGGACAGCACGACGACGAAGCTACGTGTCGTATTTGACGTATCCTGCAAAACGTCCACCGGAGTTTCGTTAAATGATGCCCTAATGGTAGGCCCCGTCGTTCAGGACATGATAGTTGACATTACATTACGATTCCGTACCCACCGATTTGCCCTCGTAGGAGACGTCGCAAAAATGTACCGTATGGTACTCATGAATGCAGCAAACCACCAGCTGCAAAGAATCGTTTGGAGAGACAGTCCCTCGGAATCAATTCGTACTTTCGCACTCACCACAGTCACCTACGGTACAGCGTCCGCCCCCTACTTAGCCACGAAGTGTCTGCAGCGTCTGTCAGAGGAAGGTGAAGAGTCGCATCCTGCTGCTGCTAAGGTCCTCAAGAAGGACTTTTACGTCGATGACATGCTGTCTGGCGTAGACGACATCGAAGAAGGGAAGCGCCTTGTCAGTCAGATGAATGATCTGCTTCAATCGGCAGGATTCTCCTTGCGAAAGTGGAATTCTAACAGCAAGGAATTGCTGTCAGCAGTGCCGGAGGGATTGAGAGACGAACGATCGATTCTAGAACTGGATTCATCGAGTGCCGCAGTCAAAACGTTAGGTTTAACCTGGGAGCCTAGCACGGATTGCTTCCGATTCAGTTCGCCAGCGTGGAATGAGTCCACAGCGATAACAAAGCGTTGTGCTCTTTCGGATGCGTCTCGTTTGTTCGACCCGTTAGGACTGGTAGGTCCAGTTATCATCCAAGCGAAGATCTTCCTGCAGGACCTCTGGAAGCACGACTGCGAGTGGGACGAACCGCTCAGCCCGCAGTTAGAAGACCAGTGGCGTGAATATAGACGGAATTTGACCGGCTTAGACGGAATCGCTGTTCCCCGATGGGTTGGAACGAGTCGTAGTACCGAAGCGGTAGAACTCCACGGCTTCTGCGACGCGTCGAACAAGGCGTATGGCGCATGCGTGTACGTCCGCGCCGTAGCTGCAGATGGGAGTGTAATGGTTCACCTGCTAACCTCCAAATCACGAGTAGCTCCGCTCGAGAATTTGAAGAAAAACAAGAAGTCGCTATCCATCCCTCGGCTAGAGTTGTCGTCGGCGCTACTTCTAGCACACTTGTACGAGAAAGTCGCCAAGAACATCACCGTTGCCACCAAATGTCGTTTCTGGACCGACTCGACCATCGTCGTATGCTGGCTTTCATCGTCGCCATCGAGGTGGAAGCAGTTCGTGGCAAATCGCGTCTCCGAAATCCAGCACATTACAAAGGGTAGTGTCACGTCGCCGGTGAAGACAACCCAGCGGATATCATTTCTCGAGGCATGAGTCCAGCGCAGCTTCAGTACGAGTCTCGTTGGTTTCACGGGCCGAAATGGTTGATGTCGGACGAACATTACTGGCCCAGTTCGGCGCAAATCAACGAGAGCGAGTTCGCTAAGGCAGACCTGGAGGAAAAGTCCATCGTCGCGGCCCTCCCGGCTGTTTCCTCAAGTGAGATATTCGGACTTCGCTCATCGCTAGTAGATCTAGTTCGACTGACCGTTTACATCCGACGATTCAAATGGAATTCGTCACCGGCGAATCGATCCTGTAGGAAAGTAGGCAGCATCACTTCCCAGGAATATGAAGAAGCGATTAACGAGCTGGTAAAGCTGTCTCAGCGGGAAAGTTTCCCGCAAGAATTCTCAGACATTGCCAAACACGGTCAGGTACAGGATTCGTCAAGAATATCGGCGCTAAATCCCCAACTTGTCGGGGGTGTATTGTGCGTTGGCGGCCGGTTGAAAAACGCGGCAGTGGCAGATAGTAGGAAGCATCCTTACATTCTCGACCACCGGCATCCCTTCACCAAAATCGTCGTAGTCCACTACCATCGCAAATATCTCCACGCCGGTCAGCAACAGATGGTATCGGCAGTTCGAGAGCAGTTTTGGCCAACGAGCGTCAGAAATCTCGCAAGACAGGTTGTCCACGAATGTGTCCAGTGCTTTCGTGTGAAACCCAAGATCCAGGAGCAACTGATGGCTGATCTGCCCCCCGAAAGAGTCAGGCCATGCTTCCCGTTCCAGAAAGTAGGAGTCGACTACTGCGGACCGTTTTACGTGGTCTATCCGCAGCGCCGAGTTCGTCTGATCAAGTGTTTCGTGGCAGTATATGTGTGCCTAGTTACCAAAGCTGTACATTTGGAGCTAGCAGCAGATCTGTCGACGCAGGCATTCCTTGCGACATTGCAGAGATTCACTGCACGCCGAGGTAAACCGTCGCTGATAATGTGCGACAACGCGACGAACTTCGTTGGAGCACGACGCAAGCTAGATGAGCTTGCGCAGCTGTTTGCAAGTCAACAACTCACCGAAGCAGTTCTTCGACAGACGATAGAAGACCGAATCGAATTCCGGTTCATTCCAGCCCGCTCACCGAACTTTGGTGGACTGTGGGAATCAGCGGTGAAATCGTTCAAGACCCTGTTCAAACGAACGATCGGCACGCGCAGTCTGGAATACGACAACATGCTCACGGTGCTGGCTCAAGCAGAGTCAATCCTGAATTCCAGACCGCTGACCCCAATCAGCAACGATCCGGACGATTTTGAGGCCCTCACCCCTGGACATTTTTTGATCCACCGGCCGTTGACGGCCATTCCGGGACCTGATCTTGGCGAAGTTCCGGAAAACAGACTTTCGGCTTGGCAAAAGATGACGGATTTCAACCAGAGGTTGTGGAAGAAATGGTCGGAGCAGTATCTGTCCAACCTCCACAATCGGACGAAATGGACGCGACAGAGGGACAACATAGGCGTCGGCACTATGGTTGTTATGAAGGAGGAGAATTTGCCACCCCTGAAGTGGCAGTTAGCACGGGTGATAGAGGTTCACCCAGGTTCTGACGGCAACATCAGAGTTGTCACCGTTCGGACCAAAGATGGCAGTTACCAGCGAGCGATCTCCAAGATCTGTGTGCTGCCAATAAGAGACAATCTTTCGTCTGCTGAAGGGGAGAACTAGGACTCCTCCAACAGCGGAGGTCGAAAGGCCTCCGCAACCCCAGTTAAGTTATGTATTTGTTAAACTTTCGAAAAAGTAATCCGTTCATTTTCCTCCAGACATACCTCTCTCCGTTTGGGTAGACCAAACCTACCGACACTCAATCCAAATCAAGAGTTGTCAAGCGTCCAATATCGTTCAAGTTTGAGGTAATATGTGTCGTTTACGTTGGTGGTAGCTGCATGTTCGTCAGTCTTGTCTCGTCAGTCTAGCAAAGGGCTAGATGTCCGGTAGTATGAGTCATGTCCTGATATTGAACCCCAAACCACGTTTGATATTTCGAGGTAAACTTATCGTGACAGCGAGAAGAGGGAGAAGTGCGCAATTCTACCTACAGGATTCATGCCAAAAACGTCCACGAGTAAGGCCAACTTGCGGAAGATCGTCAAGGTATATTGGATCCGCATTCTCAACCGTCATATCGAGCAACGTTACTGTCGAATATCTACATCAACGGGTATCAGGCATAACATGCTACCGTCGTCAGTAAGAGGGACCGTCGGCGCCGCTCGGGCGTCCACCGGAGGCCTTAGGGCCTCCGTCCAGGCAAGTCATTCTAGTTTCCAAATTTTCATGTAAAAAAGCACCCTCTCATTTTATTTAGAGACCACCAACGCGGCACGAGTTGCCTCCACCTTGTCACATGTCATCTTTAGAGATCAGCCAAATGCCACGTCGAAGTTCCAGGTCATTGAAGCATCGTCATGTCAAGATCCGCAGTCATCAACCCAAATCGCTCAACGAAACCAAGCTGTCGTCAACGTAGTTGAAATTCATCATCGTCGCAGTTTCATCAAGAGTCCAGAGTAGTCAACAAAAATCGTCAGTACAGTCCAATCCAAGTCAAGTCATCACGGTTCTAAAATCAGCGGTCAAGGTTGAGGTTGCAAAACGCACGCGGAGACCTAAAAATCATCACCATCAGAATTGTCACTACCAGAAACATCACAACTGAAATCAGCTGGATGCAAGAGTTTCAGTGCAACATAATTTTACCACCTGCAAGCAATATCATCCGCAATCCGTATCGGTATCCAGCAAGTCCTGGCAGACAGCAGAACATCGAACGGAACAAATTCAGGCAAAAAAAGTTGTCTGCCAGGTAAGTTGTTCCGATTTTACACAACAAACTGCACGACACTACATCCACCTTCATTCTCTTCCGAGGAAAACAACACCATCGATAGTCCTACCCAACAACAGGCTACTGGCACCGAGATCGTTGGTATATAGGCCAAGGTCATTCTCAGTGGCTACCGTCGTCGCAGTATATGGGTCATCAGTACCAACCAGCAGCATCAGAGCAATATAGTATATAAGCAAAAAGTGAATTTGATAGTGTTAAGGAAGAATTTAAAAACAAATGTTAGTTAGAGTAAGATAGATTGAAATCAAGAGATTCCAAGGCGGCCGGCATATGGTCAAGCAAGATAGAGCTAAGAAAAATGAGTGACCGATCATGTTCCACAGCAACCGTAACACAGGCTCTCCTGTTCTGATACGTGTTGGCTCTCGGTCCGTTTCACTTTGAGCGGCCGATCAGTAGGAAGTGTAGATGTGGTGAATAGGCTTTTTTACCCGATCGCTTCTCGATCGTCGGTCAGCTGGCCGCGCAGAGTAGTGATGGAAAAAGACAAGGCAGAAGTAAATATACCGCCGCGAGAACTACACCTCGTCCGTTTAATAAAAAGTTTAGTTTCTGTTCGCGTGAATAAAGTGCCCTTTTCGATTTCAATCGCCGCGAGTTTTAATACGTGTCCGAAAACCGTGATTAATTAGTGCGCGAACAGATTGATTCATCAACCGACAACAGGGATTTCATATTTTTTCCACATAAGTTCCCGAAGCTTTCTCTTCAGATTCATATGTGTCAACCTATGGACGCATAGATCATCACTCCAACACGGAATCAGTGTGTTTTGCTTATGGTTATCTTGTGTCATAATAATCATGTTCAAGTTGGTCGATTCATTGATTTGCGCAATGAGATTGTTATGATGAAATCCATGAGCTATGCTATCGATTTCCATGTTCAAAACTTCTAAATTGTTTGTGATCAACCCATGGGATGCATAGTGAACTGAATTGCGGTTGGACCTCGTGTCGAACGACAGTTATCATCATGCTTCCAAAGAGAAGAAGCAAATTTTGAAGCTGAAAGTGTTAGATGAAAATTTGTGAATTCGATTTTTCTTTTATTAGTGAAGTTGACCGATATACGAGAATTCTACCTTTCTATAAGAAAACATTGATTATAATGTATAGTTTAGTAGAAAAATCGGATTCCACTAACAGATTTTCCTGGCTTTCAGTTTCGAGAAAAAATGGAATATACTTATCCCTGGCTTCCCAAATTATGGATTTGCGGCGCCCCGCTTGTTGCTGGCTCACGGGTTTGAAAAAAAAATCAAGAGAGCTTGCGACAAGCAGAGGAGCCTCGGATCCATATTTTTGGAGCAAAAGCTTTTCTACCAAATTTCTTCTTTCTGTCCCATGACATTTATGTTCTATCACACATGACTATCTAAAGCTACTACATTTCGAATACAATAAGCAAATCAGTTGGTTTTCATGATTTAGTATTTGGAAATTCATGTTTGTTTCACATGACAACCTAATGTTGATACACATGTTTTTATACCGTGAAATCAATGATGAAATCCATATGGCTACCACACTCAAATCATGTGGTTTTCCTCATTGCGCAAATCTATAAGTAAAACACACGACCTTGACGTGTAGATTTTTCTCAGTGTAGGAGGGGTAATGCCATAATAGTCTATGTTGACCACGCAAACGCCATGGGAAAAGGAAAATTGGATTGGCTTAGGTGTTAGGTAAATGAGATAGACTTGACACAATAATGCTAAAAATGCTGCAAAATGCAATGAATCCCTAGATCAAACAATTCTATTGACTACTAGTGGTCCCTGCAAACTTCGTCTTGCCATCAAGTAGGCTGTTTGAAAACGTCAAGAATCCCCCCATACAAAATTACACCTTAGTCTTCTCCCGTTTCCCAATTATTTCGGACACTTTCCTGAACTTTCTCCTCGCACGAACACGTCGCATCCCTTGTGGAGTGTAACAGTGAAAAACTTACGTCAATCCGTTGACCCGTTCTCAAGTCATTTCGTGACATACAAACATCACTCCATTTTTATTTATATAGATTTAAAAGCCTACGATCAAAGTAATTTAATATTGAAATAGTATTTTTACACGTAGAAAGTAAGGAAAAAATCAATATTTAGAAAACATATGAAATCCACTGATCAAATCAAATATATTTGAGAAATAAACTTAGAATGGCGACATGAGAGATGTTAAATTAAACATTTTAGGACCCTATTGAAGCTTCGAAGTCCCATGAACTGCCGATGCAGATGGGTGGAAAGTCAAAATGCGTTAATTTACGCAGCGTCGGCGCCTTAGTGACCTATCAAATGCGCGCTCTTGAGTTGTTAATTATTCCTCAACCAATTTTTTCAGAAATATCTTTAGAGAATCCATCAGCAGTTTTACCTGTGATTCCATCAAAAGTTAAACAAAAAATCCATCCAGGGATTGTACCAGCATTTGTACTACAGGGATTCCATCAGTAATTTTACCAGGAATTTCTCCAGGTAATCCTCTTGGAATTAGGAATTCTACCAAAATTCCTTCACGATTCAACTAGGTGTTCCTCCAGTGATTTAACAAGAAATTCCTTTCGAAAGTTCACTTGGAATTCCTGATGGGATTCCATCAGGAGTTCCTACAGGGATTCCATCAGTGATTCCTCTGAGAATCTTCCTCTTCTTCTTGGCGTTACGTCCTCACTGGGACAGAACCTGCTTCTCAGCATAGTGTTCAATGAGCACTTCCACAGTTTTTAACTGAGAGCTTTTTTGGCGTTACGTTTTCACTGGGACAGAGCCTGCTTCTCAGCTTAGTGTTCAATGAGCACTTCCACAGTTTTTAACTGAGAGCTTTCTTTGCCATTTTCGCATTCGTACATCGTGTGGCAGGTACGATGATACTCTATGACTAGTGAAGTCAAGGAAATTTCCATTACGAAAAGATCCTGAACCGACCGGAAATTGAACCCAGAAACCTTCAGCATGGCTTTGTTTTGTAGCCGCGGACTCTAACCACATGGCTAATGAAGGCCTCTAGAATCAGAAGTTATTCTAGGGAATTAAACACGATTTCATCCAGGCGAAGGATTCATTCAGGAGTTCTTTCAGGGTTTTTATCAGGACTCCCTCTAGGGATTCCATCGGAAGTTCCTCTACGGATTCCATCGGAACTTCCTCTAGGAATTCCATCAAGAGTTGTTCTGGGGATTTCATTAGATGTTCGTCTAGGGATTCCATCAGGAATTCTTTCAGAGACTCCATTTGAAATTGCTCCAGAGATTCGATCTGGAGTTCTTCAAGGGATTGCACCTAGAACTCAACTAGGGATTTCATCAGAAGTTTCCACAGAGATTCTATCAGGAGATATTTCAGAGATTCCACCTGGAATTCCTCCATGGACTATGTCAGTAGTTGCTCTAGATCTAGATATTCCATCAGGAGCTCCTATAGCGATTCCATAGGGAGTTCTTTTAGGGGTTTTAAGCAGGAGTTCCTCCAATGATTTCATCTGGAGTTCCTGCAAGAATATCTTTAGGAATTCCTACTAGGGTTCCATCAGGATTTTCTCCCGATTCCATCAGGAATTCCTGCAGGAATCACCATTAAATTGTAATTGTAGTTTATTTATCATACGTGGGCCTTTTAGTTTACTTTTACATAAGATCAAGGAAAGAAAAACGTGATTAAAATTACATAGTGGACAAATCGAATAACAATCAATATGCGTAATGAATTAATGAAACAATTCTAATCAAGTGCTCTAAGAGATTGCTTGAATGACTCGAACGATGCTGCCGCTTTGACATCGGCGGGTAGCCGATTCCAGCACGAAATCCCGTAGATCAGGACGCTTTTTCTCCTTGTTTGTGTGTGCGGCGGTACCACGTACATCCTCGAACGTTCCATCTGACCTCGTTGTAGACGCTCCAAGATGTATTCGGGAAGCCGTTTGTGCCAAGCTTGGTATAGGAAGTGACATATTCGCCGATGGTAATTGTCCGGTAGGTCGTGGCCAAGTATCGCGTTGCGGACGGGTACAGTCGTGTCATAACGGTTCATCTTGAATACGAAACGAAAATTGACAGGAGTTCCCTTAGAGATTCCATCAGGAGTTCCTCTAGAGATTATATCAGAAGTTTCTTCAGAGATTTCACCTGAATTCTACAGGGATTACATCTGAAGTTTCTTCTAGAGATAACATCAGGATCTCTTCTGGGAATTACATCAGGAGTTATTTTAGGGATTTTAAGAAGAGTTCCTACAGGGAAAACAACAGAAGCCTTTTTTGGCATTTCATCAGGAGTTCGCAAGAGATTCCATCAGGAGTTCTTCTAAGGACTTTATCAGGAGTACCTTTAATTGAAAAATTACTAGAAAGAATTGCTGAAGAAATTTCTGGTGGATTTTCTGAAGTAACTCCTTGTGGAATTTAAGGAGGAGTCCTAGAAGCGAGCCCTTAAAAAAGCCCTGGTGAAATCCTTGGGGGAATTTCTAGTGATGAATTTCTGGAGAAACCCCTTGAGAAGTATCTGAAAGAATTCGTGATGTGATTTCTGCTTGAAAGCTTTCGTTTAATAAATATTTTGACAGTAACCAAAGGTCGTTTGATTTATGTATAAACAATATTTTTCCTTAGGGTGGCCAAATCTGGTACATTTCCCCTACCATAAAATCTATTGTTTTGGTTTGAATTTGGTATGGCAAAATTTTCCCTCCCCTTGGTTATGCGACCTTGCCGCGATGGGAGGGCATAATCCATTAGCCCATATGATGGAAACCAAAGGCGTAACCTGTAGTGGTGGTATCACATTTTGGCACTTTTTGCTTAAAGCCGCGTCATAATTCATATGGCATAGACGCAATAATATCTCGGATGTGATCCAACGGACATTCTGCGTCATTGATAGAATTGATGCCCATTTCAAATAATTAATCTATTCGAAGTGGACATTAATACTATTGGGGACGTTCAGTTTGCCTTTTGCTAACCAGAATGATCCGTAGCCACTCTTACTATTAGCTAGCTAGATACATCGTTATCATATACGACGTAGGGAATACATAGGAACTCTTAGGAAAATGACTAGTGGATTCACTGAGTAGAAATAAGTGGCGACAATCTTATTTTAATATGGTTTTTACATTGCCATAATAAGAAATACCTCTTTTGTAACAGCGGTATAAATAATCTAATTCCAGCTTCATTTTCGCAAAATTTACAAGTAGAAAGTAGGCGTTGTGAAGCATTGCATTTGCCACCGAAAAGTGAATCATGTAGGAGACTGTAATAGAAGCCTAAGGTAACTTTACTTTTCAATATTCACTATAAAATGACTGTGGAAAGTAAGACGCTGAGATCGATCATTAGGGTACACTTGCTAGTTTCGAAAAATTGTTGAACAGACAAGGAAAGTGACTTTTTTCTTCAAGGATATATGAACGTAATGACCAATAAATACTTTTAACAACAACAAATTAAATCAACTAGAACTACTACTAAAAAGCCTAATTTTGTTAAAACTTGACGACAATTGACATTTAAGACTCTAATCTAACGTAAAAGACAGGAGTAATCAGAATAGCACTTGAATGACAAATTATTCAAAACCATTTCGACTAAACAGTATTATTAATGACACTACTACACTACTATTTCAAACAAATTCTGATGGAGCTGCTGATTTTCACAATGCTTCCTTTTCTCAGAAGCAAGGGAATATGGGTACTTTTCAAAAACTACCACGTCACAATACTAATAAAAAACAGTGTTCATGTGGGCGCCATTGCCTAGTCCGTCTGAGTATTGGTCCTGGTAGAGGGGAAACTTGGCAAAAGCCAGACCGAGGGTTCAGCCTTGACAAGTTAAGCTGTCAGGCAGCTCCAACTGAATACCATACAAAAAAAAAAAAAAAAAAAAATTTGGTATGGCAAAATTTTCAAAAATCTAACGGCCATTTTTTTTTGTTTTTAATACCATTTACAGTTCATTCAGTTGTAGAAAACTTATAACAGATTGGTATTGTAAAATCTACGTTTCGTTTTTTATATGTTTTATTAGGGTCGTCTGGGACTTCAGTACAAAATCCCGCAGTCCACTGTATTCTCTACATTAAAGCGACCATATCTGTCCCGCGAAACGCGGGACACCCTGTCAGATCTCGTTCCCAATTAAACATTATTCGTATTGGATGTGTATTTTACAAACATTTTAAGTCTAAATCATGATCTAACTTTTCAGTTTAGTCAAACAATTAGATTTGACGCAGTAATATAATGTTGAAAATTGCGTTGTCCCGCGAAACGCGGGACGTCTGGTCACCTTACTCTACATAAATATAGTATCTATAAATTTAATGTACCCGCCTCTTGGTTATGACCTGAGAGTTATAACGACTGATTGCACGATCGAAATCCAGTGGACATTTCTTGCCCAGAACAAAACGATTCAGTGTTTGGAACACATCATAATGTTGTCTCCCAGAATGTGGTAAAAATCACTATTCTTCCTTTTCTTATGTGCTAAAGGCAATGTCTAAACAACCACAGGGCACTTATTTACCGGCATATACTTATTATGCCCGTAACCCATCTAAAATTTCCTCTTAGCGTACCAAACATTTTTAGTATTTATTATAAGCTTGAAAAGAATTAGCGCAAATACACTTCATTCGATAGGAATAATGTTTGTACAACCTTCAAACTTACGATGTCTAGTACCGCTACTGGCGTTGTAGTTCATGTTTTTCGTCGTCGAATATGCGGGCCTGTTAATTAAGCTCAAATTTCACTATTTTTGAAGATTTCTTTTTTTTTAATTATGAGCTGAAATTTTGCTCATTTACACATCATCACTGAACAACATTGAAGAAAAACTAAAAAGAGACGTCAAATAAAAATATCGAAAATCCAAACTGATCTAAACTTGACAGCGAGAGACACGAGAGATGATCCACACGGAAAAACCATTTTACCTCATTTTTGAGTTGACTACCCAAAATTAAGTTTATTGATTATTCTCTCAACCCAAAATCTCTCGGTATTCTCTCTCTTCCCTACCAATGTTGTCAAAAATAGAGAGAGCTGCACCTACCTAATGGGGGTAGTTTGGCTCAATAAGGCAGCATCCATTTATTACGTAACGCCAAAATTGGCCCCTGACAACCATATATCGATACACAGTGTTCTTCGTAGCCATGATGTCCCGGGCGATAAGTGAATATCGACCACTGTGAGTTGTAAGAACTGTGAAAACAAAGACCATTGTTTTGTTTAATTGTTTGTTATGGTTTGATTATCAATTTTTGATATTGTTACATCAGCTAATAATGTGCCAAAAAGTTGAAGCACATTCAACATTTCGATAGTTTTGGAAGGAAAGAAAACATTGAAAGGCATCCTGCAAGCCTCCAAGCAAGCAATCAGTTATTTTATTGCGACACTTGCTCGATTACGGATCATAAACATTAAACAAAACTTCGCATCCTGATTGCACTCTCGATTCAATTTACCCGAAAAAGGGTAAACACATAGAGATGTTGACTACGATAGAAGTCGTCCCGTGCCATGGGCCTGCTTTAAGCTAAGCACGCTGCTCCGCTCAAGAAAAGTAAAAATTTCTGCGGAAGAAATGGTCAAGAAATTGTCTACAGTGAGCTCCATTTGAAATGACATTTCTTTTCAACTGCGTACTGCGATCAGAAAAAAGCGCATTCTTGATTGATTCCTTGCAGAAATTTTCCATGCATCAAGATAGGCCGAGAAATTACTTGTCAGCAGCGAATCAGGCTTTAAAGGCAAAGTACCCAATGGAGGCCTTGGAAATTTAGCCAAATTTGGGTTATTGGGCTCAACTACGGTTTTGCGTTGAAACAACTCAAATTTGAGTAGATCCGCGTTGCCATGCAAAGAGATACCCAAAATTTTACGTGAACTATACCCAAAATTGAGTATAGAGCTTAGTGACATTTGAACACACGTATACTAGCATACGCTCGTCATACACGCTAAGAAAATATTATACTAAATGGCTTAAATACCATTCTAAAACCATATTCGGTTTATTCACTCACTGCTATGCATATTAGCTTATTAAGCTTGGCTAGTATAAACAGGTTTTATTTTGGTAAATGATTATTCGGGATATAAACATTTAACGTATAAAGTTCTAAAATCATGTGTTATGAATAAAATTGGCCATTTTTCTTTATTTACGGTAAACAATGGCCAGAAAAACTTAATAATGTACACTTTGTATATAGCGCATTTATTTTCATATCCTTGGTCCAAATTTCCCGCATTTTCATATAAAATTGGTTTTATTCCGCCCTTGCTGCAGATGAATTTCCACATGCTCATCTCAGCAGATGTTTGGAGACGTATTTCTAAATTATGCATAGGAAAGCTTAAAAAGAATCTGTTTTCTAATCTTCGCAATGAATAAAATGTACAAATGAGTTCAATCGCATATAAAATATATTAATTAGAATTTTCCATTATCTCCGTGTACACAGTTTGATTTTGTTTTCCTCAAAGAAACTTGCACACGCTTTCCAGACTCATCAAAATGCATATGGAAATATTACCCAATCTGAAAAATTTACACCCTGTTTCTGGGTGTTTTCCGAGACTGAGTGCATATTGTTTTCCTGAGGTTCATAACCACATCTACACTAGGGCACCCATACCATTGGGCGTGATAACTACTATATATCGATTACTCTTTCAACCCAAAATCACGAATGTTGTCAAATCTGTGTGATTTGTTCAAAAGGGCGAAACTTACAAATCTGGACAAACATTTCAAAAGGGCACATCGAAAATGGTAAACATTGGCTTTGCAAGATAATTCAATACGATCATGCTAACCAATACCACTATCAGGAAGAGCTAAGATCAATCTTTCTGATAGTGGTGTTAGTTTGTGTGGGCGGTCTGAAAAGGGCTCAAAAGCAACGTTTCTGAAAAAGGGCTCAAGACCTCTTGGGCCCTTTTCAAATGTTTGGCCAGAAATATAAACAAATTCGGTTATAACCTGTAGATGCATCGGCTCGCAATGTAGTTTCAAAAAAAAACCTACGCAATTTTAATATGAACAGAATTTGCCGAGGGTGCTATTTCGCTCATTTCCCCACATTAAAAACAAGCAGTGGCAAGAGGGCTCATTTACAATTTCAATTCAATTTTGGGCACTTGTCATGTTAATGCTGATTTCAGACATTCACTATTGGATAATTTTCATCATAAATCAATTTATCATAACTATACTCATATATAGAACTTTCGTGTGCACAGGATCCCCGATAACTACGATATCAACTTCAAAATTGAAGATTTAATTTGGATTAATTTGATACCTTAGCTCACCCCATAGCAGTGGTGGAAAAGTTCGCATCACGATGCAGCTCACGAATGTATACCAACGTATAACAAACATCACAGACTCGTGTATTGGCTAGGTGTGAGTAAGTCCGCACCCGTCTGCTCGGGAGAACATGTTAAAAGTATTAGCAACTAGCTCGGTAACGTTTACTCGCGAGTAACCGAGCAAAGTGTGATTTATTATGGTTTTGACTGACAAATTAATTTTATAATCAGCAAATCGACAGTAAACTACTAGTTTGTAGTCAAAAACACTTGGAAACCATAAATCTCGGAGGGAAGAAGCTTTTTTCCCAAAAGCACAATATGACTCTGAATAGCTCCGTACACGTTCGCGAATCACTTTTAGCTTCGGTTACTCGGGAGCACGACAAATGCGAGTAAACCAGCGCTCTGACGCTCGGGAGCGTTTGGTTTTGTTTTTGTTCCATTTCAGAAGAAATGTTCGCCATTTCCATCACTGCCCCATAGTAACACACATGCGCTAGTGTCTATGCACGAAAAATCGCTAAAAGGTGACGCAGAAAATATTTGTATCACAGACAAACAGACGTAACACTTGGAACAAATCTTGATCAAAATCATAGTCACGAAGGCATGTACGCCCAATTTTAAAATTAGTGTGTTTGGCCGACAGGCCAACAGATGGCGGTAGTGTGTAAACGTCAAACGCGAACAAAAACGATGCGAGCGCTGCGGGTGGCGGATTGGCCACCTACCATATTTTTGAATCGAACGTTAAAAAGGTGGTCGATGGACAATGATGAGAGTGTGACGTCTGTTTGTCTGTGTTTGTATGCTTGAAAATAATACATTTACCAAAATTTGGCTTATTTGGCCAAACAACCCCCATTGGGTAGGTGCAGCTCCTCTTTAACAACATTGGTGAGGAAGAGAGAGAATTACCGAGAGATTTTGGGTGGAGAGAATAATCGATACAGTGGGGATTCGCTCGTTGGGGGTCCGCTACATGGAATGACTCGATGGTTGGAGTCAAGAGAAGATTTCAAACTGACTTTGACGTCTAACCACCATCGCATTGAAGTCTGCATATAGTGGTTATCACGCCCAATGGAATGGGTGCCCTACACGCTAAGAACAGTCTACCCAAATATGGGTAAAGTTTACCCATAATCCATGAAAAGTACACCAGGGGGGGTATACGCAACGAGGTGCGCCTACCGTTCATGTTTTGTGAGTGTATTGGGTCCTAAAATGTTTAATGAAATCTTGTTTCTATTTAATGACACGAAAGACCATGTTACTGCAACTATTTTAGCAATTTTTCCCGCTCAAACAACGGCTACATCATATTTAAACTTTAATTTAAAAATTTGGTCCATAAATGACCCTTGACACTTTTGATCATGTTTGACGTTCGCTTAATCGACAAAAACACCACAGGGCTTTTAGTTTTAACACTGGGGTTGTTCCTATCTGACATTTCGGAAGGGACACGGAAACCAAAATACACCCAAAATTTGAGTTTTAGCCAAGGAGTGTGACAAAAACTAAAAAAATGTTTTTTGACTTAAACAAAAGAAAAACATTACAAAATTAAGTAAACATGTGTTTTTGGCCTAAGCTCAAGCGTTTGGCACTAAAATTGGGGCAGGCCTTTAGGACCCTATTTGGAACACGGAAATCGACAGCAAGCTCATCGATTTCAAATTGACCAACTTGAACATGATGATCATGACATAAGATAATCATAAGTTAAACACACTGAATCCGTGTTGGGTGATGATCCATAGCACCCATAGGTTGACGTACACGAATTTGAAATGGAAAGCTTTAGGAACTTATGTGGAAAACTATGGAATTCATGTTGTCGGTTGATGAATCAGTCCATGAAGCAAAACTCAAGAATTGAATGTGTAATTCACACGAAGTTTGTAAGAAAATCACAACAAATCGACATAGACGTTCATGAATCGATCCATAATTTTAAACACACGGATCAAGCGTGTGGATTTTTTTTAGTGTACTTAGGACGTTTTGAAAAGTTACGCGAGAATTCATTAGTAACCTTGGCCCAAACCGTGGATGAAAAATTATTGCAGTTTACTCAGTTAAGCCTGATTCGCTGCTGACAAGTAATTTCTCGGCCTATCTTGATGCATGGGAAATTTCTGCAAGGAATTGATCAAGAATGCGCTTTTTTCTGATCGCAGCACGCAGTTGAAAAGAACTGTCAGTTCAAATGGGAGTCGCTGTAGAAAATTTCTGCAAGGAATCGGCGAGAAATTTCTTTAGCGATTCCTTTTCAGTAGCAAATCAGGCTTTAAGCGAAGTATGCACTTCAACAGAAAAGTAATCGCCTATCTCGATGCGTGGGAAATTTCTTGCAAGAAATGGTCAAGAAAAGCATTTTTCTTTGATCGCAGTACGCAGTTGAAAAGAAATGTCATTTCAAATGGAGCTCACTGTACAAAATTTCTTGACCATTTCTTCCGCAGAAATTTTTACTTTTCTTGAGCGGAACAGCATACTTAGCTTTAAAACACAGACAAACAGACGTAACACTTAGAACAAATCTCGATCAAAATCATAGTCACGAGGACATGTACGCCCAATGCTAAAATTGGTGTGTTTGGCCGACAGGCCAACAGATGGCGGTACACGGTGGTTTGCGAATACCCTTTAATGGGTAAAAATTTACCCATTCTCAAATAGCACACACTTCTGTCAAAAAATGGGTGAATTCAGAAATGAAAAACGGGTAAATAAACACCCATTATAGTTTGGCGACTGCAGATTAAAAATGGGTATTTAAATACTCATTTATGGGTGAAAAAATAGTTAAAGAAAATATTCCATAGATGCAGCTGTGTTGTGCGCAGTTCCAAAGATTAAATATAATTTTGCTTCCTTTAGTTCAACTTATACAGCAATGTTTAATGAATTTATATTGATTTCAAACTACACATATATTTCAGATTTTCCTGATGTTCCTGCATCGGTTCCAGCCAGCAGCAGCAAAACTCACTCAACTGACAGAATGGAGGAGCTAAATAAATTTATGTTTCATTTGTAACATAATGTTTCTTATTTTGTAATAAAAAAGTATTTATGTGGCAATTTTATTTTACACATATTTTACAACACATTAATAAAGTTGAGGTCATGATAATTTGCATTTCCCTTCTAAAAAATGGGTAAATTTTTACCCTTTTTGTACCGCAAGCGAGATTTACAAAAAGGGTAAAAATTTACCCATCATGTGACAGAAACCACGTTTACCCGTTAAAGAGTAAACCGTGTTTACTCTTTAAATGTGGAGAGGCACTTCTAGCGGAAATGGGTAAATTTTTACCCATTAAAGAGTATTCTCAAACAACCGTGTAGTGTGTAAACGTCAAACACGAACAAAAACGATGCGAGCGCTGCGGGTGGTGGATTGGCCACCTACCATATTTTTGAATCGATCGTTAAAAAGGTGGTCGATGGACTATGATGAGAGTGTGACGTCTGTTTGTCTGTGTTTAAAAGTTAGAAGATCTATTTTGTTAGGTAGTCTGATTTCTCCGTGTAACTGATGGGTTGAAATTATTTAATTTTGAGTTAGTTTGTTTGACAATGTTGCAAATTTTCGATGATAATGCGCAAGCGAAAATTGCCCAATGCTATTAAATTGTTTATCGAAGTCGACGTTTCGTTAACCAGCCGGTTTTTCAGGTCGTTCTAAATCTAACGAAAAGTTCAATAAGCCATTTTACGAAGCCTGGTCAAATGACAGGAGACCTGGGATTTTTCAATCATCGGCGTCAGTTTTCGCGATGATGATGGTTGATGACTGTGCGCATTTCTAGCGTAGCTTTTCATCCAGGCGAAAACTTAAATGGAGAAAAATTATTAAAATATTTCTGATCACAAAAGTGCTTTTTTATGTGCAATATGGGTAACAAAGAGGTAGCTGATACAATAACTAGGTGTAATGTTGCAGTAACGAACATTTTTCGATCTCATTTTTGTCATTTTCTCCATGTCCTCGTTTGGTAAGATGAGGCGTTATTGAAAATCACGCTGGATTTAATCCCAGGTCTCCTGTCAATTGACGCCGTTGCGGCGATCAGCTGTTCCGAAACGTCTCGTAAAATGGCTCATTCCAGCTAAAATTTATAGTGAAAGTGTATTTAATTTGCACATTCTCAATGCAAATAGTTGGTTAAAAGCTAAGTAGATCTCCAAACCGGATATAAGGATGAGTTCTCGAAGAAGCCGTTTCAGCCTGTCTCTTGTTCGACGATCAGGTAAGAACATTTCCAGTTGAAGGTTTTTTTTTTCCTTTGCGTGTGTCACTGGTGTGACAGGCTAAGGCCAGGGTTGGCCCATCTCGCCCAGTTGAAGGTTTTTCTGATGTCGTTTTTTGGCTTTCGTAAAGCTAAGTATGCTGTTTCGCTCAAAAAAAGTAAAGAAATTCCTTGACTGAATGGGTCAAGAAATTTCCTACAGATAGCCCCCTTTGAAGTGACATTTCATTTCAACTGCGTACTGCGATCAGAAAAATGAGATTTTCTGGACCATTTCTTGGAAGAAATTTTCCACGCATCGAGATAGGCGATTCCTTTTCTTGTCAGTAGCAAACCAGCCTTAAAAATACAGTGTCCCAATTTCATATTCGTACATGGCACTGTTTTCACATCAAGTTGGTAAAAACTATTAAATGATATATTGAGTTTGAAATACTTTATCAATAATGAAGGTCATAGGTGTCATTTATAATTCCACAATTATAAAATGTTTCCATTAACATTCATCTTAAGCGAAGTATGCACTTCAACATCGCCTATCTCGATGCGTGGAAAATTTCTTGCAAGAAATGGTCAAGAAAAGCATTTTTCTTTGATAGCAGTACGCAGTTGAAAAGAAATGTCATTTCAAATGGAGCTCACTGTAGAAAATTTCTTGACCATTTCTTGCGTAGAAATTTTTACTTTTCTTGAGCGGAACACCATACTTAGCTTTAGGATCAATGGAAAAGTATTGAATTTGTTTCTGAAATTTTCTCATTTGGTTAGTTTTAGTGATATAAGTTGTAGAAAATTTTTCTTAGCTTGATCGAAAGAACAATTTTTTTTTTTTCACACACTAACTTCAAACGGCTTGTTTAGGGGTATTAAGTTTTTTACATAAAGCCTGATTTGCTGCTAAAGTGATTTCTCGCCGATTCCTTGCAGAAATTTTCTACAGCGACTCCCGTTTGAACTGACATCTCTTTTCAACTGCGTACTGCGATCAGAAAAAAAACGGTTCCTTGATCGATTCCTTGCAGAAATTTCCCATGCATCAAGATAGGCCGAGAAATTACTTGTCAGCAGCGAATCAGGCTTAAAGCCTGATTTGCTGCTGAACAGGAATCGCTAAAGAAATTTCTCGCCGATTCCTTGCAGGAATTTTCTACAGCTTCTCCCGTTTGAACTGACATCTCTTTTCAACTGCGTACTGCGATCAGAAAAATGCGTTTTCTTAATCGATTCCTTGCAGGAATTTCCCATGCATCAAGAAAGGCCAAGAAATTACTTGGCAGCAGCGAATCAGGCTTAAAGCTAAGTATGCTGTTCCGCTCAAGAAAAGTAAAAATTTCTGCGGAAGAAATGGTCAAGAAATTTTCTACAGTGAGCTCCATTTGAAATGACATTTCTTTTCAACTGCGTACTGCGATCAAAGAAAAATGCTTTTCTTGACCATTTCTTGCAAGAAATTTTCCACGCATCGAGATAGGCAATTACTTTTCTGTTGAGGTGCATACTTCGCTTAAGGGAAAACACTATTTTCGACCTACAAAAATTCTGTGCCAATTTTTGGATTTCCATACAAAGTAGGCCAAAATTGTATGAATGGGTCGAAAATTAGCAGCCTATGGACATGCCCTATGGGGCTCTGCACTGTTTTGATTTTGCATGGGATTTTGACGTTTACTGGCCTTGTTGTTTACAAATTTTGTGAAGGGGTGAAAGAGAGAGCAACATTTTTGTGCAGAGCCCTATAGCAACTGCAGCGATTTGCAGTACACAGGATGTCCCGGGCCCGATCTATCTGACAAGCCAATCGAGCCCTCTGTCACCATAGTGGTTATCACGCCCAATGGTATGAGTGCCCTAGTGTAGATGTAGTTGTGAACCTTAGAGGAAAACAATATGCACTCAGTCTCGAAAAACACCCAGAAACCGTATGTAAATTTTTCAAATTGGGTAATATTTCCATATGCATTTTGATGAGTCTGGAAAGCGTGTGCAAGTTTCTTTGAGGAAAACAAAAACAAACTGCGTATGACGAGCGTATGCTAGTCTACGTGTGTTCAAATGTCACTAAGCTCTATAGAAGATGGTGTCTCCACCCATGTCAATAGACTGAAAATTAGTGCTGGGTCGAAAATTGGTGCTTTTCCCCTATTCTGATTCTACGCTAAAAATTGAGCCATTAGGCATTTCACGGCAAAACTATCTCTCTTTCGCTCTTCAACAAAACTTGAAAACAATGGTGCCAGTACCTGTCAACTTTGACAGGTACTGGCACCGTTGTTTCCAGATTTCCCGAAGGACGGAAAGAGAGCGATTTTCTGATGACGTCACCGTGCAATGCGCAATAATCCAAAGTTTCATAATTTTCCGTACCCTGGAACTATTTTTAAAACACGTTTGAAGTTAATATGGCAATCACTTTTGAATCACCCCTCGGCAAATTTTAATAAGGGACGAGCTGTCATTATGTAAATGGAAATGTCATTGAGTGTACAGCCCGCATAAACTAAAAAATAACAGAACCACATGAATTACGATGTATTTTCCTCTTATACCCATAATGAACATGATTTCTTGAACCATAGAAGAATATTATGTACTGCACTCAAGATAATGTTCCCATTTGATTCATGTGCCAACCTATATGGACTTTTGCACATGGAGAGTATGTGCGAAATCAATACACTATTACCAATCTTTGTTTGCATTGAAAGCATGATTATCTCAATTGTTATCAATGAACCTGACACATGAATTTACATGTGTGATAGACACGTGTGGCGATATCGAGTGTGCACGAGAGACTGACGATTGTGCTACCGCGGTGCAGCGTGTATGCTGGCTATCGCGCCACCACGCTTATACGGTTCTATAACACTTCCCCGAAAACCATTACCCCGAATGCAACGTTACCCCGAATGACACATTACCCCGAATGGTAAATTACAGCGCTGTTACAGCAGTCGCGATTTGTAGCGGATTTGCGTCGCTAGTCGTGGAAATCGCGGGTCAATAAAATACAGTCGCGAAAATCGCGGATTTGCCAAATCACTGAAAGTGCAAAGTCTCTATCGCAATATGGGCACCAAATTTATGTTTCGAGTCACCCATTTTCTCTGTATAGTTATCATTTTCTTTGGTATCATTGAAATATTTTGACATTCAATACCATAATATTTTGTATAGGAAAATTTAATACTTCTCTAAAGATATAAAAAGCAGTATCTTACAAACTATAATTTGAAAAACGCAAACTTTTGAATCCTAATTTGTTTGGTAAATGTCATATACAAATCGTTCATGTAAAGGCAAAACTGTTTAGATTTATGGGAGTACTACTATAATTAAAGTGAAACTTGCCATATTCTAAATGTGGCCTGTTTTTACACCTACTCACGAATCTCTAATTTCACTGTGGTTTTATGCTTTTTTGCTTTCAAACCTTCAAAGTTTTGATACATTATTGAATTTGCATTCCAAGCTGGTTCACATTAAAAGTTTTTCATTCAGTTTTTTTATTCGAATGTATAGGGGAACATGGTCCAATTCGGACCTAGTAACAGGTTTTTGGTTACAGGTATGTTCCGTTTTTATCACGTTCCGATTTTGTCACGCTCCGATTTTGTCACGTTCCGATTTCGTCAACAAATTATTCCGTTTTTATCAACACACAAAAAATGTTTTTTTTTTTATTTTAAAAATCTTTAGAGTTTAAACTAAATTCTTATCTTTAAGCAATTTAAATGCTTTTTAATAGCCGCAGAGATGAATTTTCGACATTATGTTAATGTTGAACACCTACAATACATGGTAGGTGTCAAGTCATATACGGTTCAATAAGGTTTGACTTCTTCTTATCCACTAATCAATTGGAGTTTTCAAACTTAACATGGTTGGTTGGACAAGATTAACCCAACAACAATTGGGCTTGGCTCCAACAATCGAGAGTTGCTTTGGCCACGTCCTAGCAACAACTGGAATTTGTTATTAGTTGAAAACGTACCTAAGAGAGTTGCAGAGACCTCTCCTTTCCCTATTTTTTTCTTTTCTATTAAAATTTGATAGACATAGGGGCTATCCTTTAATTACGTAGGACAATTTTGGCGGTTTTTCTACCCCCCCCCCCCCCTATGGTATGAGTTTTTTTTTTTGAAACTGCAATTTTATTTTCAAATTTGTAAAATATTTTGCCTAAGAAAATTATTCCGTTTTTGTCACGGTTCCGTTTTTATCAACTGAAAATTGCCGATCGTGTTGATAAAAACGGAACATACCTGTATATCTTTTCAGCATGATGTACGGCATGAAGAGTTTTATGTTTTCTTGAAAGCCTGATTTAGCGCGCGGACTTTTCTCTCAGAGAGTTTTGTGATATCTCCTACCAGGACATGGCTAGACATGTTTGAACGAAGTTCTGCAAAAGGTCCGAATTGGACCAACCCTGTTCCAATTCGGACCACCTTATATTTTATCGTTTTTTGCTATGGTAGTTATAAAATAAAACACCGATTTGTTTGGTAATAAAGCTTGTTGAACTTCTTCTATAAGCGCAAGCAAAACAAATTACTTCAATGCGTGAAAAATTCCAATTTAGTTCGAGTCAGAACCAGCTCAAGTAAAATGTGAATTTCATTAAAAAACATGGGTGAAATCTGAAACTAATTCAAAATTTAGTATAGTGAACTTTCTCTAATTCGATTTTAAACTGAACATTGTGTATTGGACATATCGAGATAAAGAAAATATTTTTTTTTAATTATGGAGCTTTTTGTTATTTTGACTAAAAACATTATAAAAAGCCATTTTTGCTTAAATGCTAGTTAAATTTCAACAAATATAGAATCATATCAGTGACGGACTTGATGTAGTGGTTGGAAAATACGCCTCTCACGCCGAGGACCTGGGATTAAATCCCATCCCCAAGAGTAGTCACGTATGATGTAAAAAGTTATTGTGACGACTTCCTTCGGAAGATAAGTAAAGCCGTTGGTACCGAGATGAACTAGCTCATGGCTTAAAATCTCGATAATAAAGACAGAGAAAGAGTGAGAATCATGGCATGAAAATATCGAGTTGAAAAGGTTAACTTGTTCGGGAAACTGAAGGAGACAGCATCGAGTCTTGGGACATCGAGTTGGAGAAGTATCGACATACTTACATTTCAGGGTCAAAATAAGGTGATTATTTTCATGTTAAAAAAAAACATTATATCGGGTAAGGCAAAGTTGATTGTATTGTTCTGAGCACTCGTAAACGTTTTGTTTTGTTTCGTATTGCCATACAAATTTGGAACGCTGTATCATAAAAAGGCAGTGGTATTAATAGAGATTCTTTTCAAGTAGCTGATTTATTGATTTCTTTTTTTGTGGACTACCGTATTTCATAGATTTTTCGAAGACTTTTACTTTACCGCAACAAAAACAAAGGCACCATCCATCAATATAACAACTTCTGTGATTTTCTGGCAAGTCGAGAAGACCTTCACGGATTGGAGCTTTTGAAATAGACTTCGTTCGTTGAAAAAGCAAGAGGTCCGTATTGAACCACATCAAAAGGTCCGGATTGGACCAATACACATTTTGAAATGTTCAAACTAGTTGAGCACAAACAGTGCATAGACATTCCAAAACCATATGATCAAAAGAAAGTTTAGGCTTGGGGGATTCGGTTATGAAATAACACAGAAAGATTGGAGAATTATTGTCAATTCCAGAGGCTTGGAAATAATGCTAATCGATAGCACACTAGAGCACTTCAAAACAACAAACTAACATAAAAATCGAACGAATTAACTGGAAGGCGTCAAATGTTTTGTGTTAGATCTTAGCCAGACGGTGGGTAGAAAAACGGTACACACGATCTTTACAATAGCGCCAGTATTGAAAAATGTTTGATGGTCCGAATTAGAACAGGGTCCGAATTGGACCACTTTCCCCTATATTATTGGCATAAAAATACAATGCATTGTCAACAAAGATGAAACTCTTAAATTGTGTTTCGGTAAATAATTAACTGATCGTTTGAAACTAATAGAATTGTAGTTCAATAGTAGTCAATGTTTGACCTTGTTATCTAATATGAAATTAGATGAAGAAAACATACCTACAAATCACTATCCTAACAGAGCTCCATTTTGACCTCCTTTTGTTGGTAGTACAGATATCAAATTTAATTAATTTATACAACTTATTGATGAATAGATTTAAAAACATATTATTCTTATGACACATGGTAATTATGCATATTTTTGTATTTTGTAGGAGAAAGTCGTGCGAAACATAACAATTTGAAGAATTGGTTCTGAATGTCCCAAAACTTGCCACGGAACCACTAGACGGCCACTGCTATCTATGGCACAAATTCAAATTTGGACCTTTCGCATGGCTAAATATGGTCACTGTTTAATTCTATACTCATGCGCGTCAGCTTGTAACGTCTAGTGCCATTCCAGAATATGTTGAACATCAATTATGCATTAGCATCAAATCATATAATACTTTTGAAAGTGGGCGGTAGAGGTCTCTTATATTAACATGTGAAAACGACATCAGTAAGCATTATCAGCAGTTTGAAAAATGTAGCAATGAATCTGTGAACACAGCCATTCTCACAAAATTAAGTGCACGCCTGTGAGTGAGATTTTGGGTCTCACTTGACCCTTAAAGAATAGCTGTAGATTAGAAGAAGAATAAATCTTTGATAACAAGAACACGAATTCAAATAATTCAAGTAGAAAATTATATTCCATTGGCGGCTTCCAGGTACCGTTATTTAGTTTCATTGAGTAAAGTATATTTCGTAGTAAGGAACACTTCGTCATATTGAGGAGTTTTCTACTTCCGAATCTTTAGATTCTTTTTATTAGCAACAATTTGATAGACAATGACCTCCAACGAACAAGATAAAACGTGCTTAACCTCAACTAATTATTATATAAAATGTATGGTGTTCATTTGTCGAATCTTCATTTTGAATTTTTCGTGGGGAATTTTTCCATTCGGGGTAAGGGGCCGTCCATAAATGACGTAGCATTTTATGGAGGAGGGGGAGTCTACGATTTTGTGACGAATCATGTATTAGGTATGGGAAAATATGCTACGATGGGGGAGGGGGGTGTCAAAAATTGGCAAAAAAAATGCAACGTAATTTTTGGACGCTGCCTAACGGACTATTCGGGGCAATGGATTTCGGGGTATTGGTTTTCAGGGTACTTGACTATTCGGGGTGATGGTTTTCAGGGTAATGGAATTCGGGGAAGTGTTATAGGGTCGCTGATACATGTATATTGCTTATAATAGTGGTGAGTTATATATGTTTTACAATAAATATTGGATATTGTATTTCCCGTTAGACTGCTTAATCAGTCTTCATAAGTGCCAATACTGTGATTATTCATTTGCAAATGAAATTTGAAATAAGCCTTAAGTATTCATAATTAACACCAATGCTAAACTTCTCATGTACTTGAAAACGGCTTTTGAAATTTGTATGGAGTTTCAAATAAATATTTTTAAATAGAGTTTTTTAAATTTTGAAGTAGGTATAGTTTTCTGGGGAATGATTTATTCTGGAGAACGGTTTTCGGGGGAATAGTTTTCTGTAGAATTTTATAGAATCCTGGCTGTGTATATAAGTAAACTAGACAAGAAAAAAATATAAGGTACCGCGGGGCAAATGAATAAATGGGGTAAGTGAAAATAATTGGTATATTTTACTGAATATGTGAATTGGCTTGTTTTCAGATTTTACGTTAAAAACTGAGCCAGAATCCAAAGTTTCATAATTTTCCGTGCCCTGGAAGTATTTTTAAAACAAGTTTGAATTTAGTATGGAAATCGCGTTTGAATCACCCCTCGGAAAGTTTTACTTCGGGACGAGCTGTCATTATGTAAATTGAAATGTCATTGAGTCGACGGAATGAAATCTTTTTTAATCATTTACTATATAAAAATTCAGATATTAAAGCGCAATAAAATCGTGTTACACTTAGAAAAATGTGCTCTTTCGATTAAGCTACAAAAAACTGTGCATTTTTCATCACTAAACAACCCAATTAACGTTTTAAATTCATGCGTAAACCTTTGAGGTCATTCGGAACATTACGATAGGTAAGTATTTCCTGAGATTTTTCAGTCATTATTGCATAATAGAGCGAAAGATTGCTAACCTGTCAACTATCACTCCGTAACAAGAGGTTGCCAAACATTACAATATTAATATGTCTACTTCGGACAGCCGATTAAAAGGAAGTCGTTGATTGAAAAGTTCCAATATAAGAGAACGCACGGAAATCTCGAGGAATGTCTATGTAAAGCTAGTCCAAACATAAAAATGAGATATAGGTCGTTCCACATAAACAAGTTTCTAAATACTTTATTAAAAGATTCCGTTTGATTTCTCCCGACGAGTTATCCGACGTCATATCCGACTTTCTTGAAAGCAAATAACGAGCGGTGGTAATGCCACAGAGCAGAAATGCAATTGCTGTCCCATGATGTAAGAACTTACATTGAAAATGTTGCAGTTATAATGTTGTCGAATCATTTCAACAAACATAACTGAACAAAAGAAATATAATAAAATTTTATGTATTTACATGTTACTTATGTTATTGTTCATTGAGACGCCTTAACAAATGTTAAAGGTAACAGAAATGGTATATAACTGTTAGTTTTTAAATTTATTGTTCAAAAAAAAAATTCACTTGCAGTAAGGAGACATTTTTCAAAAACTTTTTCTGTATTTTTATCTTTAATTTTACATAAAAATCTTTAATTTAACATAAAAATCAATTTCAGCATACTGCTTATATTTGGTGTGAGTCAAGCTAAAAAATATACACGACCTCATTTGTTTCAATACCGTTTCAGGTACCGTGGGGCAAGTGGGTAATGGAATTCGCATAGTTGAGATTCCTCGAATTCTAGAGACTTTAATCTAGAATTCGAGGAATCTCAACTATGCGAATTCCATTACCCACTTGCCCCACGGTACCTTAATAAAATGCAAAAAATCGCCTGTTTTTTGTGACATTTCAAATATTTTTTTTATGACTATGACTTGGAGGGCTAGGCCGCAAGAACTAGATTTTTTTCAACAAGCCTTATTTTTGTTTTGATTTTGTTACATTTCAGTATCTCCCATGTCTCCTATCGGCGACCGCACACGTTCGTCGATTAGTGAGCTAGATATTACAACAAGTTCAGGATGCAGTACTCCATTGAATACACGCAAACGTAGTAGTTCAACTAAAGGCGATTCCCCTTTGTTCAACGACAATGATCAATCTCCAATTCCAATGTCCCAAGACGCCAGCAACGTAGTGACTGGTGTTTCTTGGGCTTGGAACAGTCCTAAGCGCACTGTGGCTCCCAGTCGAAGATTACGACCCAAGCCATTGGCCGATAGGACGATAATTTCGAATAAGGATCCGGATTTTTCCCGTTCTAACCGAAAGAAGATCACCAGGAAACTTACAGGATTTTATCGATTTCAATCTGAACTAAAACTTCTACAAGAACGTGATAGATCCCTCGAAGCACAGAGAACTCCAAGTACCTCATCTATTCAAGTTGTACCACCTACGTCACCTCCACCTTCTCCGGACAAAGACAATGCGTTTGTGATGCGTCATCACCGAGTCCTGCGAACGAATACTCCAACAACGAAGAAAACATTTTTCAAACACAATCCTACTTCAGTTGCATCTGATTCATTTAACGATTCTGAATTAGACAATTTGCTGCTGCAGGCAAGCCAGGCAGTAGAAAGGCAATCAAGCGTATCGAATGCATTGTTTAACCAACCAGTAACATCAACAGCAGCAACGGAGAAACGTTCTGAAAAACGACGAAGTTTTTTCAAGAGCAGAACAACGGATAATTTTGATGGTAATAGCGATGACTCACTTGCAGACACGGAGCTAGAATCGTTACTTGCTCAGTTGAACCCAGAGACTGGCAAATCTTCAAAACCCGCCGGAGAGATTACACAGAACAATAAGGCCACGGTAGAGTCGCGGAAGTCTAAAACAAAGGGATTGTTGACTCGCCATAAATCCATGCCGGAGTCCCCGAGCCGCAAGGTAGTCGAGTCATCAAGTCGAATCAATAAGATGAAAAATGCCAAGGACAAATCTCTCCAAAGTCCCGTGACAATATCCAGTGCATCGAGTGGTACGTATGTTTGTGTTATGGGATACTACTTGGACGACTTAGAGGGAGGTAATGAGTACAAAAAAATCCTCATTTTCAAATGAATGCATCACGGGGGCAAGATAGGTTAGTGTCAATTTGGGGTGCAATTTATATATTGTTGGTGACATGAATATTTTTATTAGATGACAAACGTACGCTACTTAGGTTTCGTGTTGTTTTTATAGTTTCTTACGTTCTCACTGATAAAAATTGAAAATGTTAAATCTCTAAGTTCGTTACGTTATACGTTATATACAATTTTGTTTACGTTATATACAAATTTGTGTATTACCGTAAAACGGGGTGAATAGAAAAAGTGGGGCGAATAGAAACGAAGCTACCTACAGTTAGAAATGCGTCTATTATGTAATGATAAACTTTAAAAACCTGCTGAAATATTCTTTTCTTTAGTTCAATAGCAACAGAGTATCGATGAAATCTTTTCAAATTAAAATTTTTGCTCTCATAAAAAAATAAGAAGAAAATGTTGGAATCTCAACCATTTTTGATAGCTTGAAACATCCGCCATTTTTGCCAATTTGTAACATGATCAAAAATTAAAATTGTTTTTGATAATTTTAATTTTTTTTTCACTAGGTAAATACTTTTTTTATATTTCTTCAAGATGCACGATTTTGAAATTTTCAAAACTTCGGTCGAAATTTAGAAAATTTACACGAAAATGTGTTCACTGTATTCTATTTTCCAATCAGAACACAGTGATCACATTTTCATCGATTTTTTTTATTTAATTTTGTACACAAAAACTGCTTTTAAAGCTTCATTGATGCCGAGGATTACGATGACGGATCCTTAAACGTTTAGAGGCACGGACCGTTCAGAATGGCCGATGTGGCCAATTTTGGAATGCGACATTCATATTTCACCTGATGTTATGTGCGTATTATTTTATCCCGTTTTCTGTAATTGCCATATAATTTAACCACATTTTATTAGGCACAATGATAAACGATTATCAATAGTATTTTTTTCTCATACGACATTTGACGCTTCCGCGCGGGGTTTGATGAGGGCACTCAGCACTAGCACCACACTGATGGTGGCTGTCTTCAAGCGCTTTCTTCAGGGGGTTGGTCTACACTCAGAAACACGGCTAGTCACAGAATGACTAAATTTTAATAATTTATGTCTATTTTCTATGTGCTTCTCTTTCATTCTGCAGGGAATTTTATTCCTATTAGTTAATTCTGGGTTGAAGCAAGGCTGGTTCATTGTACTCTGTAGCCAGAGTAAGGTCGGGCCCAGATAGCCGTAGCGGTAAACGCGCAGCTATTCAGCATGACCAAGCTGAGGGTCGTTGGTTCGAATCCCACCGGTCGAGGATCTTTTCGGGTTGGAAATTTTCTCGACTTCCCAGGGCATAGAGTATCTTCGTACCTGCCACACGATATACACATGCAAAAATGGTCATTGGCATAGTAAGCTCTCAGTTAATAACTGTGGAAGTGCTCATAAGAACACTAACCTGAGAAGCAGGCTCTGTCCCAGTGGGGACGTAACGCCAGAGAGAAGAGAAGAAGCCAGAGTAAGGTTATCTGACTTGGCAAAAGTGGCTAGGTGGCCATCTTTAACTTGCTGGCCGTTTTGTTTACAAACATTACTGCCTGGCCTGGATAACGCTCAAACTGAAACTAACCGTGCTGCCAATAGTGCGAACGAAATAGTTGAAAAGAGAAATAAAAGTAGAGTACGCTTACGCGCAGATGCGGCTGCATTAGAATTATTTCTGACATCATTTTTTCTCCAACCATTACTGCCTGGCCCGCAAGATGCTGAAACTAAGGCTAACCGTGCTGCCATAAGTGTGGACGAAATTGTAGAAAAGAGAGAAAGAAGTATAGAGCACACATGGAGCAGGTGCGACCGTATTAGAATAATTCTTGATAACACTGTTTCTCTAACCAATCGAAAGTCAATTGGCTTGTTTAGGGGTATCCTGTTTTTCACATATTCTGATTCTACGTTAAAAACTGAGCCAGAATCCAAAGTTTCATAATTTTCCGTGCCCTGGAAGTATTTTTAAAACAAGTTTGAAATTAGTATGGAAATCGCGATTGAATCACCCCTCGGAAAGTTTTACTTCGGGACGAGCTGTCATTATGTAAATTGAAATGTCATTGAGTCGACGGAATGAAATCTTTTTTAATCATTTACTATATAAAAATTCAGATATTAAAGCGCAATAAAATCGTGTTACACTTAGAAAAATGTGCTCTTTCGATTAAGCTACAAAAAACTGTTAATTTTTCATCACTAAACAATCCAATTGTCCGACTATCTCTCTCAGATGTTTGTAAACAAAACGTCCAGCCTTTCCTCACCTACCCTTCCTGGTTTTCTCCTTAGGAGGGGCTGGACCCGCCTTGGGTTGAAGCATCGCTAAGCTCCAACCCAGTCGAAATGAAAGCGAGGCAGATAGAAAATAGTCATTAATGCATAAACTTTAGTAATTATGTGACTATTTTTATTTCTGAGTGTAAACTCGATCCAAACAAACGTTCTGATATTGGCGTCTCCATAAAACGGATGTCGAAAAGCATCATTGAACTCGGATGATTGCAATGAACACAAAGAATTTTTGGTCAATAAAATCGCTGCTGTTCTTATAATTATCAAATGCTCTCAATAGGTTTTATTTTATTATAATACCGTCGTTGGGGGTGAGAATGGGTAAAAAAACCATATGTACGAATTATTTATTGAATAACTATCGCAATTTAACTCCAATAACCTTCAAATTTGGTGTGTATGAGCTTCGATGATACATTAACAACTGTTCAAAAAATAAAGAAAAATATATATTCACTACGGCACGGCACCCAAGTGAATAAAAAGTGACCCAATCTCACCCCATAGAGGGGGTGACATTGGGTCACTGAAAATGAAATAATTTGTTTTTGAGAATGTGATTGCAAAGCCATTCACAGCTGAAAAATATTAATGACATACGATGCAAACAAGACGGAAAGACATCTAAGATGTTTCACAAGTACGACAAACCCACTTAAAAGTACGATTATACCAAAAATTGAAGAGTTATGAGAAAAAAGTATGTAAACCCAGCATTTATTAAGCATTATTCAAGTTTACATGAATTTTGTTTTTTTTTTTTATTTCAAATTGTCTTCAAAGTCTCATCCCCATTGCCATAAAGCCTATTCAGTTTCCCCAAAGATGTGATTATTTCAAACCTTAGCAAATAGTTAAATTTCGGTGTGAAATTCCAGGATGAAAAGATTTCAGGCAATTGTTGATGTCATACTCCCGGTATTTCAGCGATTCAACTCATTTGTACTTCCATGAGATGTTTCTATGATATGAAAATACTAACAAATGTGGGCTTCGTAGCCGTGCGGTTAGTGTCACCAGGCATTTAGCCGCATCGTGCTAAGGAGTGTGGGTTCGATTCCCGCTGCAGGCCGGAAAACTTTTCGTGAGAAATGTTCTCCGACTGTACCATTGGGCGTTGCATGCTAGTCCGTTGTCTAGTGTGGTGCTTCCTTCAAAGGGCAAAATGCCCACTGGAAGCATTAACCTGTGGGTGTCTTTTAAAAAAAAAAAAAAAAATAATGAAATATGAAAAAAAAAATAAAACCATTTGATAAAATTTTACGATGTTGCTGAAAAACACTTGTTGGTTTTAGATGTCGTCAAAAAGCGTTGCATTGTTATTCAATGCACGGAACCCTCAAGTAGACTTTTTTAATGGTTCAACGATGCTGTATTTAGAAAGAATAAACACATCTTAATGATGTTAGAGTACACACGGCACAGTAAAACGACAAAAATATAGACTTGTAATTTCATTCACAATCGTTCTTGCACGACCCAATCACACCCCCATTTTTAATATTTGTTGTTAATGTTGTTAGACACCGTAAGGTACCGTGGGGGAAGTGTAGCAGTGGGGTAAGTGGATCATTCGTCCGTAATAAGAATAAATACTTTAATATTCCGAATGTTTTCACACGTTTGCTTCATTTTAGGTTATATTCTCACGTACACACTGATACTACTGCAAAACTGATACTACACGTGCACTAACACAAGCAAACTTGCTGACTGCAAAAATCAATTCATTTTGAAATTGTTTTCTGTCGATAAAAAACCATTGTATCTCAGCCTAAAATCGAATACAATTAGTTATTTCAACACATGGTGAACATTTCAGTTCTAATTGTATGAATCACAATGAAAAAATGTAATTGTTGTCAATAAATACAGATATATTGGTCACAGACAAACAGACGCCATACTCTCATCATTGTCCATCGATCACCTTTTTAACGGTCGATTCAAAAATATGTTAGGTGGCCAATCCGCCACCCGCAGCGCTTGCTTCGTTTTTGTTCGTGTTTGACGTTTACACACTACCGCCATCTGTTGGCCCGTCGGCCAAACACGCTGATTTTAGCATTAGGCGTACATTAGACTGATGCAAATTTTGAAATTTTTGCTCCCCTATGCTTAAACGATCAAGATGCTAGTTGTTTTTATTTATTAAATTTATCAACAGGCTTCGTAGCCCCAATGATATTGTTTAAACTAAAGACAGCAATACAAATTTAAAAAAAAAAAACTAAGTCTCAAGCATAATCATAAACGTTGTCAGGTAATTAAAAAAAACATTTAACATATAATCGTTGTCGTTATCCGCTTCTCCAAGCAAAAAACTCCGTAAATCTTCGACGAAGCGATTCACGGGTGAGGTGGAAGTCAAACAGTAGGGCAATCCTGTTAAAGACGCGCTGGATAACGATGTCAATTATGATGAAAATGATCCTCCCAAAATTTGAAGTGATTCGGAAGAAATTTGATTGTGCACACGCTATTTGAAGTTTATATGGAAATTACTATGGAAAAGGCAAACCTTTTGTGTTCAGTCCACTAACTGCTCATCATAATAATCTATGGAAAAGTGAACTCACTCATCTCATGTAAAAACTTCCCAGCTACAACTTTGCCGAAGACCACATTTTAATGGGACGTAACGATAATTTGTTATTATTGATGACAAAGTCTATATCATGCTGAGATGATCATGCAATTGCTTTCAGAGCAACACTGTTTTTTGCTGTAGAACATAGTAACCTGAATTACTTTGATCTATTCTTCCCGCCAGGAGTACCACTGTTGCCTGCCGAACAGTTGGTGAAGCATGCTACATGCAAATCAACCTTATGATGATGAATAACAATTTATCCTGATGTCCAATCAAAAAGTGGTCTTCGGCAAAATTGTAGCTGGGAGGATTTCACATTAGAATAATTTATTCACTTTTCCATAAAATTTTATGACGAAGAGGTAGAGGGCTGGACACAAAAGATTGGCGTTGTCCATAGTATTCTCCATGTAAACTTAAAATGGCTTGTGCACAGTCAAATTTCTTCCGAATCGCTTCAAACTTTGAGAGGATGCTATTTACCATAATTAAAATCGTTCAAGCATAGGGGAGCTAAAATTTCTAAATTTGCATCACTCTAGCGTACATGTCCTCGTGACTATGATTTTGACTGAGATTTGTTCTAAGTGTTACGTCTGTTTGTCTGTGTATTGGTCATGGTACACTTACCCGCACTTTTTAATGGGATGGGGCAAGTGGACCAACTGTTGTTATCAAATATTGACAGACTACTTACGTGGATTTGAATAAGCATGACACTAAACATCATTTCCTTTTACATTTTTCATTCCTAGTTTGAATTTGCCAAATTGATCTGAACAAATTTCAATTAATCCACCTAAAAGTGTTGTACAGTCTTTCTAGTACAAACAAATGAAAATTGAAAAATTCAAACAAAATTTTTCAAAATATACAAATTCTCCAGCTGAAAGCATATTATCGTACGTTTTTTGACCATATCGATTGCTCTAGACAGATAATATAAATATTTCCATAAATAGAATAAAAAGATTTCAGTATGTTAAACAAAAGAAAATTTAATTATTATTTTTAAACTACGAGTGTCTTTCGAAAACATCGTTAGGACTATTCCTCAATTCATTTGTATAATTCAGGTTTATAAAATAGATGAATTTTCTCCAAAATATTCTAGTTACAGTGTTTGTTTTTGTTCGAATAAGTGTAAACTAATGTATAAATAATTTTCATAATATTTTGATAAAATAAAGTTTATTTTTAATTTTAAAGCTATCAAAATATATAACATAACACATATAACAAGAATGACAGTAATATCATTCTTACTATACATGTTTACATAACATTTGTTTTGAGAATAGAGTTTTTTTTATAGGTGATCCACTTACCCCACCATGGAGGGGCGCAAATTTTCAAGTCCCTCATACTCAATAGATAACAATCAGAAAAATCAAAATAATTGACGATTTGAAGTATAATAGTCGCTCATTTGTCATCCACAGAAAAAAGTTTGAATTACATTATTAATGTTAGCTGTACATAACAATGAAGTTGACTATTGATTTTTCTGTATCCACTTACCCCACGGTACCTTACCGAAAACAATGACATTTTTGTGGAAAATCGAATAGATTCCGGATAATACGAGTGAAGTGTATTGAAAAGACTTTCAACCTTCTACTAATGGAACAATAGAGGTTAAAGTACAAGCGTGTTACTTTGCACAGGAGAAATTTAATGTTGTAATTTTTTTCTAGTATCAACATACAAGTTTGTTGATATATTAAACAAAAACTGCTATTTCTCAAAATGTATATTGTGATTAATTAAGTGTAATAATATGTTCTCTAACATATGAGTTATAAATTTTAGTGATATCAGCATTATTGGCTGAAATATTTCATAAATCATATTTTTCCGTTTTGACCCAATCTCACCCCCTAGACCCATTGTCACTCCCATCGACGGTGCGCTAAAAATTGTATCATCATAAGTAAAATACATTTTCGCGGAAATAAGGTAAAAATTAACAAAAAAAATAACAACTGACGGTATTTGAAATTATTTCGATAAAATTATTTTTGCATGAAGCAAAAAAAATGAAATGTTTTACTTTTTTGAATTTTTGTCAATGCGATTTTAAGTTTTTCGGCTGTTTATTAGTTTTGATCTATAACGAAACAAATTACACTTTTTAGCAATGAGGAAGTCATGTCCGTGTTACAATATTATTCTCGACGCCGAGCAAAATCAGCACTGCTGGTCTGTTGCCAAATCATTCCATCTTACTTCCGCTTATCTCTCTATAAAGGATCACTAGTGTCGACTACCGTGATTGCTTACAACACTGCTCATAAGAACACTACACACTAAATATATTTTACGGATACCTGTGAAATATCAACAGCTGAACAGTTCGGTGAAATAAATTAACGGAGTACGGTAATTTTTTACAGTATTCGGTAAAAAATCACCGTCATCCGTTAAATTCCGAAGAAATACGGTGTTTTATTTCACCGAACTGTTCAGCTGTTGAGATTACGGTGAAATTCACCGATTTCCGGTAAAATGAGCTTAGTGTGTACGCTGTGAAGCAGGCTCCGTCCCAGTGAGGACGTAATGCCAAGAAGAAGAAGAAGATACATAACTTCGGATGTATTGCATTCGATTCGCGTCCGGATGCGCTCTAATGTGCCCTACTTCCAAAGTAGGGTATCTCGCAGAGATTCCGAGAAAAATCAAACTTCGATCAATTGCATATACTAATGATTGACCGAATTTACAATAATATGCATTCGCTGCTGCAATTCTTGTGAAAACACATTCTCGCAGTTCTGGACGGGTTTGATGTACTGCTTTGCGTTGAAAAATGGGTTAACCAACGTGCGAAGTTTGATTTTTGACCTACTTCGCCACGTCGTAACTTTATTTTCAAAAGTACGCATAATGCACAAGACGTAGGGCATAGATGTGCACTATAGCGAAGCGAGCCGCGACGCGGCTAAGTTGGTCAAAAATTGAACATCGCACGTTGGTTGGCCCATTTTTCGACGCGAAGCAGTATATTACGCCTCGTTACGTCTCTTTCCTCCGAAAAAAAAACGGTTTGAGCGATAGTCTTATGATTATCGTCGTGAATGATATTTTAACTCCCTGATTATCATTATTGGTTCACCAACCAATCATGGAACGTTTTATTAAATGTCACTGCCTTATTCACGCTATCTATCAATATTTTAATTGTTCTCACACTAACATTGGTTTATTTATTTCTCCACGCTAAAATTGTTTTATTATTTTTCAGGATCTATAACTCTTGTTCCTACACAATCAGAAGTATTACTCGTTTCTTCTCCTCACAGTTCTTCGACGAAATGTATGTAGCTATTATTTTTTTTTATTCATTTTTTTTAACACGATAATAATAATTGATGTTTTTTTTGCTTTTCAGCCAACTCATCAAGTTCCAAACTGCAACCAACACGAGTTTGTTCCAAGGAAGAAATAGAACAAAAACGTCAGGAGGCACTCAAACGACAAGCTTGTCGCTTGAAACGTCTCATGCAAGGAAATCATTCCCAGGGCAATGAAAAATTCTTTAAATCGATGAAGTAATAGCGTTGTATTTCCGATGTTCCTTTCTATTACTGTTGAAACTATTTACTTTTAAACACTGAACTGAAAAAAGATCTAGAAAGCCATATTGATAAACAGAACCGTTGTTTGGATAAACATGATTGTTCCTGTACCGAAAATGTAAAATTCTGTTATTTTTGTGCATAAAGATTTCTTATTACGTGATAATGTTTGTTTTATACTTACTCGTATACCAGGCAGGTAGGCAGTTGTGTTTAACTGGGTGCTAGAATCACTCTGTTTGGCAGTGTAAAACTCCTTTCATGAATTTGCGTTATGGTTGGTAAAAACAGCAGCCAATCTAAACAAACAAGTAAATAAAGCAAATGAATTGTGTTATAAACAATGCACTACACAAAGACCGTTCGATTTTAACACGGTTTGTTTGGCAGTAGCGCGAAATTCTGAACATCACTGCACATTAGAGATAGGAAAACGGCTTATTTTAGTGAACGAATCCAATCCGAAACACTCATTTAGTGAACTGGATCTTTTGAACGGTTCAGTGGCTCAGCGCCTCACAAAGAAAGAGCAAACTAAACGAGCGTACAGAAAAAAAGTTTTACTCCCTATTGCGCGACATGCGTCGTACCTTTCATATCATTCGCTGTCTCATTTTTCGTACATTACTATACTGCCCATAAACGCATGATTGTCCCATGTGAATAGGAAATCCAGCAAACATGGGACTGACATGTATTTATGGGCAGTATATATTCGACCGATTCTCCTAAAATGAAGGTGTAAAATGTGCTTATTGCTATTCAAGTGAGTACTTTTTCTCTCTATCTATATCATCTGCCTGTATACAAGTGGGTGGGGCAAATTTTTCTATGCTGAGAGCAGGTTTGATAACAGTCGGTTTTGTCACTGACCGATGACGAAAAATTAAAAAAGATTGTCATTTTTCTTCTTTAATGACTGGTTCATCGCGTTACCCCTTCGCATTGAACCAACATAAGCTTCTAATCACCACCGAGCGCACAATTGCAGGCAAAGAAAGTTTGAGCTACGAACTACTAGCCAACAAGAAGTCTTGTATTGGCAATTGGACAAACATATTCTCAAGAAGTTGAGTTAGCCCTGCTGGTAGGCGCGTGCCACCGATAATCCAAAAGTGTTTAGTTCAACGCATGTTGTTTTTGCGAGTTTCTTTTTTGGTCTTCCATTCAATTGGCACCGATTAGTAACTAATCCGTCTGCCTTTCTATTCAAGCTGAACGTGTTCAACGAATCACAGGTAGAGAGAAACGGCAAAGATTTTTCGCCGTGACGAGGAGCTTGGTTGCTGGTAGCTGAGCGTCGTTGGTTGGCCTGAGCTGAGGCAGTGACGAAAACATGTTATTTTTCATCACCGTCACTTGTGATTATTCTGCGCGGCGTGGGAGGTGAGACGAGTCGAATGAGGTGACAATTGTCGACTCGCTCCCACACATTGCACAGTGCTTCGAATGTATGGGACCTCGGGACAAAAGTCAAAACTTTCGTTTTAGGCGTTTTAGCTCAATGATGTTTATAGAAAAGTTGTCAGGCATCATTAGGGCTATAATTGACATAAAAGGCCCATGTGGTAAACGTTACCGCATAAGTGACATAAGCGCCAATTTGAGTACTTAGTTTCATAAAGACGTGATCTTTTTTAAAAACTGTTGGAGATGGCAAAATTTTATATTAGAAAAAATCAGTCACAATTAATTGATCCTGTTAAGTGTAATTTCAGTTGCAGGGTAATCGATAGATCAAACCCACATTGATGTCCGAGGGGCACATCAGCTTGATCAGAACTTTTTAACTTGCAGCCCACACACTTCCTGTGTGAGAGCTTTTGCTGCCGTTATGATCAGAATAGTAAAAACGTTCAGTGCGAACGCACGCTTTGTATTTTCGATCCGAATAAAGTTAAATTACAGTCCGCGAAGTGTTTGACCCACTGAGATCCGAAACAGTTTGGTCCTTCGGAACCGGATTCAGTGGCCGCGAGTGAATTTAGATACTGCCGTGAAGTGTGAAAAGAAAAACACGACAGTTTTGATTTGTGATTAGCCTGGAAAGTTCCGTGGAACTGCCATCGGCTGATGATTCCCGCAAAGGCGGTTGCCACGCGGTTTGGAAAAGAGCCGAATATGAAAATCCGGTGATTCTAAAGTGAATGGAAAAGATTGTTCCTCGTGCAAAGGAGCAAAGTGATGCTGAATAGACATCGTGTAGAAGAGCGATCTATCAGCAATAGTGAAGTGATTCCGAATTGGTTTCGGAAAAGATTGATCTGGAATACCAAGGTTCCGGAAAACTCGAAAAGTTGTTTTACGAAACGAAAGAAAGTGAAATATCGTGGCAAATCGCCATCTTGGGAGCAGTGAATCTAACCTTGAAAAGTGAAGAATGTGAGGTGTCGTGGCGGAGCGCCATCGTACACTGAAGAGCAAAGGGAAACCTAACCTCGAAAAGTGAACGGAAGTATATGTCGTAATGCAGGGCTGATAGCGGCTGGTGAATTGAAAAGAAAGTGATGTTTCTGCGATCTAATGCCAAGAAGAAATTGTTGTTTCCGTATGTGAGTGGTTCTTCTTTGAGTGCGGAGCAGTTTTCTACACCGACTTCGACAATTCGGGAACAGCTAGCAGAACAAGAAGCTAAGAAGAAAAGTGATAAAATGGCTGAAACAGTGGAAGCGTTGAGCCAGTGTTGTGAAACGACACGGGTGAAAGTGGAACGGATCCGTAGAGCAGTTCAGGCGGCTGATGGTGATCATAGGAAGTTTAGCATTCATGCGCTACGATTGTATGCTAAGATTGTTGAATCCGCGTACGCTGAATTCAACGACTTCCAGAATTGGATTTACCTGGCGGTTCCAGCGAGAAAAGGTGAGTTCGAACCAAAATTTATTGGTTTCGAAGAGCTATATGAATATACGAGGATTACAATCTCCGAAATGCTCCAAGCCTACGAAGATGAGGGAAAGCCTTTATGGAAGCTGCTAATAACAAGCCAAAGGCTAGTGGCAGCAATTGTGAACCTGGAGGCAGCGCTTTGGGCCACACTTCTGTGATGTTTCCCCCAACGCTTGTCTTGCAGCAAACAGCGCTTCCAACGTTTGACGGACGTTACGAGAACTGGTTCAAGTTCAAGCAAATGTTCCGGGACGTTGCGGATAAATGCACGGTCGACTCCGCAGCAACAAAGTTACACTATCTCGATAAGGCTTTGATCGGTAAGGCGCAAGGAGCGATCGACCAACAGATAATACGCGATAACGACTATGAGGGAGCTTGGAATTCGCTTACTGATCAGTTCGAAAACCTGCCAGCGTTGATCGCCGATACAACGGCTAGATTGTTGAACTTGAAAGCCTTGAACAATGAGTCCTTTTCGTCTTTGAAATCATTGATCGACGACGTTGAACAGTGCGTTAGCTCTTTGGAAATGGACAAATGGACAAAATGTCTGAGGCGATTGTGATTAGCCTCACAGCATCGAAGCTTGATTCCAGCACTAGAAAAGTGTAAGAATCTTGCGTGAAGCGAGGAAAGCTTCCAATGTATAAAGATATGACGGCTGTGCTAAAGAATCAGCTAGCTATTCTGGAGCGCTGTGAGAAGGCAAGACCGCAGACAAAATCGAAGGGTTCGAACTTCACCGTGAAACATCCGTCAACTGTTAATCCCAGCATACAGCAGGCTCATACAGCGACAGTCGGCAAATCTGATGATGGATGTGCATTGTGTCGTGCAGATCATTTGGTCGACCAATGTGATTCATTCAAGAGTTTGAATGCCAACGCTCGCTATGGTAAGGCAAGACAGCATGGCCTATGTTTCCTGTGTCTGAAAAGAGGCCATCGAACGAGTGACTGCAAAACGACGAAGAAATGTACGGTGTGCGCAAGGAATCATCATCTGCTGTTGCATCTTGAAGGAAAAAATGAGCAGCAGAAATCAAGCAGCGTAGTTGAAACGACTCTCATCGAGAAACCCAGTGATAAACCAGCTGTCAAGGATGTTACACCGTCGACAAATTGTCAAGTTTCGTGCAACAACAATGAAGTGCATCAGCGAGTGCTGTTAGCTACAGCGGTTGTTTATGTGATTGATGGATCCGGACAGCGTCATTTGTGTCGCGCCCTATTGGATTCTGCGGCAATGGCCAGTTTTTTGTCTCAGAGTCTAGCAGACCTTTTGAACCTGGCGAAGGAAACCTCTGATGTTCCAGTTGTTAGCGTTAGTGGAATGCGAACAGTGGTGAAGTTCAAGGTTCGTGCGAAAGTTGAATCTCGATCAACCGATTATTCCTTTTGTTTGGATTGTTTGATCGTACCTCGAGTGACTGGAACTCTCCCTACCAACCCGGTAGAGGTGGACCGTTGGCCGATTCCACCAAACTTGAATTTGGCAGATTCCCGTTTCCATGAGCCAAATAGAATCGACTTGTTGATTGGGGCAGAGATGTTTTTCGAGCTTCTGCTACAAAGCAAGATTAAGATGGCCGACGAACTTCCTATTTTGCAAGAGAGCGTTTTTGGCTGGCTCGTTTCAGGGCGAGTCATTGAGGCAGCATCAACCACCGTCCAAGTGTGCCATGCAGCGACAGACGAACCATCAGATAAGGAATTGGTGAATGTGCTCAAGCGTTTTTGGTCAGTGGATGATCAGGAATCAGGAAGTTATGGATCGAGTTGAGAATGATGACTGTGAACGTTACTTCGTGGAGACGTACCGCAGGGACAGCAACGGTCGCTTCATCGTGCGGCTGCCCTTTCGCCCTAATGTGGTGGATCTAGGTGAAACCAGAGAGCAAGCTGAAAAAAGACTCCGTTGTTTGCAGCGAAGACTCGACAAAAGCGTTGCACTGAAGGAGAATTATGAAACCTTCATTGAATAATATGTTGCTCTCGGACATGCTCGCTTTGTTGGAGGTACGTCGAACACCAATAGCTACGCCTATTACCTCCCACACCACTGCATTTTAAAACCGGAAAGTTCCACAACAAAAATAAGGGTGGTATTTGATGCGTCAGCTAAGAGCTCAACGAATTTGTCTTTGAACGACGTGATGATGATTGGACCGACAGTACAACCGCAGTTGTTTGACATAATGCTCCGATTTCGGTTCGTAAAGTACGCTTTCACGACAGATGTGTCAAAAATGTACCGACAAGTGAAGGTTCATGGTGATGATTGCCGATATCAGAGGATTTTGTGGTACAATGCAGAAGGACATCCTATCGTGATTGAGTTGACAACCGTGACGTATGGAACATCGGCAGCTCCATTTCTGGCGACGAGATGTCTGAACCAACTTGCTCTTGATGAACAGCGTAGTTTTCCCGAAGCTAGTGATAGGGTGCTGAAGTGTTTCTACGTAGACAAAGCACTCACAGGAGCGAACAATCTGCAAGAGGCAAGGCAGCTACAACGTGATCTCATTGACCTTTTGGTGAAGGGCGGATTCGTACTCCATAAGTGGTGTGCCAACGATGCGGCATTGCTAGAGGAAATTCCAGAGGAACGCCGTGAAATGCAGGTTTATTTTGAAAGCCACGATGTGAATGGAGTCATCAAAACGCTGGAATTATTATGGAACCCAATTGAAGACGAGTTCGTGTTTCGAGTGAAGCCACCAGAGAAACCAAGGAATGTTTTGACGAAGCGGCAGATATTATCGGAGATTTCACGACTATTCGACCCGCTTGGATTACTTGGACCTGCAATGCTGATTGCGAAGATAGTGATGCAAGAACTTTGGCGGCAAGCTTTCAACTGGGACGACGTTGTGAGTGGAGAAGTGCTGAACATGTGGCGAAGATTTAGCGAAGAATTGTGTGAGTTGAGTGATTTGTCGGTCCCTATAAGAGTAACGATTGATAGTGCAGTGAGTTACGAAATCATGGGATTTGCTGATGCTTCTACCAAAGCCTACGGCTGCAATGTGTATTTGAGAGGTGTAAAGGCTGACGGTACTGCAGAAATGAGGTTGTTATGTGGAAAGTCACGAGTTGCGCCCTTAAAGGAGGAAAAAAGAAAGGCGCGCAATGACAATTGAAGCTATAGAAGTGAAGATTGAACGTGTAGTGCTTTGGTCGGATTCAAAGATTGTGTTGCGGTGGATCGAATTTTTTAAGGCCGACGCAGGAGGAAAAAAGAAAGGCGCGCAATGACAATGAGCCTGGTGAACTGACAATTCTGCGCTTGGAACTATGTGCCGCAAAACTGTTGACTGAACAAGCTAAGAAAGTGATTGAAGTTATAGAAGTGAAGATTGAACGTGTAGTGCTTTGGTCGGATTCAAAGATTGTGTTGCGGTGGATCGAATTTTTTAAGGCCCAAGTAAAAATGGTGCAAAAGTCAAAACTGAAAAAGCAGTTTTCTCTTTTTAAATAGACAAATCGAAGAAAATAAAAACACAGCTCTGTTATTTGCCAAATAAAAAGGCTGTGTGTTTTTATTTTCATCAATTTGTTGTTTTAAAAGGAGAAAACTGCTTTTTCAGTTCTGACTTTTGTGCCATTTTTTCTTGCACCTTAAGGCCGACGCACCTGTGTTTGTGCGCAATCGTGTAGCAAGCATTCGCCAGATGACAAATGATTGTGGTTATGAGTGGAAATATGTATCATCTGAAATGAATCCCGCGGATTTGATTTCACGCGGTGTTTATCCCGGTTCGATGAAGACCTGCGAGCTTTGGTGGCACGGGCCGCCTTTCCTGTAAACGGCGATGTTTGAAGAATGTTCCTGGAATGACGCTCGAGAGCCAGCATGATACAGAAGAACCTCTCGTGAATGATGAAGTTGTGACAACGGTGACGGTATTGGACAATCGTCCGATGGAAACAAATTTTTGCGTACGTAACTCGATTCATCGGCAATTGTCGGAAGCAGAAGGCAGACCGCCAATCTGGAAGATTGCAGATTGGAGATTATCGTGACTCAATGTTGACTCTGGTAAGAATTGTGCAAACATCAACGTACGGTGCAGAAATCGACAAACTGCTGAAAGGCGAATCCCGAGTAACACACATGTTATAATTGTGTATTATCAACTTATATATGACTAGTTTTGGTCATATATCAGTTTATAATACATAATTATAACATGTGTGTTACTGGGGATCAATCAAAAGTAAGCTCCGTAACTTTCAACCAGTTTTCGATGGCGATGAAAAACTTTTGCGGGTTGGTGGACGGATCAGAAAATCCGACCTGCCTAGAGATCAAAAGCATCCTTTGATTTTGCCAGAAAAACACCATTTGACGGAAATCATCATAACTGCTCTTCACCGTGAACATCTACACGTCGGTCAAAACGGATTGTTATCCATTGTGCGTCAACAATTTTGGCCGGTGAATGCGAAACGGACGATCAATCGCGTCGTCCGTAAATGAGTGCGATGCTTCCGTGTTAACCCGAAGAATGTGGATCTGTTCATAGACGATCTACCGAGTTTCCGTGTGACGGCGTCTCATCCTTTCATAAGAACAGGTGTAGATTATGCCGGACCGGTACTTTTGAAACAGGGACGAATGAAGGCACCAATAAAGGCATACATAGCACTATTTGTGTGTATGTCAACCAAGACAGTACACATCGAATTAGTATCGTCTCTGTCTACTGATTCGTTCCTTGCTGCATTGCATCGGTTTAATGAAAGGCGCGGAAATGTAGCAGAAATATTTTCCGACAACGGAAAGAATTTTTTTAGAGCCAACCGACAGTTGAAGGAACTCCACGTTCTAATGAAATCGGATGTGATGAAACAAAGAATCGATAATTTCTGTCAGGCCAAGGGAATATCATGGAGTTTCAACCCTCCCAAAGCCCCACATCAGGGCGGCTTATGGGAGGCAGGTGTCAAAAGCGCCAAATTTCACCTGCATCGTATCCTCAAGGAAGCATACTTGACCTACGAAGAGATGAGTACCCTGTTGGTACAAATAGAGGCAATTCTGAATTCGAGGCCTCTCTGTCAACAATCCGTGGATCCCAAGGACTATGAAGCATTGAGTCCCGCACATTTTCCCGTGGGACGTGAACTAACAGCAGTAGCCGAAACTTTCTATGACCAGTTGAAGGAAAACACCCTATCCCGGTACCAATTCGTCCAAGGTCGCAAGCAAGCTTTTTGGAGACGTTGTTCCAATGAATATGTGACGGAGCTGCAACGCAGAGGAAAATGGTTCAAGAACCCCACTCTTATTCGGAATGGACAACTGGTGGTATCCCAAGCAGCACATATTATTACAAGAAGCTTACAGCAACGGCTACTTAACATTTTCAAAAGTTACAATATGATACATTTGCAACATGGAAAAATACTGCTATGTAACCGAAAAAGCGCAAAAAGTCGAGCCTTATGTAACTTGTTTGATCGTTACATAAGAAGTTTACGAGCGACTGGTATGTAATTTGTTGAATACGCATGGGTTTTCCTGCGACAAAATAAATGAAACGGCGTTGAAGTTGTTGTTACTTTCTGACAGTTTTGAAACCGAACAACCATTTTAGAATTGAATGTCAATAAAAGTAATACGTATGATTTTCGAACGCGTAATTATTCACAAGTACATAATAGATTTAACATGCCGATTTGAATTTGTGGTGAAATCAATCATTTTACTTGCTCAAAATTGACGCGCCCATAAAATAGATATTAATTTTATATTGAATAACACATGAAACCTGGATTGTTGAGATATTATTTCATTAGAACTGACACAAAAAAATGGAAATTGCCACTGTTACTCAAATCAGCAGTGTTTTTGATTTTAATTTAATTGTTTGTGAAGATTGTGATTCCAAAATCATGTTGTTTCGTGTCCCGCAGTTGGATTTTCTGGGTTGCCTATCATAAATCGCCATTTAATTTCATCTTGCTGCAGAAAAACTTCCGAATAACTGTTTGAGGACAGCCAATCTAAAATGATGAAAACTAATGAAAAGCTGTTAGAGAGGCTGCAAATTGTAAATTCAACAGTTTTAATTAATCACTGGAAAAATATCTATGAAAACATTAACTAGTCATAAAATGGTAAAGTTCTTATATCAAAATTCACAATACGTATGAAAATTTTTGACATGTAGTGTTGACCACTGTAAACAAGTTACTCGTTTGTTACACATTAGTTACCCAGAAATCTTATGTTATTTTGAAACTGATGTGTAACTATACTGAAACTGCCAAAAAATTACACTGCTGTCAATAGGGGAAGGGGTATTAAAATGAACACCTAAACGATATCGTGTTGGTTTTAATAGGAAAAACGATGAATTTGCGATAAATCATCAAATAATGTGCAAAAATCCCCTAAGCCAATTGACTGGAACCTTACAAAAGTATGAAAATTAAATGCTCCGTCCAAGGGGTGGTCCATAAATTACGTAAGGGATTATGGGGGGAGGGGGGGTTTGAGATTTCTTACGCGTCATATAAATTATTTTCAATTTTCATACAAAAAATCTTATCATGGGGGGAGGGGGGGTCTGAAAACCGCAAAAAATGTCTTACGTAATTAATGGATCGCCCCCAAGCAAGCACATGGTTTGTGACGTGCTCAAATGGCTCAAATAGCTCGAAAGAAGGCAAATTCAAGCGTGTGCTATAATAAGGGCGCAAGTCGCATGATCGATTTCTCTTCATCGATCCTCTCTTTTGTGAATAAAGGTGACAAGATGCGGGTTTGTTAACAATTTTTCACTACAAGAGGCTAGGAAGTAATGCAATCTTGCGTCCTGAGGTGAAACAACGAATTGAATTTAGAAATTGATCAATTTGTGCCAATATTAGGGACTGAGGGTAATATGCCCATGATAAGGAAAATAGTGATTTAGATGTGAAAACATGCTTTTTTTTTATTATAATCGAATATACAAATATGTTCTCCATCAAATAGTAGAAACAACATCCATCCATTTGAGTATTTCTAGGGTTAATAAATCAATTAAAAAAATGCGTGCTTATGGGTCATCCATAAACCACGTAGTCATTTATTGGGGGAGAGGAGAGATTCTGCCCAATGACCACGGTCCATACAAATTGTAAATTTTGTGTATGGACAAATGGCTACTAGGGGGAAGGTGGGTCTAAAATTGGGAAAAAAATAACCGCGTTGTTAATGGTAGCCCCTTGTGCATTTCTGTGCTGTCACTTCAATAGGGCCTAACTTACATGAGTGATTTCTCTTCATCGATTCTGCATATATCAAGCGTGTGCTAGAATAAGGGCGTAAGTCGCATGATCGATTTCTCTTCATCGATCCTCTCTTCTGCGAATAAAGGTGACAAAAAGCAGGTTTGTCAGTATTTTTTCACCTCAGGGTACAAGATTGCATCGCCTAAAGCCAATCGTCCTCAAGTGAAAAAATGAAAACAAACCCGTCTCTTGTCACCTTTATTCACAGAAGAGAGAATCGATGAAGAGAAATCGATCATGTGACTTACGCCCTTATTCTAGCACACGCTTGATATAATGCATACCTACAGGCGTTTGTTTTGATGTTATTGTTCAATAATAGATGCTGATGCGAAAAAAATACATTTGTAAGGTTCTAATTTGCGCGTTTAAGCTGCGGCCACAATAGTGGTTTCTGCGCTCGTGTACATACACGGTACATGTCACCAACACTACTTAGAAATTGCTGGTTGAAAATATAAACAAAGATCAGCTGTTCCCAGCAAAATCAAATGACAGTATTTTCAACCAGCAAATTTGCGCATGTGTTCGTGACACCGTTCGGCGAGAGCTTAATGGTCCGTCAGCGTCGACTTCATCGTCAGCTTTAACTGACAGCTAAGTTTAAAGCAATGATATTCAATGCAGCAACCCACAATGATGCGTTGCGTCAAACGCACGCATGTACTAAAAACGCTGACGCTGTGCTAAACTTTGAAAATCTTCAAAGTTGACGCAGCAGCCAACGCGTGAAGGAAGATTCAAAATAAAAAAAATGGCTAGTTTTGAAGAGCAGTTGATTGTTTTGGTAAAGGAGTACCCATGTCTGTACTCAAAAGGCTCAAAAGAGTACCAAAACGCTAAAAAAAAAGATGTAGGTAAACAAGACTACGGTGAGAATAACGCAATTCAACAATAACAACAACGCACGACGCACCGCAGTATTGTGTGCATGTGTTGCATTAACGCATCCGTCAACGTTTTTAGTACATTGACGGATGCGTTAACGCTGAAGTCGAAGTCGAAGTTGACGGACCATTGTGGCCCCCGCTTTACTTCAGCGTGGCTTTACGTTTGGTACACGGAGAAATATTTTTACCTAATTTTTGAGTTTACTTTACCCAAAATTAAGTATTACGGTTATTAGGAAAATTTTCCGGTTTGCGGTAGCCGCAGAGTTCTACCGCAGCTGTCAAAGTTCTACCGCAGGCTTCGAAATCATTCCATCATTGAAGAAAACAATTCAATCATAGTATGCTTGAAAGAGCAAACGCTATGAAAAATAGCAACAAACAACGATCATCAAGACGGTATCCAAGGTATCATTGAAGTCTACTGATCCACCAGTGCAAATCAGTGATGTGACAGCTGCGGTAGCTTTTCGTTGCACCGTAAAACGGAAAGTTTTCCCTAAAATTGCAATATATCGATTATAGTTTCAACCCAAAATCTCTCGGTTTTCTCTTTCTCCCACACGAATGTTGTCAAAAATAGAGAGAGCTGCATCTACCCAATGGGGGTACTTTGGCCCAATAAGCCAAATTTGGGTAAATGCAACTTTTCTTATGTTTGGGTCGAAAGAACTCAATTTTGCGTTCTTCTTCTTCTTTCTGGCGTTACGTCCCCACTGGGACAGAGCCTGCTTCTCAGCTGTTCTTATGAGCACTTCCACAGTTATTCACTGAGAGCTTACTATGCCAATGACCATTTTTGCATGTGTATATCGTGTGGCAGGTACGAAGATACTCTATGCCCTGGGAAGTCGAGAAAATTTCCAACCCGAAAAGATCCTCGACGGGTGGGATTCGAACCCACGACCCTCAGCTTGGTCATGCTGAATAGCTGCGCGTTTACCGCTACGGCTATCTGGGCCCCTAATTTTGCGTTAAATCAACCCAAAATTGAGTATATTTTTCTAATGGAATTAAAGCCAAACTACTAAGTGGGGAATTGGAAATTTAGCCAAAATTGAGTTATTGAGCTCAACTACGGAATTGCATTCAAACAACCCAAAATTGAGTTGAATTCCGTCTCCGTGTAGGATTTGAATTCAACAGCTGTTTTGGTGTTATGAAATAGGGGGGTGGGGGTTTTGCCCCCACGAGTTTATTATAGTTTAGGTCCTTCGATAAGTTTTTCAAGGACAAATTTAACATATTTATTGCACGTAATACAAACTATGACAGTGTATAAGTGGACCCTGTGGGATTTGGAATCCCAGAACAAAGTTCAACAAAGAAGACAGCCACTGACTGCTGTTGTCTAAAAGTAATTAAGCTTAACAAAACAACCATTTACGGGATTGACTGTTTAACGAGAAACTTGCGACGATCGACGCGCCACAATAATTCGTGGACGGAGGGTATTAGAACTAAGTTGGAGATGTTGATTTCGAAATTTTGAAGTAAACATCACCTCCAAACACTAGCGATTTTGCGGTGGAATGTTGACGTTTGATTACGAATTGTCTAGAGGACCCAAACACTTTAACGTTCAAGGATCCGTCATCGTAATCATCGAAACTTCAACAGCCATTTTTCTGTTCAAAACTGAAATTAACTCGTCGAAAATGTGTTCACTGTGTTTCGGTTGGAGAATAAAATACAGTGCACACATTAATATATTCATGATTTTGAACGGAAAAACTGCTTTTGAAAATTATCGTGTTGATGACGGATCCTGCCCCCTTAAACGAATTCTCGTCATTCCATGTCATCGGCTCAAAGATTGGCGTTCCCCACAAAAGTAGAAAAGAGAACATTACAAATGTAACTCGATGTTCTGTGATATGTCTACTCGCAGAAATTGTCCTTCATTTATTAATTTGTTTATCAATTATAACTAGTTCTATCGCACAACGTCAGAGATGTTAATTAACGCAGCGACACGAATTAAGACTAATAAGCGGTTTCTTCACCATCGCTTAGGCCTTAAACCTGGTTTAATCGTATGGGTAAACGTGGTTTACGGCTTAAGCGAAGGTGAAGAAATCGGCCCTAAGACAGCTAAATTTTCGCATACTTTCATCGTCATTAAAATATTATGGAAATGTTCATTTTATGTTGGTGGTAAAACACACGAGCAAAACAAACATTTTTGATTTTTTTATCGCAGTCCTAAAAAACATCTATGAATGATTATAACCCCTTCAAAAACAGTTCTAAAGGTTTCTGCTTCGACATCATATCATTACGATATTCACCTCATTGAAAAACCTCAACATCTCCGTGCCTAAAATTACATCAGCTTTAATTTCTGAACGTGGTTCTGACTTCAATTTATCTCCGTATTAACAAAAACACTTTTATTTATAGTCTAAATCATCCGTGCGTAATAAAAATTATTGAAATTTGTTGTTCATGCGTAACAAGTTCGGTGTTCATTTACCATCCTGTTCATTTTTTCACCCCTTCCCCTATGACAAATGGTAAACAAACTTCATGCTGTTACACACATGTGACTTAGCAATCTGTATCTAACTTAGCGTGTTATTTGTTTCTTTGCAACCACAGATTCAATTTCAATGTAACTTATTCATTTTGACAGCTCTAGGTTAAGTTACATGCAAGTAAAAATGCAACACCTATGTAATGTAAACAAAGCGTAAGTTACAATGTAATAGTTTAGTAACCAAAATTGAAAATCATCAATAAGATATGCTACAAATTATCTGAAATGCAACGGCAATGTAATTTGTTTTATTTTTCTAAAATATTGCATTTGTTACCAGTGCTACTTGGGATTGAAGGAGGACAATACACCACCGCAGACCTGGCCCCTAGGCAGGGTTGTAGAAACGCATCCAGGAAGCGATGGTGTCATCAGGGTTGTCTCGGTACGCACTAGTACTGGGACTTACAAACGGCCGACCACGCAGATCGCCATTCTGCCCATTGAAGATAACGACCAACAGAAGGTTGAGGCCAGCTCAACGGGGGGTGTATGTTAAGTGTAATTTCAGTTGCATGATAATCGATAGATCAAACCCACATTGATGTGCCCCTCGTTAGCTTGATCAGAACATTTTATCTTGCAGCCCACACACTTCCTGTGTGAGAGCTTTTGCTGCCGTTATGATCAGAATAGTAAAAACGTTCAGTGCGAACGCACGCTTTGTATTTTCGATCCGAATAAAGTTAAATTAATTATTCAGTGCGCATCGTACCTTCGTGCTGTGCGTACACGAATTCTCTCTGCTCTTGGAAGTTTTCTTAAAAACTACCTAAAGCAATAAATCAGTACTTTTCAGTGCTACATAAACAGTACTTTTCAGTGCTAAAATTAAAAACGGTACTTTTCAGTGCTACTAAAACAGTACTTTTCAGTACTATTTTTTTCTACTATTGATCCCTTTACGATCCTTGTTTGGACCCGTGCCTTCGATTTTTCGTTGGACCCGTTGGCGAAAGCTAGCGGTGGTAATCCTTCTTGGACACCGTCTTGGGAAAAAACCTCTCGAAGGTCACGTCTTCTTATTCACTAAACATGGTTGCAACAACTAACAAAAGGAAGGGTGAATCTGTGAATTCTCTACTTCCTTCCAAAAAAGTGGGTTTTAAAACTGTCACTACACGTGGCAAGAATGGAAGAAAGGACGCTTCCCCGGAATGCGAACTTTCTTCCAAGGGTGAAATGAATAATTGTATCGAAATGAGCAATCAGTTCGATGCTCTAGACAAATTTTCCGAACACCAAATCGAAGCAGCCTCTAGCCCAGGCTCTTTGATTCAAGTGAGGAAGCAAAGAGTGCCGCCTATCGTGGTCAGTTGTTCCGAATTTGGGGGATTTAGGCAGGAGATCTTGAACTCCATTAGGGGAATCAAGGTTTCCTTCCAAATCGCAAAGAAAGGAGACTGTCGCGTTTTGCCGGAAACTCTTAAAGATCGTGAACTTCTTCTCAGACATCTTGAAGAGAAGAAGCACAAATTTTTTACTTATGACGACAAAACTGAACGTTTGTTCAAAGTTGTCTTGAAAGGTCTCTCAAGTGACTATAAGTCACCTGAAGAGATCAAAAATGGAATAAATGATTTACTTGGATTTTCCCCAGTCCAAGTAATCATTATGAAAAAGAGAACCCAATCTGGCATTGTTCGGAAAGGGCTTTCTCAAGAATATTATTTAGTTCACTTTAACAAAAAAGAACTAAATAATATTAAAGCTTTAGAAAAAGCAAGACTTATGTTCGATGTCCGTGTGACATGGGAACATTTCCAGAAACCTGGAGGAAATTACCAGAACCCCACTCAGTGCCGTCGGTGCCAAAAGTGGGGTCATGGTACAAAAAATTGTCGCATGGATGCTAAATGCATGATTTGCGGAGGTTCTTCTCACGCCAAAGACGTCTGTCCAGTGAAGGAAGATACCACCAAATTCATATGCTGTAATTGCGGGGCTAACCATAAGTCCAATTTTTGGAATTGTCCTTCACGCAAAAGGGTCATTGAGGCTCGTGCCAGGCAGATGAAAGATAATATCCGTTACGATAACGGTCGTTTCCGGAATTTGCCTGGTAGAGTATCGAACAATGCTCATTTTTCAGTTAACGATCGCTTGATCATGAATCATACCCATCAGGAAGATCATAATCATGCTCATTCACAAACATATTTTAATCCGCCGGGTAGCCGTTCGAATCTTTCAATTTCGAATGTATCTACCCACGGTAAATCCTTTGCCGATATCGTAGCAGGAAATTTGAACTCCTCCCCTGTTCGATCCATGGGTACCCATTCTACTTGTTTCAAATCAAATGGAAAAAACCCTACCGCCACAGGTAATTCCGCTTCTTCGTCTACCGGAAATTCTACTGGGAAATCACAAGACATGTCTGCCTCTGATTTTAATTTTCTAACTGAACAATTGAATCTAATGATTGATGCAATGTTCAAAGCCACCACTATGACTGAAGCAGTCCAAGTAGGTGTAAAATTTACAAATCAAATTGTTATTGGATTACGTTTTTCTAATGGATCCAAAAAATAATTTAAATATTTTAAATTGGAGTGCTCGTTCTCTGAATGGTAAAGAGGACGAGCTGTTTAATTTTCTTACGGTTAATAACGTGCATATAGCAGTTATTACCGAAACGTATTTAAAACCTGGATCTAAACTCAAAAGAGATCCTAACTTTTTTGTTTATCGTAATGATCGACTTGATGGGGCATGTGGGGGAGTTGCATTCATCATTCATAGGCGTATAAAACATCAACTGTTTTCATCATTTGAAACTGAAGTTTTTGAAACTTTAGGTGTTTCTGTTGAAACACAGTTTGGTAAATATACTTTCATAGCTGCCTATTTGCCTTTTCAATGCTCTGGACAGCAAGTTAATTTGCTCCAAACTGACTTGCGTAAATTGACTCGCAATAAGTCAAATTTTTTTGTCATTGGTGACTTTAATGCCAAACATCGGTCATGGAATAATTCTCAAAGTAATTCCAACGGCAGAATTTTATTTGATGAGTGCTCTTCAGGATATTTCTCAATTCAATACCCTGATAGCCCTACATGTTTTTCCTCTTCTAGAAATCCATCTACGATTGACTTGGTCTTAACCGACTCTAGTCATCTTTGTAGCCAATTAGTTACTCATGCTGATTTTGATTCTGATCATGTCCCTGTTACATTTCAAATATCCCAAGAAGCGATTCTAAATCCTATCAGCTCCACTTTCAATTATTTACGAGCTGAATGGAATATATATAAAACGTATGTTGACTCTAATCTTGATGTTAACATTTCTTTAGAAACTAAACTTGATATTGACAATGCTCTTGAAACTTTAACAAATTCCATTGTTGAAGCCAGAAGCATTGCAATTCCAAAATGTGAAGTAAAATTTGAATCCGTGATTATAGACGATGATCTTAAACTCTTGATCCGTCTTAAAAACGTGAGGAGAAGGCAATTTCAACGCACTCGCGATCCTGCTATGAAAATTATATGGCAGGATTTGCAGAAAGAAATCAAAAAGCGTTTTGCTCAATTAAGAAACAAAAATTTTGAAAATAAAATTTCTCAATTGGACCCTGGCTCTAAGCCCTTTTGGAAATTATCTAAAATCTTGAAAAAACCTCAGAAGCCTATACCGGAATTGAAAGAGGAAAACAAATTATTACTAACTAATTGCGAAAAAGCTCAAAAACTTGCTATGCAGTTTGAAAGCGCGCACAATTTTAATTTAGGACTTACTAGTCCAATTGAAAATGAAGTTACTCAGGAGTTCGAAAATATTCTTAATCAAGAGAACGTTTTCGAAAATGCCTGGGAGACTGATTTGGAAGAAGTGAGAACTCTTATTAAAAAATTCAAAAATATGAATGCTCCTGGCGATGATGGAATTTTCTACATCCTCATCAAGAAACTTCCAGAAAGTAGCTTATCATTTCTAGTTGATATATTTAACAAATGTTTTCAATTAGCATATTTTCCTGACAAATGGAAAAATGCTAAGGTTGTTCCAATTTCAAAACCAGACAAAAATCCTGCAGAAGCTTCTAGCTATCGTCCAATCAGTTTGCTTTCCTCCATCAGTAAACTTTTTGAAAAGGTTATTTTGAACAGAATGATGGCCCACATCAACGAAAATTCAATTTTTGCCAATGAACAGTTCGGATTCCGCCATGGACATTCGACCACTCATCAACTCTTACGTGTAACAAATTTGATCCGTTCCAACAAATGTGAAGGCTATTCTACTGGTCTTGCTCTTCTAGACATAGAAAAAGCATTCGACAGTGTTTGGCATGAAGGTTTGATCGTAAAATTGAAAAACTTTAATTTTCCAACATACATTGTTAGAATAATTCAAAGTTATCTGTCAAATCGTACACTTCAGGTTATCAGAACTCCAGATCTGAAAGACTTCCTGTAAGAGCTGGTGTTCCTCAAGGCAGCATTTTGGGACCAATATTATACAATATTTTCACATCTGACTTACCTGAGTTACCTCAGGGATGTCAAAAATCTTTGTTTGCGGATGACACAGGCCTCTCCGCCAAAGGTCGAAGCCTGCGTGTCATCTGTAGTCGATTGCAAAAAAGTTTGGATATTTTTTCTTCATACTTGCAAAAAATGAAAGATTTCTCCTAATGCTTCCAAAACTCAACTAATAATATTCCCACATAAACCAAAAACTCTTTATTTGAAACCTTCAAGTAGACATGTTGTCACGATGAGAGGGATTCCAATAAATTGGTCAGATGAAGTTAAGTATCTAGGGCTCATGCTTGATAAGAATTTAACTTTCAAAAATCACATTGAGGGCATTTAAGCCAAATGTTATAAATATGTAAAATGTCTTTATCCCCTTATTAATAGAAAATCAAAACTTTGTCTTAAGAACAAGCTTTTGATATTCAAACAAATTTTCAGGCCAGCCATGTTGTATGCTGTACCAATATGGACTAGCTGTTGTAATACCAGGAAGAAAGCTCTGCAGAGAATTCAAAATAAAATTTTGAAAATGATTCTGAGGCTTCCTCCCTGGTATAGTACCAATGAGTTACATAGAATATCCAATGTTGAAACATTGGAACACATGTCAAATAAAATAATAAATAATTTCAGGCAAAAATCGTTACAATCTTCTATTGCCACGATTAATGCGTTATATGTTTAGGTTAAGTTAGGTTAAGTATATTTAAAGCGTTTTTTCTCTTATAAGCAGGTGAAATCAACTCACCTGTAAAAAATCTGAACTGCTACGGCAAATGAAATGTTATATGTTGTTAACAAAATGTTAATAAAATCTTAAATTTGTTTTACCAAATTAGGATGATAGTGTTGTCTAATAACACAGAACACCTAGATATAAGAAATGAATGTAATGTTTGGAATGATACTAATAAAGAAATTAAAAAAAAAAAAAGTTAAATTACATTCCGCGAAGTTTTTGACCCACTGAGATCCGAAACAGATCCCATAAGTGGCGTAAGTTCCAAACAATAATAGTTTATTTTCCAAATCATCACAGATAAAGTAAAAATACAAAATCACTTTAGTAAAAAATCAATTATATCAAGTTTATTAAGAGGTATTCTTTAGCGAATAGATCAAAGCAATGATCTTGACATTGCATTTGATGATATTTCGTTACATTTGTTTTGTTTTCCACAAATTATAAAATCGAAGTGTGTAGCATATATTGTTGAGTAATGTATTCAATATTAGTAGATGAATTGATCAAATTCATAGGAAGTCGCTGAAGTGCGTTTTGTTCAATAACATGTTACTCAAACGTAGCATGTGTGGAACAACACCACGCGAATGTTTATAAATATTTGACACATTGGAATTTGGTGCCGATGTTGTTTAACCTAGTTTTGGTAAACTATGAACCAGGAACTTTCGGTCTTTTCTTGATTGTTATGTTTACGTTTGAAGTATATGATTGAATAAAGACGATTCCAACTTCGGACATTGATGAAGAAGGTTCACCTTCCGTGACCATCTTTAGAACTAAAGCAAAGTGTTATAATTACAAAGTGATGCATCACCGGTATCCATTCGTAGTCCTTCTCCACCATTAGGCAAAACCACGATATGGCGACACGTGCTCTAAGCCTACAGTCTTCGTAGTTATCGAAAAAGTGAAGTTGGTGTAACAGTGAGCAAAAATGTGCCATTAATCGGTAACCAAAAAATATATTCGTCATGACCGATAATTGGCGGCCTTCAGGCAAAGTGCCGTGTGTGGTACTGATTATTGGACTTGTACTAATGGCATTAATGTGTAAAATAGTAATGCAATTAATAATCGAGCAGAAAGAAGTGACCGATAAGGCTAAATTCGCCCATCTGTTTGCTCATTGGTAAGCAAGAAGAATTACGTTCGCGTAAGAAAGTGAAGCGAAGAACATTGCCAGAGAAAACATTACCTTCCACAACCTGTAACCGACACAGTTAAAGTGCGATTCTATTGCCCGGCCTCGTTCGAAAAAAGTGCCACCTAAACGAACGAAATGGGAAATACGGAAAGTAACGACCAAAACACACACGTTAAACAGTTAGGTGACCAGCAAGTCACTATTATTGAAAATCAGCAAATTAGCACACAGCTTCATAACCAGCACGATATAAAACTGTGGATAATTTTAATTATAACGAGTGCCTTATTAACATTAAAATTAGTGAGAATGATGTGGAAATGCTGTAAGAAGCAAACTCTTAAAGCAATAAGCACCGCAAATAAAGTGCAAAACGTTTGAACATTGAACTGAATCATTTAAATTAGCTGTTGCAATCGCTATAGCGAATGTGGTAGAGTGTGAAAATCGTAATGTCATCGCGAAGTGCGCGAAAGTTAACAATATCGTCAAATTCAACCACACTGCGCTTATGGATAGCGTCACATCATTGCGAACCAAAGGCATCAACAAAGCAGAGTCCCCCGCACAACCCACGGTAGAGCCGTTGAGTGGTAGAATGATTAACTGTAAACCCGCTACTGTTGCTGATACGGCTGTTGTTGATCCAGGATTGAGCGCATCAAACTACACATACAAAGTAATGGAGTGGATAATTATAATCAAAGGTTAGTAGAAATAGATAGTGTTAAGTAATATGTTGTAAATTTGTAAAATGCGTTTGACGTAGTATAAATCATTGTGTTAAAGGTGTTAAATTGTAAATGTGTAAAACCGGTAATCTTTGAACAAAGTGTGTAATGGTTTTTCGTGTTTTAAAATTCAATGGATGAAGATATCGATCCATTAATTAAAAAACTTTCCAATATTTTGAGAAATCTAAAAAAGTGTCCAAACCGAAAATATCTAAAGAGTACTTTGCAAGCTAAAGCAAGTGAAAGTCGACAAATTTATGACAATCTTATAGAATTATTTCAATTAATTGATGAAACAAGACAAAGATTTTTAACCAAAGCTGTACGTGATATTTACAGCCAGATTAAAATTTTTATTGATACCAGGCTTGATACAGGTATTCATCTGTTGAAGTTCAAACAAGTAGCACAAGTAGTACTTGAAATTCTTAAAAAAGGGAGTCGAAAAGTTACCATGGCAAATAATATGGAAATTGTGAAGCTTATTGCTACGCTTTTGCCTCAATTCAATGGCAATGCAGATAAGCTTGAAGGTACGACCGCCGCCTTGAGAGCTATTGATACGATGGTAAACGATAATAATAGAGCTATCGCCATTCAGGTGATACTCTCAAGATTGGAAGGCAAAGCACGATCAGCTGTTAATGCTGCTCCTGCAACTGTCAACGAAATCATTACAAGTTTGGAACAGAGATGCAGAATTACGCAGTCTCCTGAAGCTGTAGTTGCAAAATTGAACGCAACTAGACAGACTTCCACTATCGTAGATTTTACTGACAAAATTGAAAAACTCGCTTTGGAGTTGGAAAAAACTTATTTAACAGAAAACGTTCCATTAGCATCCGCAACCAGGTTAGCATCTAAAGCTGCCGTAAAAGCGTTGACCAATGCAGTAAAGAACTTCGAAATCCAACTAATACTTAAAGCCGGACAATTTGAAAACCTTACTTCTGCAATCACCAAGGTCCCAAATAACCATAAGCACTAATAATAAGCCCTTAATCAGCATCATAAATGCGTACATGCATTATAATAGCACCACAAATGCTTACACACCTTATAACAGCACTTCCGCTGCATAGAAACCCTATTACAGCATCATTAATGCTTCTAAGCCTGATGCATACGGGCATTAAATAAGCACTATATTGGCTCTATATTCGCATACAGGGCTTGTTTAAATGCCATCCAGTGTTTTGACAGATATACCACGTGCTTTGTGTTTGCATATAGTGGTGAGAGGGAGTCAAACATAAGTCTTCTCACTACTACAATTGCAGGTTTTATGACGGGGAAAAGTGGTGGTTTAAATTGGTCACTTTTCTTTCCAATACTATTCATCTTATGTGGGCGAAGGAGCAAATGAGCACAACTTCAACAACTCAACAATACAGGTGTCGCAGGTTCGAGACGCAAAATGAGGAATTTCATCATCATAAAACAAGGATCAATATGTGGCAATTTCAAGTCCTCAAAAGGATGAAAACCACCAAAATGAATAAGTCTGATACGGAGAAGTACTATCTCAATCATTTTATTACATGTTGCATACTATTCGAGGTTTCCGTTTTCATTCATTCATTTATTTACCTCGTGCACCAGTTGCTTGGCCGCATACGCGAAAGCTCTCTGGCTGCGTACGCGAAAGCACAAAATATTCGCCCGAAAAACCTGGCGAAAACAACTGACGTTTCTCACGTGGTCTTATATCAGCACTAGTGATGCCGAGAAGCACGGTTATATCTTCGCATTATAATGGCACGCTATTTCGCCTTTTCTGGCATTATAATAGCATTATATGCGTGTATAAAACTGACAAGCATCAAATGATTACCCTATATGCGCATATAATGCTGTTACCGTGCCGCATTATCGTGCTTACTGGTTACTTGGGGTAACTGAATTGGAGGCCCAAGTAACCAGTAAGCACGATAATGCGGCACGGTAACAGCATTATATGCGCATATAGGGTAATCATTTGATGCTTGTCAGTTTTATACACGCATATAATGCTATTATAATGCCAGAAAAGGCGAAATAGCGTGCCATTATAATGCGAAGATATAACCGTGCTTCTCGGCATCACTAGTGCTGATATAAGACCACGTGAGAAACGTCAGTTGTTTTCGCCAGGTTTTTCGGGCGAATATTTTGTGCTTTCGCGTACGCAGCCAGAGAGCTTTCGCGTATGCGGCCAAGCAACTGGTACACGAGGTAAATAAATGAATGAATGAAAACGGAAACCTCGAATAGTATGCAACATGTAATAAAATGATTGAGATAGTACTTCTCCGTATCAGACTTATTCATTTTGGTGGTTTTCATCCTTTTGAGGACTTGAAATTGCCACATATTGATCCTTGTTTTATGATGATGAAATTCCTCATTTTGCGTCTCGAACCTGCGACACCTGTATTGTTGAGTTGTTGAAGTTGTGCTCATTTGCTCCTTCGCCCACATAAGATGAATAGTATTGGAAAGAAAAGTGACCAATTTAAACCACCACTTTTCCCCGTCATAAAACCTGCAATTGTAGTAGTGAGAAGACTTATGTTTGACTCCCTCTCACCACTATATGCAAACACAAAGCACGTGGTATATCCGTCAAAACACTGGATGGCATTTAAACAAGCCCTGTATGCGAATATAGAGCCAATATAGTGCTTATTTAATGCCCGTATGCATCAGGCTTAGAAGCATTAATGATGCTGTAATAGGGTTTCTATGCAGCGGAAGTGCTGTTATAAGGTGTGTAAGCATTTGTGGTGCTATTATAATGCATGTACGCATTTATGATGCTGATTAAGGGCTTATTATTAGTGCTTATGGTTATTTGGGGGCTGATCAAAGTCAACAGAAACAAGTTTTCTGGACCAATGGCCACCAACCACGTTATCAACCACGTCCAACCTTTTCAAATCACCAGCCTAGGATGATAACTTCTACTTATCGAGGTAGAAGATCAACTTATAGGGGACGAAACACAAATACTGCAAATCGTTTCCAGTATCAGCCACGACCGCAAACAAACAGTTTCCCTGATAGAAACCACAGTCATCAATCAAATAACCGAGGTAGAAGAGGTACGAATTCTCGTGTGTATGTTGCACAGGAAAATTCTAGTCAACAACAATCAACAAACCAATCAAACCAACAACAAGTGACAAACAATCCTTTTTTAGAGGTACAGTACGGGCGTACTCAATAAGAGTTTCAGCATCAAATTTTGTCTTGCTCAAAACTGATCTGTCAGACACTCAGTGTACATTTATTGTAGACTGTGGTTCTGATATATCAGTGATCAAAGCGAAATGTGTTAAGCCCACCAAAACATACTTCCCAAACCAAAATTGTAATATAGTAGGTATAGGTGAAGGTACAATAGCCTCTCTAGGTAGTACCAAAAGTACAATAAATATTAGTGAACATATGATAGATCAAATTTTTCACATAGTTGAAAACGACTTTCCAATACCGACAGATGGTATAATAGGAAGAGATTTTTTTGTAAATAATCGTTGTACAATAGATTATGATTTATGGTTGCTTAATATCAGTATAAGTAACGAAGTTTTTACCATTCCCATAGAAGATAACGTAGATGGAAAATTTATTATACCTGGAAGATGTGAAATGGTGAAAAGAATTGACGTTCCAGATAATGAAGAAGATGAACTACTTGTTTGCTCACAAGAAGTTCAGCATGGAATTTTTATAGGAAACTCCATTATAAATAAGAAAAAATCCTTACGTAAAATTTATTAATACATTAAATGAGCATGTAGTAGTAAAACCCTTCAAACCTACTTTAGAACAACTAAGTTGTTATAAAATATTGAACGTCTCAAATTCGAACATTAAGCATAGTAATAGGATTGAAGAATTAATTACTAAAGTGAAAATTGGGAATATTTCACACAAAACTCAGAAAAATCTTTACAAATTGATGATGAACTATAATGATGTATTTCATATATCAGAGGATAGGCTAACAGCAAATAATTTTTACGAACAATCAATAGAATTAATTGACAATACCTCCGTTTACATTCCTAACTACAAACAGATTCATTCCCAACAAACTGAAATAAATAGCCAAGTTAAGAAAATGCTCGATGATGGTATCATTGAACCATCTGTTTCGCATTTTAACTCACCCATATTATTAGTACCAAAGAAATCTGACTCTGGTAAAAAATTGCGTCTAGTTATAGATTTTCGTCAATTGAACAGAAAAATCTTACCCGATAAATTTCCACTGCCAAGGATTGAAACCATTCTTGATCAACTGGGTAGAGCACGCTATTTTACTACATTAGATTTAATGTCTGGATTTCACCAGATACCTTTGGAAAATAATTCAAAAAAGTATACTGCTTTTTCCACTAGCGATGGTCATTATCAATATACAAGATTACCCTTTGGACTAAATATTTCTCCTAATAGTTTTCAAAGGATGATGACTATCGCAATGGCTGGACTATCACCGGAATGTGCATTTATTTACGTAGATGATATTGTTGTGATAGGCTGTTCAGAAAATCATCATCTTAGAAATCTAGAAAATGTCTTCGAACGTTTAAGAATGTACAATTTAAAATTAAATCCTGAAAAATGTGATTTTTTCAAAAGTGAAGTCACATATTTAGGTCACAAAATTTCAGATAAAGGTATAACACCTGATGACGCAAAATTTTCAATCATCGAAAAATATCCAGCACCACAAAATGCTGATGAAGTTAGAAGATTCGTCGCGTTTTGTAACTATTATAGGAAATTCATTCAAAATTTTGCTTTAATAGCACGACCGTTAAATAAATTATTACGAAAAGATGTAAAATTTTTATGGACATCAGAATGCCAGGAGTCATTTGAAAATTTGAAGAAAAAACTACTTTCACCTCAAATTTTACAATTTCCCGACTTTTCGAAAGATTTTACTTTAACCACTGATGCTTCATCCTTCGCATGTGGTGCAGTTTTGTCTCAAAACCACAATGGAAAAGATCTACCTATAGCATTTGCTAGTAGAACTTTTACAAAAGGTGAAGAGAACAAAGCTGTAATTGAAAAAGAATTAGCTGCTATACACTGGTCTATAAATTACTTTAAATCATATTTATATGGACGTAAATTCAAAATTAGAACAGACCACAGACCATTAGTTTATTTGTTTGGAATGAAAAATCCAACTTCTAAACTAACCAGAATCCGATTGGATCTTGAAGAATTCGATTTTACAATTGAATATATGGCAGGAAAAGAAAACATAGTCGCTGATGCTTTATCACGAATAGTTGAAGTTGAATTCAGATGATTTAAAATCCATGTTCGTTTTAACTAGAAGCATGGTCAAAGAACAAGACAACCCAAACCCAAATCAAACAGTCACCTTGCAGCCTGATCAACTCAAGATGTATGACTCGTTGTCAAATGAGGAGGTTAGAGGTATTCCAAAGCTTGAAATCGAAGTTATAAAAAGAAACAAGAAATTCGTACAATGTGTAGTATATATTATGAATAAAAACTACAAGAAGTCTCTTCTATTAGTAGGAGAGTACAGAATTTGTCTCCAAGAACCTGTCGCATTAGAGTACATGGTTCGAGATATTGAAATGAATAAAAACCAGCAAAAAACTTGTGAAAAATTTGTTAAAACAACTACACCACTTAAACCATTTGAAATTATAAGTATAGATACCGTTGGACCATTTGTCAAAACAATAAACAACAATAGATACGCAGTCACAATACAATGTGATCTTAGTAAATACATAGTCATTATTCCAACACCAAATAAAGAAGCACATACAATCGCAAAAGCAATAGTTGAACATTTTATGTTGATATATGGAACTACAATAAAGGCAATAAGAACAGATTTAGGGACAGAATATAAAAACGAATTATTTACAAAAATAAACATTTTTTTTGAAATTAATCATATCACCTCAACAGCATATCATCCCCAAACAATTGGCTCACTGGAAAGGAATCATAAATGTTTAAACGAATATTTAAGAATCTTTTCCAATGAACACAGAAATGATTGGGATGAATGGACAAATTATTATTGTTTCTCTTATAATACAACGCCAAATTTCTCAACAAATTATACACCTTTTGAACTAGTATTTGGCAGATCAGAAAAAATTAATAAGGAACTATTATCAACAAAAATAAATCCAATTTATAACGTAGATGATTACAATCAAGAATTTCAACACAGATTAAAAATTGCTTACAACAGAGCTAAAGACTATTTGGAACAAACAAAATTGAAAACGATACAAAATCAAAAAAATGTAAAACCGATTGAAATAATAGTAGGAGATAAAGTAGGGTTGACAGTCGAAAATAGAAAAAAATTAGATGCTTTATATTCAGGACCATACATTGTTAAAAATATTATAGACCCAAATGTTACTATAGAAAATATGCTTACAAATCAAAACCAAATTGTACACAAAAATCGACTAATAAAAATTTAAGACAAAAAGTACTTGGTCATAGAATGATATAACATCATTCTCCTAAAAGGGGAAGGTGTTGAGTAATGTATTCAATATTAGTAGATGAATTGATCAAATTCATAGGAAGTCGCTGAAGTGCGTTTTGTTCAATAACATGTTACTCAAACGTAGCATGTGTGGAACAACACCAAAGTTTATAAATATTTGACACATTGGAATTTGGTGCCGATGTTGTTTAACCTAGTTTTGGTAAACTATGAACCAGGAACTTTCGGTCTTTTCTTGATTGTTATGTTTACGTTTGAAGTATATGATTGAATAAAGACGATTCTAACTTCGGACATTGATGAAGAAGGTTCACCTTCCGTGACCATCTTTAGAACTAAAGCAAAGTGTTATAATTACAAAGTGATGCATCACCGGTATCCATTCGTAGTCCTTCTCCACCATTAGGCAAAACCACGATAATATGCTAATAAATCCTTGTGACTGTCGAAACCTAAATAATTATGTCTAAATCAGACAAAATGTAAACTTGTGGGCGATGTTAATCAAACAATAAAAGCAGTCGATTTAGTAATGAAATGTGTGTGCCATTTCCGGCGTTATGAAATGTGTGAATGAACACAAAAGACAAGAAAGTTAATTTTCACTGAACAAATACTAAGCATAACAATGCAGGTTAATGCAAACAAATCAAATCTATATCCACCTAACGAAACTATTCAGCAATATCATGCTCAGGGCCGTGGTTTCTAATTTCACCAAGTGAGGACCTTTCCGAGTTGAAAATTTCCTCCAAAAATGGATGACTGCAAATGCAAAAATAATCAATTGGCAAAAAAAGCGCTCAATTAATTATAGTGGAAATGGTTATTGGGACACTAAGCGGAGAATCAGGCTCTGCTCCAGTTTGAACGTAACGCTAAAAGGATGAAGTTCAGATGTATTACAGTGGGGATTCGCTCGTTGGAGCTCCGCTACATGGAATGACTCGATGGTTGGATGTTCGCTGGTTGGAAAATATTCCAACTAAAAAGCACTGGAATGTCAAGAGTAGATGTCAAACCGACTTTGACGTCTGAGTACCGTCGCATTCAAGTTTCCATATATAGAACAAATTTGCAAGTATATGTGTGAATCGTAACGATTTGCTCTCCAGCTGCGTGAGTCTGGAGCATTTTCAGTAGCTGTCAGTCGTTCCAACTAAAGGGTCGGATTCGCTAGATGGAAGGCAATCGTGTTCCAACCATCGAATCCCCGCTGTAGTAATAAAAATTGCTTCTAATGAAGACATGATCAATTGGTACAAAAGCTCTCAATGAAAAACAGTGGAAATACTTATTAGAACACTAAGTTCCAGTTAGGACAGTGATCCTCAGCCTAACTGGTTATGCGGGCCACCACTTTGCTCTCAAAATACGTTGTGGGCCACAAATGTTTATTTTATAAGTCTGATCAAAACGACTCGATTTATTGGGTATCCAATGGAGTCACACCTAAATAATTTTGTCACATCAAAGTATCGTTAAACCATGATTAACATATATTGGATCTAACAAAATCTACATGTATCGCACATATAACGTACACTTTTGGATTGTGCATTGAATGTAAGGTGTGTGCTTTTGCTGAACTGCCATACAAATTTGCGTGTGAGTACCTATTTATTTCCCCACATTTAAGATTTACACGAAACCTATTCGTTACAAAACGAACAATACTGTCGTCCAAAAACGTTTCCAAGGATTCTCATTCGACTAGGGTTACCATCCGTCCTGATTTAGCAGAACATGTCCTGATTTTGAGATTCTTTTGAGCCGTCCTGTTTATTTTCCATATTTTAAAATTTGTCCTGATTTTCCACCACAGATCGTAGCAATCACGGGATTTCCTTTCTTCGTTTAAATATTTTGATGCATCGCAAACAGGGATTTCTTTCATCTAACATCTCATGCTGCACACCATGTCTAATCAAAGTTTCTGGAGAGATTCTTTACGAATGTTTCAGAGAATCGTGTAGAAAAAAAACTGTCGGTTTCCAAAGAAAATCATTGACGAATTTTTACTACAAAAATTGATAGATATATTTTGTAGAACTCTTCATGAGTTCGTGGCGTGATCCTTAGCTAATTCTTACGAGACCTTCATGGAAATTTAACGGAAGCTTCTTAATGAAATTCTTAAAAAGATTCTTACCATATTCTCTGGATAACCACGATTCGAGAGATGCCTTTTATTTCCTGGCATTATTATGTCTTATAAATCTTCCAAAACTTTCATTGAAGTTTTTATTAGACTCTATGAAATAAACTTGACTGTTTTTGACGTTCTTAGTTATTACATAGCGAAATCTTGATCAGGCACTAAACATTACTTTTTTTTTGTAAATCATCGGTAAATTGCTGCAATAATCTGCAGGATTTCGTGGGATATCTAAATTAATATTCTGAGACCCTCGGCAGATTGCTAACAGATTCCTATTGTCTTAGCTGAAGACTACCTAGTTATATTTAAGAATACTTGCTAATCAGAAGTGTCTCGTGATTTTACATTACAAGTGCTCAACATTAAAAATTAGGAAAAAAAACATTGAAAATGCTATTGGGAATTGGGAGTCATATTTGGAATTTGAGCTAAAACTGAACTTGCACAGGTAGGGTCGGATCCTATTCTTGGCTCTTTCCCTTTGGCAGTGGGGTTTTTGAATGCTACTGACCTCATATTTGGCCACAACATGCATCGTATTAAAATGCTTCCTATTGCAAAGTTTCAGACAATTCGGCCGAGTAAAACCCCCCAATGCTAAAGCACCCTAAGGTGTGGAAATTTCAAAATGTCCTGATTTTGAGTCTTCAGGAGATGGTCACCCAACATTCGACTAGTCAAGATTGTTTTGCTAATGAGCTGAACAAGACATGTTTCACCCAATTAAAAAGCCAATATTCCACTAAACAAATGTATATGTATAAAATAAAATTCAGAAGATGAACTAACGTTTTACTTGCGTCGCACTTCAGCTATTTCCACATGTTTAACATAAGCATGAATAGGAGCTGAATAAGTATTTTATAAAATCCTAATTCAGCTCCAGTATATTATAAGAACAGTTGATGATGATTAACAAAAACATTGTTCAGCAATAAATAAGCCTTGTAAAAGCGATCACACTATAGCTAAATTTCATAAAATGGACATAATATCCGAAATTCGTTTTGAACTCCGAATGCATTTCAAAGCTTATAACTTATGCTTTCTCAAAACTTTTTGAATAGCTGTTCAGAAAATAAACATGGTCAGCCTCCAGAAATGTAGGGTTGTTTTGAAAAACAAAAACAAACATTTGAGCTAAGTATTCACAGTAGGAGCGAAGTACTGACAAACAAAGCGTGATATTGACTTGATTGACATAAAAGATCTGAAGACAACATCAAAATTTTGTTTGTTTTTTGTATGTAGTTAATTTTAGAAATCATTTCCAGATCTTATATATATTATATCTATCAAGTTGATATCACTTTTAGCTATCCATATTATAATTTGCTATTGCTAAGCTTTTTTCGCCTGCTAGGGATGTTGTTGCGTACAAGAAAAGTGGAAATTTCTTTGACAGAATTGATTAAATAAATTTCTATAGCGAGCTACATTTGAAATGACATTTCTTCACAATTGAATAGTGCGATCTAAGCAAAATGATTTACCTGGCCATTTCTGAAAAAAATCCCACGCGTCAAGATATTCGAACATGTTTCTATTCAGGCGCATAGTCCTCAGAACACTGCAAATGATTTAAATTCATACAGAGTTTAATACATAATAGGTTTATGAAAAATACAAATCAATAATATGATTAATGAATACAAATATTGCGCATCTCTTTCACCACTAGACTATCGCAGAAGTTTTTACAAGTGCGAAAATGCTAATAAAAGTGCGCAATTGCATCAAATTGGGTAGGTGTCTTCGGGGGACTTATTCTTCGTAAATCAAAGAATAAGTGCTCTGAAGACACCAACAGGATTCAATGCAATCCCGCACTTTTATTAACACTTTCGCACTTATGAGGCCGCACTTCGCAGTCCAGTGATGAAAGAAATACACAATATAACTTATAAAATAAGGGGGGTCCGTAGCCTTGAGGTAACGCTTTCGCTTCATAAGCGGAAGGTCATGGATTCAATTCCCAGCCCCTCCAAAAAATAACCCGTCCAGCCACCAGAAGACGCCGCACGGAGGACCGTGCTTAGGGGAACACATCCATCCTCCGTCAGTATCAGATGGTGACTGAGACAAACTGACCCACTTCGCAGGCAGCTAGCCTCACACGACTCAGGAACACGGCAAAACGAACCACCGCAAGAGCAATTGACTATGGCTTATGGAAATCGATTGGACCAACAGCAGAGCACTCTCCTACCTGCTCGGTGTGAGAGCAAAAAGAGCAGAAGAGAGTTGAAGCAGATGTAAATATAGATTAGCTAAAAATAGAACTGTATCGGTAAGGAAGATACAGATAAACTGATTCCGGCACAGTAGTGGCCACGAGCACGGAGTGCCTTAAAAAAAAAAAAAAAAACTTATAAAATAAATTAATTCCAATTTAAGTTAATGAATCATTCAAATTTAAGTTTTGAACAAACTAAAACTTGTTATGAAAAAAGATTAAGGTGAAGATGCATCGAAGCCAAACCTCAAATTTTCAAGAACACAAATCTAGAGAACTAAACACCCGTTCAAGCTGAAAACTTAATCGATTGGTCACCACCAGCGTGTAACCAATCGATTAGGCTTTCAGCTCGAACCGCTGCGCTGTCTGGTTCTCTAGATTTGTGCTGTTGAAATTTTAAGGTTTGGCTTCGATGCATATTCACCTTAATCATTTCAGACTGATTTCACTTTGTGTAAATTAACATTATTTTTGACCATCATTGCCATAAATTTTCTCACTGTGCGCTTAAAATAGCCGACTGAACTCAGCTTGGATCAGCACTAAACAACAGCTGAATAATCCAGGTTTTTAAAAGCGCTAATGGCTGCCGCAAACAGGCTCGCTTTCTGGTAGGGACATGTCGATTTGACGTTTGGCTTGGGTCGTTTTCAATTGAACGGACCCAAGCTAAGCGTCAAATCGTTTAATCCCTACCAGAAAGCGAGACTGTTTGCGGCAGCCATTAGCGCTCGTAAAAAGCTGAATATGCTTGTTCAGTTTTTGATTAGCGTACCATGTGTAGATTAGACGATGTCGAATAGAAGCTCAAACATGATTAATATTCAGCTATGAGAGGTTTATATTTTGCACTGGACGACTTATTCATCAATTCTAGGATGGCGCAGATGGCAAGGCATACCGCTGACGATTGGAAGGTCTCGAGTTCGAATCCAGTTTCCAGCCGATTTTTAAATATGGTTGTTAGATCATGATAATTGTGTTACACTACATTTAAAGCGCCAAGAAAAATATTTTTTCTGTTTTTATTTGTTTTTAATTATTTTTGGACCAGTCGTATAAAAGCTGAACTAAATACTTGTAAAACGTTTTAAAAGCTGAAAAACAAAGTTGGAATTCAACAACATGCTTTAAAGTTGCTCCAAATTTGTGTGAACAACGCCTGAACAAAGGTTGGCCATGAAAATTTTATAAATGTTTTTAAACATGATGCTGAATTAAACTACCATAATGGTGTTTGTTAAATAAGTGAATGTTAGTTGGGAAGGAATTGATCCCTACGAGGTGGCGATACAAAGGCTGGACAACTATTTTGCCCCCCAACGCCATGAAGCCCATGAACGTTTTCTCTTTTGGGCCATGACACCGGAGTCGGAAGAGACACTGGAAAAAATTTTATGCGGGCTCAAGCGCATGGATCCAAATGCAATTTTGGTAAATCAGCATCAGAGAGCTCCGATATCGCGATTGTCGACAAAATGCTCCAATTCGTGCCCAGCCAACGATCAAATGAGTGGAAGGACTGTCCCGTTGCAAGCAGGTCGACCTACGGATAATGTTCAATACGTTGCGGCATCTTGCAGATTCTGCGCCCGAACGCACGGATAGCAGCCTTGCCCAGCTCGGGATAAGACATGTGCGAAGTGTGGAAAGCGCGGCCATTTCGCCGTGGCATGTTATTGTGCTCTGCAAGATAAATCCACGTTATGCGATTATCTGAAAATGTCGATATACCGTCGCAGTGATAATGAAAATCACCAAATGTTTCAGATTGGGCAAATTTGAAACATTTGTGTCCTTGAAGGACGAAAAAATCCAAGCCTACTTGAATTTTGACTTTGCGTTTGAAATGCGCGCATATCTTCTGCGCGTTACCGCCGCCGCTGGATGTGGATTTAATATAAGCGCCGCAATATTCTTCCCCGGTTTATCCATCAACTAGCAAATCGATGCATAGCAGCAAACATAACAAACCTTCTTTCAAACGACCGTATGATCAAACGTTTCCCTCGACTTCGACTTCCGTTCCAAAGAAGAAAGCAATGCAATTCGCTCGGAAGATACATGCTATCGAAGATGATGAAGAGAAGTTCGAACTTGTTGAGATGGTTTCTTCTGGTAACGATTCGGATGAGCTGATTTGGGCGAAAGTGGGCGGTGTATTAATTGAGATGCAGATTGACTCGGGGGTTCAATCTAACATTATCGACGATCGTACGTGGGAAACGATGAACAGGAACGGAGTTTGCGTTATTGGAGAGATTCGTAAATCTGATCGAAGGTATGAATTAAATGCAGCTGGCTGAAAAATTTGGTTTTAAGTCAGTTTCGGTGTTTTCTTCTTAGGTTCAAAGCTTACGCTCAAGCAGATTGCTTGAAAGTAATCGTTATGTTTGATGCAGAAATAACCATTCTGGACGGGGACAAACAGCTGAAGGCTGTGTCACGGTTTTATGTTGTGGAAAACGGTCCTCAGCCTCTCCTTGGAAAGGAAACAGCGAAGCAGCTAGGGGTGTTGCTGGTCGGATTGCCTAGCCAGCGAGAAACGGTTTATCATATGGAAGCCTGCCGATCTTTTCCTTCTATTCGAGGAGTGAAAATTCGTATTCCTGTAGATAAGTCGGTGCAACCAGTTGCCCAACGTCTAAAACGTTTACCTTTGCCAATGTTAGACAAGGTTGATGAGAAGCTGAATGAATTGCTTTCTAAGGATATCATCGAGAAGGTCTATGAACCAAGTAGCTGGGTGTCTCCGATGGTCATAGTAGTCAAAGACAGCGGAGATATTCGTCTCTGCATCGACATGCGACAACTTAACAGGGCAATACTTCGTGAAATTCGTTGCCCACGATCGAGGAGATTCGTTGGAGACTGAATGGGGCGAAGTTTTTCTCTCGTCTTGATATTGTGCATTCAGATTAACTTTAGACCGAAGTTCATAAGAGAAATGAAATAGGGAGTCGATGCCGGTTATGGACCCTTTGCGTATTATGGACCCCCTACAGAAAAACATAAAATTAACACTCAAAGCAACCTTATTCCTATGAAAATCCACCGGGGGAACTTCGATTGCATTGTTAGTTAGCAGTTTCAGACAAAATATTTGGCTTGAGACGCATACATACAGTAAATGTTTTGTAAATGAAACCACCCAGACAACCAAAATGTACGTATAACGAAATCACCTGGAGGCTTTGTATGTGCAAAATTTCACTTATAAGATGTCGCGAAAAGGCCTTCTACGTACAAAAGTGGAGGCGATATGCGTGCAAATATTATGTGATGAATAATAACATACAATGCGAGTGTATAAATATCCTACCGAACTGATTAGTGATCTTATGCGTCTTAACTTATGATAACAAATGTTGATTTGACAGTTGCTACGGATTGATTCGACTTACCTTGTACGAGTGTACGAGACGAAATAAAATGTACAAATGAACTCAGAAAAGAAGTGTTTTTTGCGAGGAAACTCATCAATCTGACGAGTTTATCCACAATGTTTTGCGGGTTTGATGTAATTAGTATGAATAAACGAGATGTAACGTGAACTTTCATGCGATTTCTGGTTGTTTGGGCATGCAAGAGGGTCCATAATACGCATTTCCAGGTGGGTCCATAATAGGCACGTCGGCAGCAACAGTTTTGTAAATCAAACCATGCAAGAGGGTCCATAATACGCATTTCCAGGTAGGTCCATAATAGGTACGTCGGCAGCGAGCCGGATTACATGGGAATCAAATGGAGGGTCCATAATAGGAAACGTCAAATTTGTAATCATCCCTATTATGGACCCCGGGAGGGTCCATAATAGGCATTAGGACAACAGTTTTCCAAATGCATATTTCGCTGGAAAAATCAAATGATTTTGTATGTTTCATTGGCGTACTATGAAGTAAAAGCATTGAACTTGTTGTTAGACTCCACAAAACGTACATGCGTCTGAGATGTCATTGCGGAAACGCGTCGAGAATGAATTTCAGCTACTAAGGGGTCCATTACTAGCATTGAAACCCTATCACCAACAAAAGTTCGCCGAAATTCGGCGTCGGCATTCTACCGAAGTGCTACGCCGACAAAGGCATTCCTTATGCGTCGGCGAAGCACTAAATTAGAATGCCGACGCCGAACTTCGCCGAAGTTTTGACTGCCGAACTTCTAATGGATTACCTGCTTTGCTCTTGTTCACAGTTGATCAGCAGAAGTTTTCTCATTTAATTTTGTATGGGGAAAGGCATCTAACTTCAAATATCTTGTGAATGAAAGCTTTAATCGAAAAAATATTTGGTAGGCGTGATAGCCATCATCATCACACACAACCGGTACCAAATATTTTTTCGCAAATAGTTCCCAGTTTTGAGAAATAGCTCGTTAGATGCGTTACCTTTTAGCGATTTTTCGTGCATAGACACTAGCGTATGTGCGTTACGGTGTGGCGAGTAGCGAATCAGGGCATGCATGTAACCCATTGTCACTCGAATTGTCAATATAAAATACGGTTTTTATCAACTTCTGCTTGACGATGAGAGCAAACATCTAACAAGTTTCATAACCCACCGTGGACTTTTCCGGTATAAGCGCTTAGTTTTTGGCATTTCTTGCGCGCCGGAAATGTTCCAGAAAATCCTCGAGCAGATTTTGGCGGATTGTGAAAACACGGTGAACTTTATCGACGATATTGTAGTGACGGGTAGTTCCGAAGTAGAGCATGACGCAGCTCTAAAGAAAGTTATTGTTATGACCGGACCAAACGGTAGAGACCGGCCAGACACGCACGCATAGGGACTACACAATAGACGGTGTGTGATATGACCGAGTATAGAAAACGGTACGCGCGCGTTCGTAGTCAGTAATAAACTGAATAGTTTTATTTCGCTCTGCTATGGCTGAGCCAGCAGCCAGCATATTTCGATAGGGTGGTCACCACAGTTCTCCCCCTTTTAGATGAACTATACACAACACTGAAATTCACACTAAACACTCTCAATACTTTCGGGAACAACGTGGATACTTCTCGAACACAGCAAAACAGTACTGCTGTAAACAGTCGGTAAAACAAACTACCGAAAACAAACAAACAATCAAACAAACAAACTCTGATTCGAAATCAGTAGTAAACATATTTGCTGTCTCTTCTGAAACGCTTGATTCGCCTCGAACGGCGTAAACTTGCTTTATGACGATCTGAGCTCGACGAAAATCTCGATGACGGTCCTTCCAATGGATCAACCTCGTCAGCTTGCGAAACTCCTCTGTCAGGAACTCCACAATCCAACTCTTCTGGTAACATCGAACCTGCAACAACTTCTCCAGAACCATCTCGACTGTCATTCAACGGATTTTCACAATTATCCCTAAACACAAAAGAATCTGCTGGGAAACCGTAAAAATCTTCAGCATCGTCAGAATCGCTCTCTTCGTCGTCCTCTCTAGTACGTTTTCTGCTGCGTCCATACTCCTTACCCCTCGAAAAAGTTACATACCGTCGACTCTTGTCGTTTCCAGCCTGCTTCAACTGATTACGATGTGCCAAATACACACGACCTCCTACAGAAACTTGAAATGTGTGTGAGGAAACACGCTTCTGAAATTTGGCTTCAAGCCATCGTCTGATGTCAGTTGTTCTAAAATTTTTATAGTAAACAGTGTCTCCTGGGCACAACTTATCTGTCCAGTCAGGCTTACGGTAGTCTTTGGTATCTTGCTTAGGATTTTCCACACTTGTAGGCTTCGTCATATGATTCTTAAAACTATTTCTAGGATGAATCAAGTCCAACAGCGTCTTAGGTTTAAAACTAAACAACCTCTCCGAAGGAAACTTGTTATCTTCTTCCAAACACAAATTACGATAACCAAACAGAAAATACGAAACTAAGTCCTCGGTTGTTGTACTTCTCAACTCTGGATCCAATAAAAACTTCTTCAAACTCTCCTTAACAACTCGCACCATTCGCTCCGCTTGACCGTTGCTTGACGGATTATACGGTGGACTTTTCATCACCTTCACACCATGTCTTTCCATAAAATCCGTAAACTCCTTCGAATTGAACGGTGGTCCGCCATCTGTAACGATTACATCAGGTAACCCAAACCTAGCGAAAACACTCATGAACGTCGAGTTGACTTTCCTGGCATCTGTTCCGTACTTCATGTATTCAACTTCCAACCACAGACAAACAGACGTAACACTTAGAACAAATCTTAATCAAAATCATAGTCTCGAAAACATGTACGCCCAATGCTATAATCGGTGTGTTTGGCCGACGGGCCAACAGATGGCAGTAGTGTGTAAACGTCAAACACGAACAAAAACGATACGAGCGCTGCGGGTGGCGGATCGGCCACCTACCATATTTTTGAACCGACCGTTAAAAAAGTGGTCGATGGACAACGATGAGAGTGTGACGTCTGTTTGTCTGTGTTCCAACCATTTGGTAAAACTGTCAACAATGACCAGGAAAACCTTGTCGAAGTAGAAAAAATCAGCGTGTATACGCGAAAACGGCTTATTCGTTGGTATCCAAGTGGAATGAGGAACTTGCTTTGCTACTGCATTCATTTGGCAACACACACTACACGACTTGACAAAACTCTCAATGTCGCTGTTCATGCCATACCAGTAAACTGTTCTTCTGGCTAACTGTTTGGTTTTGGTAATGCCTGAATGGTTCTTATGCAACAGCTTTAGGATCTGTTTTTGTAAACTAACAGGTATAAACACACGATCTTGGTACAATAAACATCCATCGACCAACTCCAAATCCTGATGATGAGCATAAACATCCAACAAACTTCTCTCCAACTTTTTAGGCCAACCATGTTTCAGGTAGTAAACAATCTGCTGTATAAACTCGTCTTGTTTGGTTTCTTCTGCAACTAAAACGTAATCCAATGGTAACTCACTCGAAACATTCAAACTTTTGATAAACTCTCTCTGTAGTGCAACTGGTACTTCGTCTGGTAAAGGAAATCTTGAACAGAAATCTGCATTTCCCATTTTTGATGACAGTCTGTAAACAATGTCAAAATCGTAGATGTTCAGTTCCAATACATATCTCTGCAGACGCGTCACAAACAAACTATTCTTTCCTTCCTTACCAAATATTCCAATCAACGGCTTATGGTCAGTATACACAGTAAACTTTTTACCAAACAGAAACTTATGAAACTTTTTAATGGTACTCACAACGGCCAACGCTTCCAAGTGCAGTATCGGGTAGGACTTCTGTGCATTTGTTAAACTGAAGGAGGTAAAACTAATGGGCCTCTCTTCTCCATCTATGTCATGTGCAATGACTCCACCTAACCCGTAACTACTAGCATCTGTCACAACAACGACAGGCTTGCATGGATCGAAAAACTCCAACAGTTTGACTTCAACAACGAGAGCTTACAGTCTTCAAACACACTAGTGCACTCAGCAGTCCAGACAAACTTAACGTCTTTCCTGAGCAAACGATACAAACAACTAAGGCGAGACGACAGATTGGGAATAAATTTACCGTAGTAATTGATTAAACCCAAGAATGCCTTCAACTCAGAAACATTATTCGGAACACTGGCTCTACGAATTGTTTCCACCTTCTCTGGGCACGGCAACAAACCTTTATCCGTCAACACATGACCCAGAAATGGCAAACTAGTCACAAACCATTTGCATTTTTGCAAGTTGACTTTAATATTGGCATTAGAGAGTCGCTCTAAGACCAAATAAAGCTTTCGTAAACAGTCTTTCTCGTCTTTCCCTGCTATCAAAACATCGTCAAGGTAACAGTAAACTCCGTCAATACCTTTCAAAACCTGATCCATGACACGTTGAAAAATCGCTGCTAGAAGAAGCACCTTGTGGTAAACGATTATACGTAAACAAACCTTTAATCGTATTAATCACCATTATTTTTCTCGACTTTTTAGACAACTTAAGCTGTGTATACGCTCCTGCCAAATCTAGCGAACAAAACACCTTCGCGCCCGCCAAAGATGCAAACATGTCTTGTGCCAAAGGTAGAGGATACGTATTAGGGATTATGACCTTGTTAATCGAGACTTTACAGTCGATAACCATCCTAATATCACCACTCTTCTTCACGACGACGATCATCGCAGATGCCCACTCACTCGCATCGACCGGGGTTATGACGCCATCCTTTTCCAAACTTTCAAGGTGTTCCACGACCTTATCCTTCAACCTTAACGGAACGTCATAGGCACGTCTAAATATCGGTGTATGATCTTTCAAAACTAGATCCGCTTCAAAACCTTTGATTGGGGTTGATAATGATTTACCGAAAACATTGGCAAACTTGCCAAACATCCACTAGAATTTGGTCATGAGAAACTGCCAGTTGATTGATACTACGAGTTGCAAACACACTACGCCAACTTGGTATAAACAAATCCAACCAATCGCGTCCAAGCAAAGGTGTAAACCTGTTCTCACTTCGCAAAACTATCAGATTAACGACTTCTGATCGTCCGTCCAACTCAACCAATACTTGAATTTTTCCATAAACCTTCAAACGACTTCCATTTATCACGGCAAGCTTCTTGTCACATGGTTCTATCGGTATATGATCGAATTCTTCCTCGTACATTGATGAATCAATGACGGAAACGGCAGCACCACAATCAACTTCCATTTTCAAACGAATACCGTCAACGTAAACTGTCCGATAACACGGCTCATTAATTCTGTTGACTGAATATGTTAAACAATCTGTTTCCTCGCACGAAAACTCTGACTCGCACGATAAACTGTTGGAAACATCTAAACTTTGTGATTGAACTGCTGAAGAATCGACAAACTTTACCTTATCATTCTTTCGATCGAAACAAAATCGTCGAATATGTCCTTCTCTGTGACAAAAACTACAAAACAACTTGCGTGAATGTGAAGATAAACTATTCTTGTCATTATGCGAAAATGATTGCTTGGAACTGCTTGGTAAACTGCGATTTCTTGAAACTCCATGGATTAAACTTTCCTTTGCCTCTGCTTCTGTTCCATCAAACCGCTTCCGTAATGCATCCGTAATTTCTCCAAACGAAACGTCTTTCAAACTCCGTTCTTTGAAAATTTGCTTCAACTCACTAAAAACTTGAGCTGTACATGAAGCAAGAAACGAAGCCTTTTGCTTTTCCTTACGATAAACTCCACGATGCATAAACTCACGATTCAAATCCTCCAAATACTTGTGAAACGAAACTGATCCAGGAATAAACGGCTTAATAAAACTTGCAGACGACATAGTTGGCATGATTTGTTCAACCAAAACAAACTCCAAACGATTGATTTTTTTTATTACAGTTTAAATCATAAACTGAAAACAAACGATTGATTTTTTTACAGTGTAAATCATAAACTGAAAACGATTGATTTTTTTTATTACAGATTAAATCATAAACTGAAAACAAACAATTGATTTTTTTTTACAGTGTAAATCATAAACTGAAAACGATTGATTTGTTTACAGTGAAAATCTTAAACTGAAAACGATTGATTTTTTTATTACAGATTAAATCATAAACTGAAAACAAACTTCAACAAACAGATCGAAACAAACTTTTTGTACGCTTTTTATGCTGAGCATAAAACTGATCTTGTTTATTTTGTTGAAAAACTTTATTCCGCGCAAAAACTAATGCGGTAAGACCACTGTGTTGTGACACAGAAACAACTTTGCATACAACAAACATATGCGATGAAACACTTCACCGCGCGACAACGATTATGTATCGTTAAACTCAATGTCGCAAACAAACGTTGTAGCAATAAACACACACTAGTCTGATGACAAAAACTTTCTTTGAATGCCAAACAGAATAAAGCATCACAAACAAAATGAAACTATTTTCCTTCGCTTGCTAGGCGAAAGAAAATGGATCGCAAACTTCACAGTAAGCATGCAGTTTTAAACTTTGAGAATTTTCTCTTTTTATTTCAACTTTACATGCAGTACTTACGTGAACGCAACAACCAAACCTGCGATTGAGCGTCAAACAGCGATACAAACCAAACACAATCAGCTGTTCCTCCGACGGCAAGCAAACAAGCGCTACAATCCGCGGGAAACTAAACCAAACACTGTACGGCACACTGTATGGCAAACTTGAGCCAAAACTGCCGGTACAAACAATCACTCAAAAACCAGTCCAGGACACTGAACCACTCCGGAATACCGACGATTGTTTCCTCCCGGTTGCTTTTGACCACTAGAACTACGCGCGAAACGCAATTATTTTCCAATTACGGAAAAAAAAACTACACCACCTCGTTCGCCACTGTTATGACCGGACCAAACGGTAGAGACCGGCCAGACACGCACGCATAGGGACTACACAATAGACGGTGTGTGATATGACCGAGTATAGAAAACGGTACGCGCGCGTTAGTAGTCAGTAATAAACTGAATAGTTTTATTTCGCTCTGCTATGGCTGAGCCAGCAGCCAGCATATTTCGATAGGGTGGTCACCACAGTTATGAAGAAGCTTAATGGACATGGGGTCCTTTTAAGGTGAAACAGTTTGGAATCAACTTCTAAGATTGCACTAAAACTTCAAAGGCACAAATCTCGCGAAGAAAGCCTCCCACAACAGTGTACTTTTTATTTTGGCTTTGTGCACCAGCAGAAAGCTTAAAATAAGAAGATCAAAAACGTTTGCCAACTATTTCTCCAGTTTTGTGCCTTTGAAAACGTGAGTAGAGTAGAGGACGTCTTTGGATTCCGAGATGTTTCACTATAAATCAATCGAAGTGTGCTTTCAAGCTCACTGAAATTGAATTCGTCGGCCAGCGATTCAATCAAAATGGAATGATACCGTCTCAGAGTAAAATTGAAGCCGTACAAAGTTTTCGTCTACCAAAAAGCAGTGAGGAAGTCCGCAGTTTCTTATGACTTGTTAACTACGTTGGGTCCGTTATCCCAAATTTAGCAACAATCTCGTTTCCACTTCGTGAACTGACCAAGAATAATTCTACGTTTGTCTGGGAAAATGGTCAGCAACAAGCTTTTGACGAACTCATCCGTCTGGTTGAAAATATTGAGACGCTTGCCCACTTCGATCCGCAGCTTAAGACTAGAGTTGTAGCGGATGCGTCCCCAGTGGGACTAGGAGCGGTTCTTCTCCAGTTCCATGGAGATCTTCCCAAGGTTGTAGCATATGCCAGTAAAAGCTTAACAAGCACGGAGTGTAGGTACGCGCAAACGGAAAAGGAGGCTCTAGCGCTTGTTTGGGCCGTGGAACGATTTCAGATTTATCTTTTCGGGATACGTTTCGAACTTTAAACCGACCATAAACCACTCAAATCTATCTTCACTCCAACTTCTTCTCCATGTTTGCGGATTGAGCGATGGGTCCTTCTACTCCAAGCATTTAGTTATGACATCGTATATCGGAAAGGGAAATCGAATATCGCAGATTCGTTATCCCGTCTTTCCCGTCCCGTAGAGATTGTAGAATTCGATCCGGATTCCGACGTCTACATAAGAAACGTGATGGAACATACGGCTGTCGACGTTCATGAAGTTGAAATCGCCTCTGGCGATGATCCAGAACTACAAGCATTAAAAGAATGTTTGGATAAGGGCATTTGGAACTATGCAAACGATCAAATGAAGTCTTATCACGCGTTCCGGTTGGAACTGGGGACAGTTGGAGATATGGTTGTTCGAGGTAGCAAGCTAGTTATACCTAGAAGCCTTCGTCAAAGACTACTTGAATTAGGTCATGAAGGGCACCCCGGGCGAACAAAAATGCAGCAACGTCTAAGATGTACCTGTTGGTGGCCAGGAATGGATGAAGCTATTGTTCGGATGGCGTAGAGATGCACGGGTTGTCGCTTAGTGAGTCAGCCAGATCGACCAGAGCCTATGATGAAGAGAGCTCTGCCAAAGAAGCCGTGGGTGGACGTAGCGATCGACTTCCTTGGGCCACTTCCGTCGGGAGATTATTTACTGGTGACTATCGACTATTTTAGCCGATATAAGGAAGTCGAAATACTAAAGAAGATCACGGCAAATGAGACAGCTGAGCGGATGGAAAGAATATTTGTAAGGCTTGGGTATCCGAGAACAATTACCCTCGACAACGGAAGGCTATTTGTGAGTACCTATTTTTACCAGTACTGTAAGCAGCGAGGAATAACACTTAATAAAACGACTCCATACTGGCCGCAAGAAAACGGCCTCGTGGAGCGCCAAAACCGATCGCTAGTGAAAAGGCTTAAAATAAGCCAAGCCCTAAATAGCGATTGGAAGGCTGATTTAGGTGCTTATCTCTCTATGTACCACGCTACGCCCCACACCACGACGGGAAAAACTCCTAGCGAATTGATGTTTGGACGAATTATACGGACTAAATTACCATCGTTGCAAGATTCTACCACTGACGCAACACAGACCTTTTCAGACTTCAGGGATAAAGACATGCAGATGAAGGAGAAAGGAAGAGTCGCGGAAGATCACCGCCGAAAGACAAAGCGATCGGAGATTGTTGCTGGAGACAAGGTATTGATGAAGAATAACTTTCCCGGTAACAAGATTACTGCGACGTTCAGCCCCACCATTATGACCGTGGTTGATAAACAAGGCCCACGTGTAACGGTGCAGGATGAGTTATCTGGGAAGACCTACGACAGCAATTCTAGCCACCTGAAAAGGATCAATACCAATGCGAACGAAACAGTCTCCAACGAGACTACAATGAACAGGGAGACTCGCGAGATCGAGCATGAAGAAGGAGATTCTAATGAAGCGAAAATCGAGCAGGATGGCATACAAGTTGCCTCACCGAAACATAGCGAACATGATGCAGCAGGACGCACTCGACCGCAAGGTGTTATTAAACGGCCAAGTCGGTTTTTGTAGTGTATAACTTTTGGTTGTGTGAATTGATTTTATTTGAATGTCACATTATTTTAACCGTGAAATCTTGTATCTAAAACAAGGGGAGATGTGGTGATACGTCTGTAACTAATCTATGAGAAAGCTCTATGAGCAGAGAAGATCATAATAAATACAGTGTGCAAACAGAGTGGCTGTTAGTTTTATTTGGCGTGTTTATTCTACCACAGATATAAATGGGGGCTTTTGGTGCAGTTTGCGTTGATGTCTTTTCATGCGGAGGGGACACGTCCCCCGACAATATTATAGAGAGAATGTGTGCGGATGCCGAGTGCTGGAATGCAGTAACTACGGCTGTCACTCACATTATGTTAGAATTGCAGCGTCTATGGCGCGCCGACCAAGAGTTGGCTGCAGAGGATTAGCCCTGCCGAGGCTGGTCCCTTGTAACATTGTTTAAGTCGGCTAGGAGAAGCAGTTTGCCTAGGCTACTTCTGCTACACGTGTTGTGCTATATGCACTGGTCCCTTCCCGAAGAAATACCGTAAGGTGGTTCCGGGGAGATGAGGGTCTGAGTCCAAGGGTCATGTCGATGCACTGTTCACCATTTGAGCAATTCTAAATGAATTGCTCATGCACAGTGCATAGGCTGGTTTTAGCGGGTCGTCGTTGGTGTGTCATCCCCGAATTCCCTGAGTTATCTTCTCAGGGGATCTGTTTGCAGATTTCCCCCTTGTAAAAAACAAAAAAAAAAAAAAAAGACAAACTCCACCAATGTGGATTTTCCCCAATCTTTCATAACTATTTGTATAATTTATTGTCTGAGATCCACATGAATTTCGCACATGGAACCTCAACAACTTCACGAATCTTCATTCGACTTCACGGTCTGGTTCCGACTCCAAATGCACTTTAGGAAAACACATCAAGTATCTGTATCAGAAGTGCCAACAACGAATCAACTTCATGCGTACTCACAGGAACGTGGTGGGGAGCCCATCCGGATGATCTGATAAAGCTATATCGAACAACGATCCTATCGGTCCTCGAATACGGTAGTTATTGTTTTCAGTCCGCCGCGAAAACCCACATCCTGAAGATCCAGCGTCTTCGGATCGCTCTAGGCTGCATGAACTCGACTCACACTATGAGTTTGGAGGTATTAGCAGGAGTACTGCCTTTATTAGATCGTTTCGCAGAATTATCGTTAAGGTTCCTCATCCGCTGTGAAGTGTCAAACCCATTGGTAATTGAGTATTTTGAAAAGCTAATCAAACGTAATCCGCAAACAAGATTTATGAATCTGTACTACTTATACATGACTCTGGAGATTAACCCTTCTTCGATTGTTTCACACCGTAGTTGTTTCCCAAGCTTCAATAATAATACCTCTAAAGTTTTTGATCTGTCCATGAAACAAGACAAATGTGGAATTCCAGATCTGCTTCGCTCGGAGCACATACCAACAATTTTTGCAAGCAAGTTCGGTCAAGTCAGCTGCGACAAAAAGTTTTACACCGACTCACAGTGCGTTGCTCTATAGACAAAAATCAAATTTCAAGTTATTTTTTCCGGCGATTATAAGTATCCACAAGTGTTTATAGATAACATCCGTTATCGAAACAAGTATTTATATGTTTTACAAAGCACTAAAACATCTACAACAAGCGTCGAAAGAGACAGTTGTCGAAGTAGCAGAAAAACCAAATTTTGTCGCATGTTTTCAGCATTCCTTTCAACTAGCACGGAGAGTGTCGTAATCAATCTATTCAATCAAAATCAAGAAGAGAACATGACTGAAGGTTGGTAAAGTATATTTGATGTGATAATAACACCAATTTTAACTTTAAATATGAGAAATTGGCACGTTGAGTTGGCTATAAAATCAAACTTATGAAATACTAACATGTAACTTTGATTTTCGATTCAAAAAAAGTTCCACCGAGTTCCAACCCAAATCACTCACAGACATGTTTCTTAGAGTGTCCTCTAAGAGGTCTGAAAGATACAGCTGCAACTCTCTGCAACTTGTAACATGAGTCCATGTCCCATTAAATAAATTAAATTATTAAAAATCAATATTGTTTTTGCATTGCATGGCTAGGAGATAGGATTTTGTCTTTATATTAAAATATTCCATTTTCACCCGCCTATCAACACGCCGTCCGCTACCAATACCGCTACCAGTTACCATGACCACCATACGGTTGGTAAGCGTGGCGCCAGGAAACCGTTTTGGTACGACGGGATAGAACGAGAGAGGGGGCAGATAGTGGGGGCTTGATAGAGCAAAGAATTCCAGCAGGGCCTGTTAAGTTTAAGCTCGCAAAGAGTGCGGATCGAGCGTAGTAGCCCTAATTGTACCCGCGAAGTTTTGTGCCGGAGTGAAGTAACCGGGTGTGAGCCTTGATCACTGGCGAATATTGAAAGTGTGTCTGAAAACAACTGCGGAACCTTTGGTGAGGGAGAAGATAATACGTGCCGATACCCTAAAAGCGTGCCCCCATTTTACCGCGTCGCGAGTGAGAAATCCGGAAACCGACGTTGGTTTCCCGCCAAGACCGTCTCGACGCGAGTGCCCCTTAAAAGTGCTGTGACGCCGAAGCAGCGTCCCTAGTGCTATCATCCGACGCCCATTCCCTCCCCACCGGCGCACTGTGTTTTAATTCCTCGTTTTCATGCGCTTTTTGAATAGCGCCCTAACCGTTGATTTTAGCGATATAGTTTGTTCGGAGAAGTTTCTTGGTATATTAAGGCGCAACTTTTGACGAAAAAAAATTTGTGATCAATCCACCTAGCAGTGAGATAGAAAAACTATTTTTTCAAAACATTTAGATAGACATATGGTGTCTTCGGCAAAGTTGTAGAATTGGCAATTTGAAACTACTTTGTCGAAGACACAATTTTTCTATCTCTTATACTTTTTGAGATATATGCCGTTGTATGTGAATGACCCCTAAAAATCATATTTTTTATCATAACTTTTTTCCAAGATTTTTAACATTTTTTGTGTTTTCTACAAAGTTGTTTGTCATAGAAAAACCCGTGTTTTTGCTGAACATATCATCACCCTATCTTTTGAAGTAACAAAGTTATTTATGAATTACTCTTTTTTCAAGGGGTAGTTTAGGCCTCTATAACTGGCTTCGGCGCAAAATGGCGCAGATAACTCTTACAAATCATGAAAGTACCATATCTTCCCTTTCGGCAGTTGATAAAAACTTTTGTCTATAAGCGTCTTTGCATGGGTTTTTACTATCAAACAAATAAGCCTTATTAAAACGAATTTGACTGATAATTCTTTTACTTTAAGAGATAGAGAGGTGCAATGTTGAGCAAAAACACGCGTTTCAAGATGTTTAACAACTTTATAGAAGACATGAAAAATGTTAAAAATCTTGTAAAAGAGTTACGAATTTTTTAACTTAAAGTACACAAATTTGTATGAAAAAAATAATTTAAAATCATTTTCGATTATAAATTTTTACTAAAATTGCCAATTCTACAACTTTGCCGAAGATACCATATGTCTATCTAAATGTTTTGAAAAAATAGTTTTTCTATCTCACTGCTAGGTGGATTGATCACAAATTTTTTTTCGTCAAAAGTTGCGCCTTGATATACCAAGAAACTTCTCCGAACAAACTATATCGCTAAAATCAACGGTTAGGGCGCTATTCAAAAAGCGCATGAAAACGAGGAATTAAAACACAGTGCGGCGGAAGCGACATCGCTGTGAGCGGAGCGGCGGCGAGGGCCCAACCTAAATGTGCTCACGAGTGGCAGAGTAGGCAGCCCCTGAGGTTAAAGGTGAGTTGCATGAACCTCTAATTAGTAATAAACTCTTCGAGATTTTTGACTATTTTAGGTATACTTCTTAACCAGCACAAGTATGAAACTGAGTTGTTTGTGATAAAAAATCTGAAAATCTTGCAACGCTATGTAGTGTTGGCTCAACCAGACATTACATCAGAGCTAGTTCATGCTTAAAATAATGTATTTTAAATGTAGTTTACAAGATTTTATTCAAATTTCATATTAAAAACTGAAAAATTTAAAAAAATGCGATTTTGTTGCATAAAGGCGTATAAATCCCTTTTTAGCTACGAGTGAGAGGGGCCTTCCTTAGCCTAGTGGTTAGAGTCCGCGGCTACAAAGCAAAGCCATGCTGAAGGTGTCTGGGTTCAATTCCCGGTCGGTCCAGAATCTTTTCGGGTTGGAAATTTCCTTGATTTCCCTGGGCATAGAGTATCATCGTACCTGCCATACGATATACGAATGCGAAAATGGCAACTTTGGCAAAGAAAGCTCTCAGTTAATAACTGTGGAAGTGCTCATAAGAACACTAAGCTGAGTAGCCGGCTCTGTCCCAGTGGGGACGTTAATGCCAAGAAGAAGAAGAAGAAGCTACGAGTGAGAAGAAAAATGCTTGCAAATAAGTTCTTACATCATTATAAGCAATAAAAGTACAAATGGCAAGACTTTTCTGGGCAAATAATGAAATTGGCGTTTGGGACAGTTTTGCGATTATGCGTCTAGTATATGTCATTTATGCAAATTGTTGCTCTTTTGATCAGAAACAACTTACCCTTCCATACCAAGGTGCTCAAATGGCTTGATCTTCAAGTTTTGATTTTTGTCCCGCATCTCCATACGTTCAACGCACTGTGCGACGAGTCAAAAATAAATGATTCCACTGGTTTTGGTGTATTCAACGAAGTTCATAGCGCCGCCCATGAACTTTAGAACCCTTGCTCCGTATATGTTGCGGAATTAGCGGCTATATATTATGCATTATAGCGAATTACCTCTCTTCCCTCTGATCAATACTTCATTTTTACGAATAGCCCTCCTTAGAGGCTATCCGTTGAATGATGCCGGTGAAGCACTCTCCGTATTTCATTAGGAAAATACGATCTGCCCTTTGTTGCTTTGTCGAATCAATCATATACTATCACCTTGGTTTGGGTCCCTTCCCATTGCTCTATTCTGGGTAATGAGAAAGCGGACTCGCTCGCCAAGGTGGGAGCTATAGAAGGCGATATTTATGACCGACAAATCGCCTTTGATGATTTTTTTACGATTGCTCGTGAACATGCTTTGAACAGCTGGCAACAAGAATGGGATGCAGGAGACATGGGCAGATGGTTACATTCCATTCTCCCGCAGGTATTGAAGAAATCTTGGTTTAAGGGTTTGGACATCAGTCGAGACTTTATCAAGGTAATGTGTCGCCTGATGTCCTATCACTATTCTTTAGGCTCACACTTCTATCGAATAGGGCTCACAGACAGTAATATCTGCAGCTGTGGTGCGGGTTATCAAGACGCCAACCATGTGGTTTGGGATTGCCCCGAATATGATAGATCCGAATTATGTGTATCCCTCAGAGCCCAAGGGAAATCAGAAAAGGAAGACATCAGAGATGTGTTAGGTAAACTTGATCTGGACTATATGAAGCTCGTGTACGATTTAATCAAGAAAGCCGAGATTTCTGTTTGATCCCTCCGTCTTGTCGTTCCACTTGTCCACCTTGTGTCCCCCCGAAACCCGTCTTTTTGTATCGTTACAGGTTGTCATTGTCCACTCAACGGTCGATCAGCCAACGTTCGATTGGGGCCTTCTTTAGCCGATTGGTTAGAGTCCGCGGCTACAAAGCAAAGCCATGCTGAAGGTGTCTGGGTTCGAATCCCGGTCGGTCCAGGATCTTTTCGTAATGGAAATTTCCTTGACTTCCCCTGGGCATAGAGTATAATCGTACCTGCCACACGATATACGAATGCGAAAATGGCAATGGAAATTGGCAAAGTAAGCTCTCAGTTAATAACTGTGGAAGTGCTAATAAGAACACTACGCTGAGTAGCAGGCCCTGTCCCAGTGGGGACGTTAATGCCAAGAAGAAGAAAGAGAAGAACGTGTGATCAGCAGAATAAAACAACTCTATTCTGCTCGATGTCAACGTATAGCCCCAATATCCTATCATTTCCCGAATATGATTGTTCTCCATAACCTCAGCCAAACCGCGAGTTTTACGGTTCCCCAAAACTAACCCTATTGTTAAGAAGTAAACTTTAAATTGTAAAATAAGTTCCAAAGAAAGGCTCAGTAATGCTTAATGGCGCATGAGAAAAAACAACTAAGAAAAAACTTCGATTATTCTGGTCAATCACGGAGTAGCAACTACGAATAGTACGGACATCAATGCTTATGGTTATGCTTATGCAATGCTGAATTAAATATTTCCTAGTATAATATTTTTACTACTATGACTCAAAACATGAACTCATTATATTTATTAGTGAGGTTGTTTTTTTTAAAGTAAATTCAATATCAATTAAAATGAACCCCAACTATGTGTCTCACATATATGTAGCATTTGTTAACACAAATTGCAAACATACATTTGTGCATCACATGCTCTGCCCATAACGGCAAAACAGTCACATCCGACATTTTTGACAAAATGGAGTTAATACCATGGAGAGTCATCAAATGATAAATACTTTCGATCAACTTACTGAAATCTGTGAGATTGTTCTAGAAAATTCGAAAAAAATAAAAAAGTTGTTCTGTCACATTGGTAATTATAACCGCATAACAGTCACATTGAGATTATAAATGTGCCTCGTAATGTGATAGCAATGAAAATTCAATCAGAATTATTTTCTGACAATTCATCTAGTATGCGATATGAGTTGTACAAAATATCAGCCTCAAATAGGCACCTTTGAGTTCCTGATAATTTTTATAAATTTTAGTTTCCTCCCATACTGCCATAAAATACACATTTGGTATTCCATTTACTCAATGCCTACTTTTGTCGAATGTTACAAACATGCAGTTATGGACAGGCTGCTGTCGACATGGAAAATTTTACCAGTGTACGTATGGAGAAACGAAACGAATGTGATGTTTATCATGAATGCACCCCATGAATATTTCTAATCAAAGTCTTTTGACGTTTCAATCAAATTTGGACATGCGCACAATAGAAAATTGTACAATTAAAGGGCTAACTTGGTAATGTACGTTGTCTTGCTTACGTAAATAGAAAGCTTTAACATTGTGAGCTTTGCAATATATGCTGCACATACCCAATTTAGCTATCGTTGTACCGTACTGAAAGCTTGTTTAAAGATATGCTGTACCCCTTTGAGTTTCCTACCATTATAGCAGTACTGATAAAGATTTAACTGATGGTAGCCTGTCTGCATCGCATATGACACGTTTCTGAAAGAATTGGTGAAATTATATACAGTTTATCGTCGATTCGTTGTCCATTCGAAAGATAAGTGGAAAACAAGAAAGAACAGGTGATCCAATTTGTGTATGGATAAGTATTGCTCCATGAATTAAGATCGGGCCATTTTCTCGATGAAATTCGCTGAATCTTGTATGGTGAGAAAACATATTTTTGTTTCAATAATTTACATGAAGATTATATATGATTAACTTCAATAAAATAATAGTGAAATTTTTAGAAGAAAAAAACCATCAATAATAGAGCTAGTTACTATTTTTTGTACAAATTAACCATGAATGAAAAAATATTTCAGCAGTCTCGTAAATTACTTAAAATTTTATTGATTTTATTTAAGATTCGCGTTACTACCCATACAAACGCAGATGTTGCTGGCATATTTGCGTCAAAATACACATAAGAAGCTGTATCGCCAACGTTGACACTGTTCTGCACCTTGTCATTGGAGCGTCCAAAGTTCCGAAAAAATATTAAATTTACCGAAATAATCGAAAAAAAGTGAATTGTGCGTGGCAAAGGTATGGTGCTGAAAACATGTTATTGTCTCGTGGGTATGGTGCTATGCTGCTTAGTGGTATTAACTAAAGGCAAATCGGCTTCCGGCAACGTTTTCACCAGTTCGTTCTTGGTAAAATTCAAACGCAATGTGGATAATCAAAAGGCTCATGAAATCGCTGATCGCAATGGATTTGTCAATCTTGGCCCGGTAAGTAGTTACTAATATGTGATAATAATATCGTGTATGATAAATGCGCTGCAATGAAACATATGGTTAAAATGGAGTGATAAATGAATGACAAACGCCACATCGAAATCATCGTGGTATTATTGAGTATCTAAACATAGTTTAATATATTTATATGCAGTTGTTGTTGAACATATGGTTCAAGTTCCTTATATTATGAATAAAATTTATTATTTATCTATTTTAGTATAGAGATACATTCGAGAAAAGGGTAGATTTACACAAATAAAGATTATCAAATTTATACAACATACAATATCGAATTATTGAAAAATTGCGCGATGTATTTTTTTTCATTGCAATACGTCTTGACTTCAACCCAATATCGGTTTCATACGTGTACTGAGGACATGCACCTTAAACAATCTTGCTTTTCATACAGAGCTCGAGCGAGGTGGCACCGGCGATTGGCTAATTGCGCGACCGCTTTTTGGTTAAACATTTGAATTATTGAAATAATTTAAATTTTGTAAGATATTAAAGATTCAACGCCGCTTATCAAGGTTTTTGTAGAGAATGAACGTAATAGAGTAAAAGTAAGTTTGCTAAATCAAATCAATTATTTTTAGATTCTATACCGTTTTAACAAATAAGGTACCCCGGGCAAGTGGGACCTAAAAAAACGATAATTCAAACAAATTGTTCAAAATAATTTTTAAACCTCAATATTTTGCAATTCTAACCACACGGTCACATTTTGACAACATATTTGCAGGTGTGCTCATGAATTTGATCGAATAATTTCGAAATTGTGAAAACCTTAGAAGAAAGCTGTAAATCAGCCATTGCAATAATAGGATTGATATATCATAGATTTTGAGTACATATTAGAGATTTCTTACGCATCATACAATTTATTTTGAATTGTCATACAAAAAATCTTACCTTGGGAGGAGGGGGGGGATCAAAAAATACCAAAAAAAAATGTATTACGTAATTAATGGACCACCCCTACCTCGGGTATAGAGATATTTCGGGATAAGTTAGATAACTGTTAGACCATAGAAATTATCATACGAAATGAAAATAAAATTCCGGTTTGTAGTTTGCAGCTTGTAATAATACTTGAAATTGTAACTTACTTATGGTAATTCGATTTATAACACAATTAATTTTTGCGAACCAATGCAAGACGTGAAATGTGTCACAATATTTGGTAGGCGTGATAGCCATCATCATCACGCATAACCGGTACCAAATATTTTTTCGATAATAGTTCCCAATTTTGAGAAATAATTCGTTAGATGCATTTCGCCATACAAATATTTTGCGAGTTACCTTTTAGCGATTTTTTGTACATAGACACTAGCGCATGTGCGTTATGGTGTGGCGAGTAGCGAATCAGGGCATGCATGTAACCCATTGACAACTGTTACATAGAACACAAAGTATTAAAAATAACAATATTTTTTATACTAAATACATTCCATATATTTGTATCTTCAACTTTCTAAAAAATGCCCCCTTGAAAAACTTTTCCTAAATGAGCTAAGACGGAAGGTCACTTATCCCGGATTCTCACTTGCCCCGGGGAATCTCATGTCAAATGCATGTGGAAGTCTTTTGCGCCCCAAGTTTGTTAACTCAAGTAACCACAACCATTACAACATTGCACCAATTGGACTGAAAGCCAACATTGAACATTGCACCAATTTGACTGAAAGCCAAAATTTTTTGCATTACGCATGCATTTTTGCACTTATTCTATAACTGTCAAGCAATGATACACTTTACTTACTGGCAACCTGAATGTTTTGTAGCATTGGTGTAATTCAACTAAGTCCTTCGCATATTTTTTCGTGTTATTTCAGTACATTCGTATGTTATTTTCATGAAAGACACGACAGAATCTTTTTTTTCTTTGGATTAGTGGAAACACATTTATGTATTTATGATAATGCAATCTTGAATGATAAAATAGCACTATTTTCACTCAATATGCAAAGGACATAGTTAAATTACAATAATGCTACAAAACACTCATGATGCCAAATAAGTGTATCATTGCTTGACAGTTATTGAATAAGTGCAAAGATGCATTCGCAATGCAAACAATGTTGGCTTTCGTTCAAATTAGTGCGATGTTGCAATGCTTGTGGTTACTTGGGATTACTTTGAAGAATAGCTTTTCTTAGTAGTTTTTGGAAAAAAAAAACTATTCTGTTCTTCAACCAAAAGCATTTTGTTATATCTTATATTTTTATAACTAAGTATCCAATTTATAAAATGAACGTTCCTTAATATTGGTAATGCTCTCGTTTCGTCGAATTATGACTTTCGACTTTACATGATTTCTTTAAGCATTATAGTATATGATTCTTTAAGTATATCAGTTCAAATAGCAGAATAACGTATATTTAAAACCAAAACCCCTTTATGGTGTTAAAAAGTACTATTTCAAAGCGTAAAAAAACTATAAAAATATGCCTTTCACTAAACATACACTGAAACAAGCATTGAAGTAATGAGAACCATGAATAAGTTCTTAAATTTACTATTCCAACTACGATTGAAATATCATGAACGCTTTTTATTTGCGTGTTGTTCTCATCAACCGTATCGATAGCAGTGCGGTAAGCGTTTGCGCTTGAGAATCGCCAGATCCTCGGTTCGATTCTGGCTTGCTGCAAGTTTTTGACCATGATATTGTTATTTTTACATGGTACAATTCAGTGCACAAAATATTTGAAATAAATGCGAATTTAGTCTACACAAATCAAGTGGCGTTGTGTATTTAATTTGACCCTCTGATATAGTACTTTCAACCGCAACGCTGTTCTCAGTGTACCATTCTTTCTATTTCTTTCGTGCACTGGGAAAAATCTATACGTCAAGGTCGTGTGTTTACTTACAGATTTGCGCAATAAGGAAAACCACATGACTCGAGTGTGTGGTAGCCATATGGATTTCGTCATTGACTTCACGGTATAATTTCATGTGTATCAACATTAGGTTGTCATGTGAAGCCAACATGAATGCCTAAAGGTTAAAGCGAAGTATGCACTTCAACAGAAAAGTAATCGCCTATCTCGACGCGTGGGAAATTTCTTGCAAGAAATGCTCAAGAAAAGCATTTTTCTTTGATCGCAGTACGCAGTTGAAAAGAAATGCCAATTCAAATGGAGCTCACAGCAGGAAATTTCTTGACCATTTCTTGGGCAGAAATTTTTACTTTTCTTGAGCGGAACAGCATACCTAGCTTAAATCATAAAAAACGATTTGAAATGTAGTGACTTTCACGGAGAAAAATAATTATTAAAAACAATTAATTATTAGTTGATTTCGAACAAAATTTTTTCAATAAAATGCGTTGGTTGCAACAAGCTAAGATTTCATGTTGTTTGTTTCACGATTTTTAGGTAAATTCAACAAATCCAAAGTTTGAAACCACCAAAATGTTTGTTGTTTGATTTGACAGTTCTTGAAACAAACAAGAATGTAGGTTGATTCAAACTAAGAAAAGTAGTTTGATTTGAACAAGAATCAATTTAAAATTAATTAATGTTTTTGTTGATTCAACCAGATTTTTTGTTTTGATTATGATGCTTATCTATTTTCTTATATTTAGTTTATTATTATTGAATTACCCATTATTTCATGCATTATTATTTATTAGACGTTTCATAACATACATTATTTACAAAATAATCATGATTATATATATAAAATGTCTTGCTATATAACGTAAGCTCTTGCTATTTGCACACCGTCAGAGATATTTTTGCCTTAGTTTTCTTCATTTTCTCCATTCTGAAAGAGATTTCATTATAATTTTTGAACAGCACATCCAAATTAGTCTTAGACAATCTGTCTTACCACATGAATTGAAAAATAAAATGGGAGAAACAGCACCAGCACCTTGTTCTACATTGGATTAATTTTCACTTTCATTTGATAGCGAATATTTTACCTGGATTTAAAAAAAAAAACATACTGGCTGAATGTGATGTAATGAAAAATAATTAATTTACTTTCGCTGAAAACAAACTCAAGCGATTGTAAAAAATAAAGATGTCTTGAATTATAGAGAACAATACATTAGAGCTGGCCGAACACAAAGAACGCAGAAACAACACACAACGTTGGTTCGTTACAAACTAAAATTTTAGTTGTTTTTGGCTCTACTAAAATTTTAGTTTGATTCAATATATTATTCTGTTTGAAACAACCCATTATTCTATTTTGAAAATAATATTTAATCGGAGAAACAAACAACCTAAATATTAGTAAAAGCAAACCAGTAGTTTGTAGAAATTAACTAAACATTTAGTTTGAAACAACTATAATGAACGTTATTACGACATAAAAAATTCACATTGAAACAGCCTTTTAAACCAATTAGTTTCAAACAAAGTGATGAGTTTGGAACAATAAACTTTGGATTAAAATAACATAAATTTTAACAACTACCGAAAAGCTAAACATTACATATAATTTGCAATTGGATTAGATGGACAAATTGATGTGAAGATTTGCGAAAAAGTTACACGTTTTCTCAGTGAGAATCGAACTCACGACTCCCCGATCTCTAGTTGGGGCGCGTTACCACTACGCCATGAGAGGACTCATGAACGCAGAAGTTAACCTGAATTCGATTTCAGCTCAATAATCACGTGGTCCTTTTTCGCAAAGTGCACCTCTTTCGGAAGAATTAGATGCCCATCCAAACACAACGCTTTCTATATATATCCAATGCCTAGCCCGAGAGCGCATTGTCTTTTAGGTATAGGAATAGCACACTACACTATTAAAAAAATTAAAAAAACAAGTATTTATAGAGCAACGGACTCATGTTCCGTAACCGGTCGTTTGAGAACGTCGCGACCCATTGGAAGACCACACAATAGAAACCATAGCCAGCTCAGTTGCTGGCTAGTGTAGTGTGCTATTCCTATACCTAAAAAACAATGCGTTCTCGGGCTAGGCATTGGATATATATAGAAAGCGTTGTGTTTGGATGGGCATCTAATTCTTCCGAAAGAGGTGCACTTTGCGAAAAAGGACCACGTGATTATTGAGCTGAAATCGAATTCAGGTTAACTTCTGCGTTCATGAGTCCTCTCATGGCGTAGTGGTAACGCGCCCCAACTAGAGATCGGGGAGTCGTGAGTTCGATTCTCACTGAGAAGACGCGTAACTTTTTCGCAAATCTTCACATCAATTTGTCCATCTAATCCAATTGCAAATTATATGTAATGTTTAGCTTTTCGGTAGTTGTTAAACTTCCACTCGGCTGGTTGGCCGTAAACCACGATTCATAATTAAAAAAACAAGTATAAATTTTAGTTTGAAATTCAACAAAAATTTTGGTTGTTTCATACTACGGTGTTTTTTCTCCGTGTTAGATAGCCATGTGCGACAGAACATGAATGTCATGAGACTGAAAGAAGAAAATTTGGTAGAAGAACTTTTGCTCCCCAAAATATGGATCCAAGGCTTCTCTGCACAGAAAAAAATCGTTCTTGTATCCGTGAACAGCAGACGTGAACTCGTCAACAAGCAAAAATACACCGTGAACTAGATCATGTTTATGTGAACGTTGATGGTAGTTCATGGTGTATTTTTGACAGTTCACGTTTTCCAGAACTCTTTTTTGAGCGTGTGCTTGTCGCAAGTTCACTTTATTTTTTTCAAACTCCAGCAACAAGCGTGTGCCACAAATCTATAATTTGGGAAGCCAGGGATTAGCATATTCCATTTTATTCGAAACTGAAAACCTGGAAAATCTGTTAGTAGAATCCGATTTTTCTGCTAAATCATACATTATAATCAATGTTTTCTTATAGAGAGGTAGAATCCTCGTATATCGGTCAACTTCACTTATTAAAAAGAAATCGAATTCACAAATTTTCATCTAACACTTTCAGCTTCAAAATTTCTCTCTCAGCTCTCTTTGGAAGCATGATGATGACTGTCGTTCGACACGAGGTCCAAACGCAATTCAGTTCACTATGGGTTGACTACAAACAATTTAGAAGTTTTGAACATGAAAATCGACAGCAAAGCTCATCGATTTCATTATAACAAACTCATTGCGCAAAACAATCAATCGATCAACTTGAACATGATGATTTTGACACAAGATGACCATAAGCAAAATACACTGAATCCCTGTTGGGGTGATGGTCTATGCGTCCATAGGTTGACGCATACGAATCTGAAGAGAAAGCTTCAGGAACTTATGCGGAAAAATTATAGAATCCTTGTTGTCGGTTGATGAATCAATCCATGAAGCAAAACAAAGGAATTTAATGTATAACACACGCGAAGTTTGCTAGAAAATCACAGCAAATCGATATGGACGTTTATGAATCGATCAATAATTTTAAACAAGAGTGTGTGGATTTTTATCAGTCCACATTTGTATGTAGTCCACATATTTTTTCCTTCCACACTGATAGCTATGTGAAAAAATGAACCTTGTAACTCTTTATTCCGAACAGTTGACATGCTTTATGAGACGATCTGAAAAATACAACATGATAGCTAGTATAAATAAAAATTCCTGAAAAAATATCTAAAACATATACGCACAGACAAACAGAAATAACACTTAAATCAAATCACGATCAAAATCATAGTTTCGAAAACATGAACGTCCAATGCTAAAATCGGTGTGTTTGGCTGACAGGCCAACAGATGGTAGTAGTGTGCAAACGTCAAACACGAACAAAAACGATGCGAGCACTGTGGGTGGCAAATTGGCCACCTACCTATTGGTAGGTTAAAAAGGTGGTCGGTGGACATATAGGAGACTGTGACGTCTGTTTGTCTGTGATATACACTCCCGTGCAAAAGTTTGGGTTCACCCCCTCAAAAACATACAAAAGTGTTCTGTCCATATCTCTGTGATTACACGTTCAATTGAAACTCCCTAAGCCGCATTCGAAAGGCAAAGAGTTATTCTTACTTCGTATGTATTTTTCCAAAAACATTTTTTGAATTTTGTGTACCGTAAAACGGGGTAACTTTGAAAGTTTTTTCGAAGAAAACTTCAATATTTATGCATGCTGTTTCAAAGAATTACAATTCATATTTTTAAAACAAGTACTGACATCCTAGCTATCAATTGCACTTGATAGATTGCCAAAAGATTTATTCTGAATGGATATATAATTTTTCATATAATCGAAAATCGGTTTTCTGTTTTGGGGTAACTTTGATAATGGAGTATAAATCGAACAAGATTGAATGAATTGCGGAACATTTATAGGGTCTTGCATACCTCTAGGCGTTTAAAGCTATATGGAAATTTCTGACTTGGATTACAGAAATGGTCCCAGTTTGTAAAAATGGGTTTCGCTAAGAAATTTGAGACCGCATTCTGCGCTCTGGACGTGTTAGAAATAAGAGTGTTGCTACTCCAAAATCAAATGAGAACAGAAATATGAGTGCGAGGGCACAGCAAGTTAGTAATAGAAAAGTGAGTGAAGTGAATGAGAGTGCAAGTAATTCTAATAAGAAATTCGGCTGTACAGTGCGGGTCAAACCAATTGCGTCGCAGTCCAATCATCAAACGAAAAAAGAAGTGAGAAGTATAGTCAATCCAGCCCAAGTTGGAATAAAAAGTGTACGAAATGGTTTGAATGGGTCAATAATTGTTGAATGTAATAATGAAAGTGAAGCTGAAGGGCTTGCTAAAATCATTGAAGATAAATTAAGCGAAGGCTACTCTGCAGATATTGAACAACCAAGAAGACCAAGAATAAAAATACTTGGAGTGGGCGGCAATTATAATTCAAATGAATTAATTAACATTTTGCGGAATCAGAATGACATTGAAGATGTCCAGTACCTAAATGTGTTGAAATGTGTTCCATCGAAGAAAAACCCAGAAAATAAGTTCTCATTAATATGCGAAATTGACTCGATCACATTTGAGAGGGTAATTCGAAAAGGTAAGCTCAATATTGATTTTGAAAGGTGCCGTATTTTGGAAAGTATTGATTTGTTTCGATGTTTCAAATGTTGCGGATATGGACATAAGTCAAGCGAATGCAAGAATAACCTCCATTGTGCTAAGTGTGCTGAGAGGCATGATGTTAAGGATTGTTCATCTGAACAAGAGTTATGTGTTAATTGTATCCATTCCAACAGTAAAAGAAAAACCCAATTTGATGTCAATCACTCATCCTGGAGTGTGGATTGTCCAATTTATTTGCAAAAAATCACAATTTCAAGGCGCTACATAAACTATGAGTCATAGCAATCAAAAAGAGCGACGGATGTCATTCTTTTAAATATTGCTGGCATAACGTCGCATTTCACTGAATTGGAAATGTTGGTGAGTAGAAAAAACCCAAAATTCTAATGTTGACGGAAACTCATTTCACATCAGATATTGATATAAGTGAGTACAGCATAAGAAATTACAAAATGCTATGTTGCTTGTCGGTATCCAGGCACACTGGAGGTGTGATAATGTATATCCATGAATCGGTGAAATATCATGTTGTTGACAATTCAACTTGTGGATTAAATTGGTTTATGGCAATAAATGTAGTCAAAGGGCTTAAGGCTGGAGTGTACGGATTGTTGTATCATTCGCCGAGTGTAAACGAACAAGATTTTTTGTTACATTTGGAAAAAAGGTGGCTTGAAAAAATAGTTGATGCCAATAAAATGAACCTTATTGCCGGTGATTTCAACATCAATTGGAAAAACAGCATTGACAGTAGAAACCTTCGCAGTGTAATGGAGTGTTTTAATCTAGACCAAAAAGTAAAAGAAATGACAAGATGTACTATAAGATCACAGACTATTATAGACTTAGTTTTCTGTAACGACGATCAGCTGAATGTTACTGTTGATCACGATAATAAGATTTCAGATCATGAAACAATAACAATTCAGTTTAACGAATGTTTCCAACCAGTAGAGAACCACATTACTATTAAATGTTGGAAGAAGTATTCAAAAAGTGCACTTATTGCATTACTAAGAAATTGTATGCCAAATCACAGCGAAAGACAATTAGACGAAAAATCTGAAGTTTTGAAAACTGTATTAAAGGAGAATATAAACAAACTGGTAGTTGTAAGAAACATAAAATGTAGTAACAGGAAAAAATGGTACACTTTAGAATTGAAAACCCTACAAGAAGCAAGAGATGTCGCGTACAAGAAAGCTAGTGTAAGTTGGGATGAAGTTGATTGGCAAAGATACAATGTTTTGAGAAATGAATATACATATTTGATTAGAACAGCAAAAGCAGAATATACGCAGAGAAAAATAGAGCAAAATATAAGAAACAGTAAACAACTCTGGAAAACATTGAAGTCACTGTGGAAGAGTAAAGAAAAACCGGAAAGTAAAATTAGTTTCAATGGAGTTGATGTTGATAACGATCAAGATATTTGTGAAAACTTCAACAACTATTTCGTTAACAGCGTACAACAAATAAATGAAAGCATAGATGATGTTTACGACTGCTTTGGAAACAATGAAAGTCATGTCACAAATTGCTGGAACGTTTTTCATCGAGTTTCTTATGAAACTTTGATAAAAGCTATTGACAAAATTGGTAGTTCATCGGGCATTGATAATGTAAATTTACAGGTCCTTAAAGATTCTTTAGAAATAACTGGAGAATATTTATTAGGAATAATTAATGATTCTCTTGAGCAGGGCAAATTCCCTAGTAGTTGGAAGCAATCCACAGTGATTCCGATGCCAAAAGTATCCGGTACAACGAAATCTGAGGAGTATAGGCCGATTAACATGTTACCTATTTACGAGAAAGTGTTGGAGATCATTGTTAAAGACCAATTGCTGGAGTACTTGAACGACCATAAAATTATAATAAATGAACAGTCAGGATTTAGGCAAAATCATTCATGTGAGTCTGCGTTGAATTTATTGTTGTACAAATGGAAACGAATGATCGAAGAAAAGAAAACTATTATTGTTTTGTTCTTAGACCTTAAGCGTGCATTTGAAACTATATCACGGCCGGAAATGATTAAAACTTTGAGTAAATATGGTATGGGAAGAAACGTCCTCAAATGGTTTGAGTCTTATTTAGCTGATCGCACACAAGTATGTCAATACGGAAATCATATTTCTTCGCCAAAATCAGTGCCGCTTGGAGTTCCACAGGGTAGCGTTTTAGGGCCGATTCTATTTATTTTATATATTAATGACATGAAGAGAGCTATTCAGCATTGTGATATTAATTTATTCGCAGACGATACTGTCATTTTATTGCAGAAAAAGATGAAAAGATAGCAATTAAGAAAATTAGAAGTGATATAAAATTATTGAATAAGTGGTTAAAAATAAAAAAGCTGAAATTAAACGTTCAAAAAACTAAATCGATGGTAATAAGTAATAGGAAGCAATTAAATTATTCAGAACTAAAAATTTGTATCGAAGGAGATGTAATTGAGAGAGTTGATGTTTTTAAATACCTTGGGGTCCTAATTGACCAAAAATTAACATTTAAAGCGCATATAGATAACGTAGTAAAAAAAGTAGCAAAAAAATATGGTTTACTGATCCGTTTGAGCAGTCAACTCACGTTTTGGAGCAAAATATTTTTATATAAAACCTTAGTGGCCCCACATATTGATTATTGCTCTTCAGTGCTATTCTTGGCAAGTGAAACGCACCTAAATAGATTGCAAAGACTACAAAATAAAATAATGAGATTCATTTTAAATTGTAACAGGTATACACCAATATTAAACATGTTAGAGGCGCTTCAATGGCTTTCTGTGAAAGAGCGTATAATTTTTAATGTGCTAACTATTATTTTCAAAATGACCAATGAACTCTTGCCAGAATACTTGACGAATGGAATTAGAATTTTCAATGAATTACCAATCGAAGTTAGAAATGCAAGATCTGTCTCAGAGTTTAAAAGAAATTGTGCAATGTGGATAAAAAATAAGTATAGATAATTAAGTGAATTTGTATGTATTTATTGTATATTATCAAAAGATAAATAAATGGATTATTATTATTATTTATTCTACTATAACTAGGCTGTCATAGGTAAGTGACGATCTCATTATGACTTTATCAAATAGTGGTCGTAGAACAGATTGTTTGTAAGCGTTGCAAAAATGCTAAAATCTTGTAAATTTTTAATATTTGCATAAAAATCCTCAAATGCACTTGATTTTAACGAAAATAGCTTTGACATGAAGTGTCATACTAAAACTCTTTACTTTTGCATTCGTTTTCCTTAACTGATTGACAGAAACTTCGTTATTTCGTTTAATATGTTGTGAGTCTCGCACTATCAAAGTTACCCGCATTATCAAAGTTACCCGCATTATCAAAGTTACCCCGTTTTACGGTAAATACTCAATTTTTACTTAAAATTGTTACATTTTTCAAAAAACACACTGAAAAATCATATCCAATTTCCCCAGCATTGGACCGACCAAAATTTTAAATCAAAGTGTCATTAGAATCGTAATCTTATATTCTTTGAAGAAGTCATCGTGCAAAAGTTTGGGTTCACCCCTCAGTATGATGCAAATCGTGCAAAAGTTTGGGTTCACCCCTCAGTATGATGCAAATCGTGCAAAAGTTTGGGTTCACCTGAGCCGCACGCACATCATTTTTTGTCAATATCTCTGCCATTTTTCAACCGATTTTAATAGTTTAAAGCATTTTTGAGCGCAAATAATGGCGCGTACATGATTGGTTTGAGATTTCACAGATATAAGAAAGTTCAGGTGAACTCAAACTTTTGCACGATGACTTGACTGACTGTTTCATTGATTTTGATTACCTTTCAGATTTTTCCGCAAAAATTTCGTGAGTGCCCTTCAAAGAATATAAGATTACGATTCTAATGACACCATGTTTTAAAATTTTGGTCGATCCAATACTGAGGAAATTAGCTATGTTTTATCAGTGTGTATTTTTTTTTAAAATGTCACAAATTCAAGTTAAAATTTAGTATACAAAGTTCAAAGAACGTTTTTGGAAAAATACATACGAAGTAAGAATAACCTTTGCCTTTCGAATGCGACTTAGAGAGTTTGATTGGACGTGTAATCACAGAGATATGGACTGAAAACTTTTCCATGCTTTTTAGGGGGCGAACCCAAACTTATGCACGGGAGTGTACGTATCGATCATTTTTATTTTTCTTCGCAGTTCCACATGATAGCTAGTATAGAATAACAATTCCTAAAAAAAATCTCTAAATTAAAAAAAACTATCACTCATTTTTTTCACTTTGCAGCTCGCAGGAAGTGCCGGACGAGAGTTTCACTTTAAACATATGGCCCTTCCACATGCCAGAACTCGACGAAGTATAGCCCATATGAGGGTTCTGAAAAAGGAAGCATTGGTGAGATTTGTCTTTATTCTTATAGATAAAAGTCAATATTAATCAAAGTGTATTTTTGTAGGTGAACACTGCTGTGCAACAAGTTGGATTCAAACGTGTAAAGCGAGGATTACGTACTTCAATTCCATCATTATTCGTGACGGATCCTTCTGATCCTAATGTTGGAAAAGCTCCGACTGACCCATATTTTCCACTACAGTGGTATTTACGGAACACTGGGCAAAATGGAGGAAAACCACGTCTTGACTTAAACGTGCAAGCTGCATGGGACCAAGGAATTACTGGGAAAAACGTAACTACGGCAATTATGGATGACGGTATGCATAAACTATAATGTCTCGCTGAATTTATTTTCTTCACCACCGCTTAGGCCTTAAACCTAGTATAAGCGGCTTAAGGTGAAACTCCTTTGAATCCACTAATAACTTATAAAAGTAGTGGTACACACAAAAATATTCTCCTATTTGTTGGTAATAGTGAAATTATAATTGATAAGACGTTGTTGCCAGTAATCGCTACTTCAATTTGAGTCTTTTCCCCTTCGACTGAATAAGATTGCTTGATGTCGTACGTAACCATCAACGTATCTGACAGCCCTGCAAGCGAGCAGCCGGCGTAAAATTAGAAAAATAAAAAAAGCGAAATGCTGTGATCAAGTGATTGTTTTAGCACGGTTTGGTGAAATTTTAAGTTGTTTTCATCAGAAATCCACCAGTTATTGTTCTTTAATTAACAAGTAGTGAAAGTAAACTGTGTAGGAGGTTCTATGTTTAGCGAAAGTGGTCAAATTAGGCGAAAAGTGTTCTTCGTTCGCAGGCGGATAAGTGTAAACAATTGTAGCAAAGTTAAACGTCCGTGTTGAAAATTAGCACGGTTCATGAAATTTCCACCAGCTACTAGTGTTAAACCTACGGAAATCGTAAGGTAATAGTGTTCTGAAGTCTCGTTAGCAATTTGGGAGTGAATTTAGTGTAGGTAAGTGAAATATTTTAAGAAATAATGTGGACTTCCAGAAATGTGTTTGTATATGTGAGGAAGCCATTTTCACTGCCATGACAGGGATTCCTTCCTATATGTCCTTAAGGTCGCACGGGACGTCATCATAATCACCCTATCCATTTCAAGAAGCAAATCCCAAGAATCACTCCATATATCGATGCGAAAATGTATCACTATGATTCTATATATGTAGTGCACAACCCGATACATTTTCAGCTTCATCGGTTCACTAAAACTCGAGATTTGCTTTCACAAAGTTTTGATGATAATTATTAGAGTGAGACGAAAGATAGGGAAAATAACACGGTCTCCCGTGTCCCCTTAAGGGGGTAGGATTCGTCAATTTGAGAATTTTCAAAAGCAGTTTACATGAAAATGTATTCACTGTATCCTATTCTCTAACCGAAACACAGTGAACACATTAAAAATCGAAAAAAATTCAGTTTAGAATAGAAAAACTGCTGTTGATGTTTCGATGATGACGATTATTACGACGACGGATCCTTAACGTCAAGTGAAGGTGAAGTAGTTGGCCTTAAGACCATGTATTTTATTCGACTGCAGCCATCATTAGGCTGATAAATTACATTGAGGGTGCCCTGTAGGAATATAAATCTTAATACAAACTTCAGCTCTGAAGGTGATAAGCTGTCGACTACAAGTAATCTAGCTTAATAAAACACAAATATTCCTAGGATTATGTTTAGGACCCATAACATTAACATTTTTTCCGAAGCCTCGTGATCCCGTTACGCTCAAAGAGTTACGTTCTATACGCCAATTTTTTCTTGATGTTTTTTTGTTATTCGCTTCCCCACGTCATTGGAAAATAACTAAATTTTTTTTTTTTTTTCTAAAAGCAAATTTTTGTCACTGTCACACCCATCTACATCTAACTGTTTCAACTATTAATTTACTTCCCTACTTTAATTCCATCCTTTTTGTGTGAGATTGTTAGATAAATTTTGTGTGAATTTTTACATACAAATTTTTTTGAATGATCAATCTTAACTTCTTATGATTTATATTTCACAATCGTGTCTGACGTTTCACACTACTCTGTGATACAAGTAGTTACGGAACATGAGCCTATGCAAAACTTTTGACTTTTACTGTACGTCATGTTTTTAAATTGCTCGTGAGAGAGAGCGAGACAGCACCAAAACACGGCACCTTGTAAAAGTCAAAAAAGTACAAGAATTTATGACACGCACAGAAACTCATGATCCGCCACTCAGACCGCCATGGTCAAACAATTGGTTGCGTTTTGAAGGTGTTTGGATTCGATTCCCGGTCGGTCCAGGATCTTTTCGTAATGGAAATTTCCTTGACTTCCCTGGGCATAGAGTATCATCATCACTTTTTAAGTCTATGGTATCATCGTACCTGCCACATGATATACGAATGCGAAAATGGCAACATTGGAAAAGAAAGCCCTCAGTTAATAACTGTGGAAGTGCTCATTAAACACTAAGCTGAGAAGCAGGCTTTGTCCCAGTGAGGACGTATTGCCAAGAAGAAGAAGACAGCTTCAATATTTCCCCTCTCAGTTTGATATCGGCAGCCGATAGCGTCGAAGTGAAGCATGTTTTGAGAGGCAGGCGGAGTAGCCCGTCATTCGGTTTGTCAGCATTGATGGCTTTGCAGCGTGCAAATTCAAAGTGATAAAACTCATTCTTGATAGTTTATATTGACTTGAAAAAGTATCACTGTACACGCCAACATATATAAAGTATGCTGATACTTTTTCAGCTGTGTTAGTGTAAAACCAACTGATTTTCTTTGATTCGAAATCGTGAGATGAATCAGCAACAATCATCAACGACGCGTACAAATTTCAATGACGGCCTACTTCGCCTTCCCGAATATTTTCTAATACAGTCAACTCTTCATAACTTCATATTGAAGGGATTATCGAGTTAGAAAGGTATCGACAATAGAAATATAAGTAGTATAACGCTAGTGGCACTGTTAAAACAGCCTTATTTTATTAATACTCACTAGTGCAATTTTTGATTGTGTGTTTACTGCCATGCTGTAGAGAGTTGTTTTGAGTTTTGATTTTGGTAAAAAATTGATTTAACACTTATAGACTTATATACTTATAGACCCGGTATTCAAGCTGTCATAGCGTGGCAAACTAGATGTTGGACACACGAACAGTCGCGACATTAGTATTCTAAGGCTAGTGTTTCTACTGTATCGAGTTATACAGAATATAGTATATACAGTAGAGTGATGCAAATTTTGAAATTATGGTTCCCCTATGCTTAAACGACTTATGTTATGATTAATAGCATCTTCCCAAAGTTTGAAATGAATCGGAAGAATATTGACTGTGCACAGGCCATTTGAAGTTTGTATGGAGATTACTATGGAAAACGCCATGCTTTTGTGTTCAGCCCTCTATCTCTTCGTCATAATGTTTTATGAAAAAGTGAACACACTCTTCTCATGTGCAATCCTTTCAGCTACAACTTTGCCGAAGACCACATTTTGATTGGACGTCAGGATAAATTGCTACTCGTAATCATAAACTGGGTATGCATTTTGCATGCTGAACAAACTGCCTGGCAGGCAACAGTGGTGCTCCTCGTGGGTAGAATAGATCAAAGTAATCCAGGCTATTATGTTCTACAGCAAAAAAGCAGTGTTGCTCTGAAAGTAAGTGAATGATCATCTCAGCATGGTTTAGACTTCGTTATCAATAATAACCAAGGTTCCGAATGCTCACTCACTCTCACGATAATGGATTTATCCCCCAAAGCAATTTTCAGCGATTAGCTGCCTTGCGATTTTATCCAAAACAAAGCGAAAATAGATAATTGCACTTATCCACAGCTGTGAGAAGTTTATTTTCTCTTTTTCCTATCCATGGAGAACTTTTCCTGTATCCATCGCCACGAGCAGCAGTTGCTTTTATGCACCAAATTACCCATTGCTTCCGTCAAGTTGGTGTGGTAGCATGGTTAGCGTGCACGCATCGCGGTTGTTTTAAGCTATGTTCTAGGTTTGAATCCCGTCGCCGGCACTAGTTTTTGTTTATCCACATAGTGATAATTCTCCGGAGCAGTTGGTGAGCGAAAATATGATGGAGGGAAAAGGAAATTATCCCCAGAGTGGAATGATTATCGGTTATCCTCCATCGTTACTCTAGGGAAAATTAGTGTGAGCGAAAAAAGATGTTCACGTGAGGAAGCGAAAAAGCATTCTCCTTACGTGCGAAAAATCGTAGATTTCGCATCATTGATACGAAAATTCAGAACCCTGATAATAACAAATTATCCTTACGTCCCATCAAAATGTGGTCTTCGGCAAAGTTGTAGCTGAGAAGATTTAACATGGGAAGAGTTTGTTCAGTTTTCCATAGATTATTATTTCGATCAGTTAGAGGACTGAGCACAAAAGCTTTACCTTTTCCATAGTAATTTCCATATAAACTTCAAATAGCGTGTGCACAACCAAATTTCTTCCAAATCGCTTCAAATTTTGGGAGAATGATTTTTATCATAATTGACACCGTTTAAACATAGGGGAGCAAAAATTTCAAAATTTGCATCAGTCTAATATACAGTTATATAGTAAAACCAGTGCAAATCCATGGAACCATCGAGGTAGCCAAGAAAACCAACTTTTATTATGGTTCTCTTACCATATCAAGATACGGAATATCAAGTAAAGAAGAGTTGACTGTAGTAATCTGTAGAAGATATCAACATACTTTTTAACATCATTTTTTTTCTTTGAACAATGAACTGGAATCATTGGATTTATTTACTGGGTTTCTAGAAAAGGTAGTTTAGTGTATTGTTGGTCGTGATAGTCAAGCGCGTACGCCGACCCTGAGGCAGTTGCAGTGGGCAGGGAGCGCCCCATTAGTACACGCAGCGAACTGGACTATCGAAATTCATACATTTTGCCTTATGAAAGATGGAACGCTTATCGCAATACGAACGCTTTATGCATCGTTTTAGCATCACTCCACACCAAGGCGTCGATAGGCGCGGGGTGTACGCACGAGCCTATTGATCGCAAGGTTCTTGGTTCGATTCCAGGTTGCCGCGAAAACTATTTTTGTTTTCAAATTTCGGTTTCATAAGGCAAATTTATGAATTTCAACCCGATTCCTTGTGGCGAATTTTCATAAGGGGTTCCTATGTTTATCGATAGTCCATTTACCTGAGTGTAACAGTTGTCAACCTACCGATCAACCCAAGGACCAATCCAACCTACTGACCAATCTCCTATGTTATTAAAAAGACAATTTACACCGTCTTCAGCCAAAGGTTGCACAGACTGAACAATCACGAACGGCAACGGACAACACGAAACACCCAGTAGCCCAGTGATGAATTCTCCGTATGACGAAAAGTTTTCACCGACTGGAGCGGGAATCGAACCCACGCTTCGTGGCACACAATCGACTGACGCCGCTAACCGCACGGCCACGAAGCTCACTGTTAGATCCATATATTTTTCGTTTGTGAAACTTTGAAAATGAATGACTGAACTTATTTGTAAAAACGAGAAACAAAAAGTGTCCGAGTATACTGGAATATCTCATAAACTATAATTTCGTATATTTTCCAGGTGTCGATTATATGCATCCAGATTTGAAATTCAATTATGTAAGTTAAAATTTATTGTTATATAATGATGCCTTATTCACATATGGTGTTCAATTCTAGAATGCAGAAGCAAGCTACGATTTTAGCAGCAATGATCCATACCCGTATCCGAGATATACGGATGATTGGTTCAACAGGTAATCCAAAAATACATTTGTAACATAGAACAGCATTAGAAACTATTATGTTTGTTTGTAGCCATGGTACTCGATGTGCTGGAGAGGTTGCCGCAGCACGAGATAACGGAATTTGTGGAGTAGGCGTTGCGTATGATTCCAAGATCGCCGGAATACGCATGTTAGATCAACCCTATATGACTGATCTTATTGAGGCGAACTCCATGGGTCACGAGCCACATAAAATACACATCTACAGTGCATCGTGGGGACCAACAGATGACGGTAAAACTGTGGACGGGCCAAGAAATGCTACTATGAGGGCTATTGTACAGGGTGTAAATGAAGGCCGCAACGGACTGGGGAATATCTATGTGTGGGCTTCGGGTGATGGTGGTGAAGAGGATGACTGTAACTGTGATGGATATGCAGCATCAATGTGGACGATATCAATAAACAGTGCTATCAATGATGGGCAAAACGCTCATTATGATGAAAGTTGCAGCTCCACGCTAGCCAGTACGTTTAGCAATGGAGCGAAGGATCCTAATACAGGCGTGGTATGTATATGTATATGGTTTTAATCTCATTAAGGTAAAATCTTTATGCAATTAGATGGAAAAATGATTGTGCGATATTTGCCAGAAAACCATTCGCCAGAAAACTATTCGCCAGAATGACATCTGCCAGAAAACCATTCGCCAGAATGTACCATTTACCAGAAAACTATTTGCCCGAATGTACCATTCGCCAGAAAGTACCATTCCCCAGAATTATTTTTCTTGTCGATTTTGATCATGAAATATCTTGGAATCCAAGAATTACCGTCACAATATTCGACTTGTGCCACTTTTCACATGTTCAAAAGCACTAAATTGAACAAATAGTATGGTAACTATCTCGTTCTTTTCATTTTTTCTCAAGGAAATAGGTTCCTCGAAAATGTTTTGGCACTCATAATTATCAGAACTTATTGATTATTTCAGGCTGATGAACGGTTCATATGAAATGCACCCTTCTTTTTTGATCAGCGGTTCTTTAAAGTTTCTCCGAACTCAGCATTTTTTCTTGTTTTCTTTATCGTTCTTTCTAGTTCACCACTCTGTCTCTGAAGATTGTTTCTTTTCCATTTTGAACTGCATCTATTTTGGGGCCGTCCATGAACCACGTGGTCGTTCAAGAGGGAGTAGAAGTGGGTGGTTCTATCATAATACCACGATCCATAAAAATTTTGGGTTCTTTCGGGAGAATGGATTGCAGGAAAAATTGTAATTCGGGTATCTGGCGTTCAGGGAAATGATATTCGTGGGAACAACATTCGGGTAAAAATAGACCAAAAGGTTTTTATTAATAAGGGTCACCTAAATATCAGTACATGAAAAAATATTCAAAAAGAGTATTTGCTTACCGCTACTTGACATGGTTTTTGGCAAATAAGAATTCTTCATTCCCCATATATAGAATGTTCTTCTTGATTTTACAACTGTTTATTTGTCTAAAAGCTCCTGAAAGTTGTTATAGTAAATGTAACTTTGGTTTGCGAATGGAGGCCTTCATTACTTCATCGAACCGACGGCACAAATAAATGCAACGTATATCGAAATCTTGTAAATATCCAATAAACTAGCTCTGGAGAAGCAACAAAACTTTTAAGAACAGCTTATGATGAAAAGAAGGGAGCACCACTTGTGAAATATTCCAAACCATAATCCCTTAAAACATAATAATAAAAAAAAAACATTTAATTAAAACTGAAAAAACAGAGAGATGGAATTTAATAATTATAAAATAGCATAATCTCATGCTATAACATCTGTAGAATGATAGTTGCAACGTATATTGAAAAGAAGCAACAAAACTTTGAAGAACAGCTTATACCGAAAAGAAGGGCGAACCGCTTGTGAAGCCTTTCAAACCATAATACCATTTTACAGGGACAACATATATTTAAAAAAAAAAACTTACTTTACTATCCGTCATGCTAAATATCCATTCTTTACATCAGTAAGCAGTATCTTTTATACATAGTGAAGCAGCTTTTAATAAATGCAATCGTTATTCTACTGTATATTTTTTTTCTTTCTAGTTCCACGGTCCCCCAGTATTAAGTGTTACTTTTTCAATTCATATTCATAAAACTTCAAATATTGCTGTTGATCGTTGAATGCTCGAGAAATCGATGTTTTTTATGATATGTACCTAGTCCAACAATTAGAATATGGATATTCGAAGCTGGCTCACTAAGTCAACGGTAGGCTATGTCCAAGAGACCCTGTACTTTTTTGAGTATATTAACCAAAATAATCTCACACTTTTTTTTTAATGCTCTACAATTGCAAACTTGATTCACCTGAAAAAAAAAATAAAAAAAAATTCTAGGGGATGGTCAATTCTGGGGAATGGTACATTCTGGCGAATGGTTTTCTGGCGAATGGTACTTTCTGGCAAATGGTTTTCTGGCATATGGTACTTTCTGGCGAATGTCATTCTGGCGAATAGTTTTCTGGCGAATGGTTTTCTGGCAAATATCGCACAATCGGAAAAATGCATGACTCATGCTATCAAAATAATTAATTCCCACCTTATTTCGATAAACTACTTTGTATTGCGATATTACAGGTTGTTTTGTATCTTAGATTACTTAAAACAACTTTTGTAATTAATCATGGACCAATCGAATTTTGTATATTTGTAGCAGGGAAACGCCCATTTGAGTAGCTCTTCTTATTTTCGTACCAACAAAATATTATATTTGTTTCCAATCGAAACAATGATAACTTAAATCTACCAAATAACTATCAGAAACAGATGATTTTTTTACGACACGAAAAATGAATGAATTTTTTGAAACAGTGATGAGCTAATCGTTTATTTCACAAGCCAGTAGATTGATGTAGAATCATTATGAACGAATAAAGATGCCTTATTTTAATCATTTGATATCTACATTAATGTATAACACTTGAAATAACTCCAAAATGGATACTTCTAGTATTCATAATCATCAGTAAGGTTAAGAAGAATTTTTAGATTTTTATTTTAACATCGAAACGTATTTATTTCAACAGAAAAACAAAAATTGGGTTTGGTGCGATAATTTATGTTGTATTTTTGCATTTCTCAGGAAAAAAAAAACAAAATATTTCCCCAATGAAACTATTATTTTGGTAGCCTGAACACTGCAACCTCCACCAAAAACGTTTTTTGCTAAAATCGACACTTTCATAACTAGAATTTTCTAAACAATTTGCAAGCAAAACTCATAGGCCATTTTCAGATGTTATTCTTGAGTGAATATGATCAATTTATCTATGGAAAACAAGTGTACTGCAAATCGAAGATTGTAGGGCACGATTTCTAATAATTTTATCTCATTCTTTTTGGAATCCGTCAACTGCAGAATTTCAAACAATGTTTCCACCCCCTACGGGGAACAAGGAGGTTTCCATTGGACACTGTCCAATTAGTTCTTAATCCTACTAGTTATGAAAAGAAGATATGCATTGTTTGCTTTTACGAATCAATACTTAACAACACAAAAACAAAAAAAAAAATACTGAAAACTGATTAATATGGAAAAGCACCAATGTTCGACCAACAAGAAATCTGTACCAATTATACACTTTCCATACAAAGTAGGCCAGAATCGTATGAATGGGTCGAAAATTAGTGCTAGGTCGAAAATTTGTGCTCTTCCCGGATGACGAATTAATATTTATAATGAGAAAAAATATAATCAGAATGCACAGTGTGTATTGAATTGACAAATTTAGGCATGGATGTGCGATAAAATAAGGACTTTGGTGGGACTCGAAAACATCATTTCGTTTACGCTAGAGCGGCGCATTGACCAACTAATCAAAAAACAGTTTACAATTCCATGGACTAGTCAGTCAAACTAAATGCGTACTCCAACCACAAACCATTTTTTTTTGCTGTTTTACATCTTTTTCTGGCATAATGTCAATCTTTCAGCACGCTCGCTTTTGGTCTCTGTGAATGACTAATTAGTATCCCTATGATTCCTAATGGGTTTGGTATGAATATATTCTTTTTAAAATATGCGTTTTTGTTACATGTTTCTAGGCAACCACAGATTTATATGGAAAATGTACAACCACGCACTCTGGTACAAGTGCGGCAGCTCCAGAAGCGGCCGGAGTTTTTGCGCTTGCCTTAGAAGCAAAGTGAGATTCATTCGATCAGTCATGTCCATTTGGAGACTTATTAGATTTGGTTTTGATTATTTCTAGTCCTTCCCTAACATGGCGTGATATTCAGCATCTTACGGTACTCACATCGAAGCGTAATTCTTTATTCGATGCTAAAAATCGCTTCCATTGGACAATGAATGGAGTTGGTTTGGAATTCAATCATCTGTTTGGGTTTGGCGTACTAGATGCAGGTGCAATAGTCTCTCTGGCTAAGAAATGGCGCACTGTGCCACCTCGGTATCACTGTGAAGCAGGTGCTATCATGGATCCTCAGTACGTTCAATGTATGTTAATATAATGCCGCAAATAATAAAAAAGGATTGATTTATTGCAGCCCCATTTCATCCACTGGTGCGGTGATGTTACGTATTAAAACAGATGCCTGCCGAGGAACTGATACTGAAGTTCGCTATTTAGAGCATGTGCAGGCAGTTATCACGGCAAATGCTACTAGGAGGGGAGATTTGGAGTTATTTGTTACGTCTCCCATGGGAACAAGGTATTGATTAATAAATACATGATTGATAATAGATTACACATTTATCGTTTTGTATTTTATTTAGGTCCATGATACTTAGCAAACGAGCAAATGATGACGATCATAGGGATGGATTTACAAAGTGGCCCTTCATGACGACTCATACGTGGGGCGAATATCCTCAAGGAACATGGTTATTAGAGGTAAGCGAGGCAAAATGCGATATAATCTGTTATAAGTGTGTCTAGCAAAAACCAGTATTTCAAAAGTCATAGTATGTACTCAACTTTAGAATGAAGGAAATACTTGTTCTACACCTCGTCTGTCCATCTAGCTCGCTGTGACAACGTGTGCAGTCTAGTCCGTAGTCGAACAATAAGGCATATGCATCGCCTGATTCGCTACTCACCACATAAGTAACGTTCTTGCGATAGTGTTTTTAGACTAGTTCAGTGCTGGGAGGGAGGCACCGATATTACACACGAAATATGACACAAAGTTATTTAGAATTGCAAGAAAACTCCAGCTTGCCAACGGCACTCAAGGCAGACTTGATGAAAATCGCTAGTTTTCTTTTGTTGTGTTCCTTTGATCGTTCTGGACAAACATGGAAAAAGAGCCAAAGTTTTCTGTGCAATTAATTTTCGTTTTTATTAGAAAAAGTAAAATAATGCGTATTTGAACACTTTATATTCAATCTGGATAAAAGGTGCTATTGTGACATTACTTTTGAATAAGCATGAATAGCTTTTCAATCGTTTTTTTTGTCACATTTGATAAAATTCAAAAATACGATTTAATCAATTACGCGCTTTTATCATGTTTGACCATTGTTTTAGATCTGGGCTCACAGTGACAGTTCGTGACAGCAGAATCTCGGCTCACCTTTACGTACCGTAAAACGGGGTATCTTTGATAATGCGGGTAACTTTGATAGCGCGTAACCCACCAAATACTAAACAAAATATCATAATTTCTGTTAATCAGTTAAGCAAAACTAATGCAAAATTAAAGAATATTAGTATGACACTTCATGTAAGAGCGGTTTTCATTTGAATCAAGAACGTTTGAGGCTTTTTATACGAATATTAAAAATTGACACAATTTCAGCATTTTCGAAACGCTTACAAACAATCTGTTCTACCATCACTATTTGATGTAGTTTTGAATAGTTGGCCACCTATATTTGACAGTCTAGTTATCATAGAACTTGAATACGGTCTAAAATCTCTTAGCGAAAAGCATTTTCACAAACTGGGACCATTCTTGTAATCTAAGTCAGAAATTTCCATATAACTTTAAACGCCTAGAGGTATGCAATACCCTACAAATGTTCGTTATTCGTTCAATTTTGTTCGATTCATACTCCATTATCAAAGTTACCCCAAAACAGAAAACCAATTTTCGATTATATGAAAAATTATATCTACATTCGAAATAAATCTTTTGGCAATCTATCAACTGCAATCGATAGCCAGGATGCCAGTACTTGTTTTAAAAATATAAATTATAATTCTTTGAAACAGCATGCATAAATATTCAAGTTTTCTTAGAAAATAACTATCAAAGTTACCCCGTTTTACGGTACATAAATTTCGTATTGGTTTCTCCCTCCCAGGTCCAGTGATGCATTTTTAACTAAACGCGAGCCAAAAGTGAACTGAACGCGTTCTAATTTTGCACTTGAACGCAGCAAACATTGAACTCTCGTGCAAGATTCGAACGCTGCTCACGAACGGCCCGTTAACTTTGAAATGCACAATGAAGCACAAAACTTGAAGAAACTACTTCAAACTAGATTAAATTCATAACACGCACATATACCTTAAATGTTCCCTGACATCTTTTGTAAATCGTTCTGCATTAAAATGTGTTTTAAATCTGCCATGAAATCAGTTTTTCTTCCGCGTTCATTTTTCAGCTCTTCCGGGTTCAAATTTTTGAACTGATCAATGTTCAAGCCTACTTGATCCCTCGTTCAACAGTTTGAACTGGAACGCAAACTGAACGCGTTCAAATGCAACACTGGACTAGTCTATGCAGTAAAAATTGCTAAAAGGTAACGTGGAAAATATTCGCATAGCGAGATGCGTCTAACAAATTATTTCTTAAAATTGGGAACTATTTTCGAAAAAATATTTGGTAGCAGTTGTGCAAAATGATGATGGCTATAACGGTAACTAAATATTTCTTTAATTAAAGCTTCCATTCACAAGAAATTTGCCTTTCCCTATCCTACAATATAAAATAAGGAAACTTCTGCTCTCTGCTGATCAACTGTGGACAAGAGCAAAGGAGGTAATCCATTCGCGATGACGGAGGCAATTACCACAGTTGACCCTATGCGTGAAGCTCCGATTTCTTTACATGGCAAAGCATAGGAAGTCAATTTTCAAATGCTTTTAAAAAAAATCAAAACTAAATTTAATTAAATTCTGTTAAGTGTACGGGGTTAGATATATAATAAGCTATAGAATCCGCAGAATTTTGAAGAAAAAATATAAAAATCTAAATAATGTCTATCAACATGTACTGAAAAGAATTTAAATAGCTATTGTAATTAATTTTATATAAGCATTTGAAATTTCACTTCCTATACCTTGCCGGGTTAAATTTTCGACGCTTCACGCATAGAGTAAACTTTTTCCAGATGGCAGCACCGTACCTTCGTTAGAGCGAATTGACTGTGATATAAAAGTTGAGGAAACTTTTCTAATCTTTTTTTGTGGTACGATTAGTTGTGCGCCTTTTTTTGCTTTTTAGAAGGGGAAAATATGCAAACAGACCCCGTGAGAAGGTAACTCAGGGAGTGTGGGAATGCCGCACCACCGAAGACACACTAAAACCATCCCATGCACTGTACATGAGCAATTCTCGTTGAATTTTGCTCAAGTGGTGTACAGAGTGTACCGACATTACCTTTGGCCTCAGATCCACTTACGGTATTTCTTCGGGAAAGGGGCCAGTGCATATAGCATATGTAACAGAAGTAGCCTAGGCAAACTGCTTCTCTTAGCCGACTTAAGGTGACACGGGAGACCGTGTTATTTTCCCTATCTTTTGTCTCACTCTAACAATTACCATCAAAACTTTGCAGAAGCAAATCTCGAGTTTTAGTGAACTGATTAAGCTGAAAATTTATTGGGTTGTGCACTACATATATAGAATTATAGTGATACATTTTTCGCATCGATATATTGAGTAGTACTTGAGATTTGCTTCTTCAAAGGGATAATGTGATTATAATACCGTCCCGTGCGGCCTTAAACAATGTTCCAAGGAATCAGCCTCGGCAGGGTTAATCCAACTCTTGGTTGGCGCGCCATAGGCGCTGCAATGGATTACCTGCTTTGCTCATGTCCACAGTTGATCAGCAGAAGTTTTCTCATTTAATTTAGTATGGGGAAAGACATCTAACTGCAAATTTCTTGTAAATTAAAGCTTTAATCGAAAAAATATTTGGTTGGCGTGAGAGCCATCATAACTGCGTAGAACCGGTACCAAATATTTTTTGAAAATAGTTCGTGCATTAGACACTAGCGCAAGTGCGTTAACATAATGTGAGTAACAGCCGCAGTTACTGCATTTCAAAACTCGGAATCCGCACACATTCTCTCTATTATATTGTCGGGGGACGTACCCCCTCCGCATGTAGCGAGCATGCGATCTCTCACAACAATGAAAAGGGGACAATCGAGCACGACATGCTCTGCTGTTTCCTCCACACCAGTACAATGGATTACCTGTTTTGCTCTTGCAGTTGATCAGCAGGAGTTTTCTTATTTTATTTTGTATGGGGAAAGGCATCTAACTTCAAATATCTTGTGAATGAAAGCTTTAATCGAAAAAATATTTGGTAGGCGTGATAGCCATCATCATCACGCACAACAGGTACCAAATATTTTTTCGAAAATAGTTCCCAATTTTGAGAAATAATTTGTTAGATGCATTTCGCCATACAAATATTTTTTAGGTTACCTTTTAGCGATTTTTCGTACATAGACACTAGCGATGTGCGTTACGGTGTGGTTTGGTTTTGCACTGACTTAGCTGAAAAAGTATCTGTAGGACTCCCTTCCATCTAACGAATCCGATCCGTTAGTTGGAACGACTGACAGCTGGTGAAAATGCTCCACACTAACGCATCTGGCGAGCAAATCGTCACGAAACGCGCATATACAAACGCATTTGTTCTATATATGGAGACTGCAATGCGATGGTACCCAGACGTCAGAGTCAGTTAGACATTTTCTGTTGACATTTGAGTGCTTTTTAGTTGGAATATTTTCCAACCAGCGAACATCCAACCATCGAGTCATTCCATTCAGCAGATCCCCAACGAGCGAATCCCCACTGTAATCGCGCGGACTGAGTTTAATCAAATTGAAATTGCAAGCTGAAATGTCAACATGGTTGCCAAAAGAAATGACGGGCTACTTAGCCTTAAGGAAAAACTCCTCCATTGCAGTAGCAAAGCGATTGATTCTAAAGTTTTTTTTTATGTCAAGGTGTTGCTTATTTAGTTGGTTATGCTCTGCATGCAACTTTCTCTTTCCAGGTTGCTTCAAAAAAGTGTATTATGTATCCGGTAGAAATCGAGACCAACATTTTTTTATACTTATTGTTTTCTTGGGTCCCGTGCGTCGCAGCTAATATGTTAATAGTGCGCTGTGTTCATAAAAATCGTAAAACTGCAGCGCCACACTAAAAAACTGTTTTCAAAATGCGGCGAGTTGATGCGCGTCGCGAGTCTCACTGGCGCCTACCAAATATTTTTTTGATTAAAGCTTCCACTCACAAGAAATTTTAATTTAGATGCCTTTCCCCATACAAAACTAAATGAGAAAACTCCTGCTTATCAACTGTGGACAAGAGCAAAGCAGGCAATCCATTGAGAAGCGTCATTCTTCGGTGATTGGCACACTCCAGTCGATGCCTTTTTTTTTAAAAGACAAATGAGCCCGTCCAAATCACGGTTGTGTCATTAAATTTGTATCAATAATGAATGTATTTCTTTCAGGCAACTTTCAATTCAAAGGAACCACGATCAGGATGGATAAAGGAATTTTCTTTGGTGTTGCATGGAACAAAGGACCCTCCGTACAGGATGTTGTCTCCGGCTTCTCCACATTCGAAATTGGCTATCGTCAAAAAAGCTCATGAAGACCAAGACAAAATGTAAAACGCCATATGGCTTGCAAACGGTTCAAACTCATAATGTTAACGTAGAACGGGTGACATCTACTAATGGAATGGGCATGGCAAGTTGAATATCTATAATTAACAACAAAAATGAAAAAGCAAATCGATCATTCATGATCCAAAATGTTAGCTAAAACTTTTACTATCTCTGGACTAGTGCCCACTTGAGGATGATAGATCCATATATGGTTTTAGAGTCTAATAATTTTTATTTCAATCTCTTGTTAAATATATTTTTATTGAGATTTTTATAACTTTGCGTAAAAACCGAATACAAAGGTTATTATAAACACGGAATATTTAGATTTTTTTTTGCAATATTTTCGGAAAACCCGAATAATTATGAGAAATAATATTGTTTTATCCTTAAAAATGTTTTGTATTATTTTGAACAAACAATTGTCATCTGTAGTGCTTATTAATATGTTATAATGACGTAGTTACTAGCTGGGATTATATGCAACGTTAGTTGGAACATCGACGTTATCTTTCAGAAATTATTTTGAAGGCAAATATTGTGAAACAACTGTTTTTTATACGGTATTTAACAAGAAATAAGATGTTTTTCATGAATTCGCATGCTAATGGATTGAAGCTAATATTACTTATCTCGAACTAAAGATTTTTTACAATTCCCAGGTTCTGAAATAGCTTCAATATATTAACATTTAATCGAAATTGGTCTTTATTGCTTGGAAATTGGACGACAATGAAATATTTAAACAAACCTCCATACAAAATCCAGTGTTCGAAACATGACTTTGTTCGGAATTTGAGACTAATTCTAGAGGAACCATATATGGAGGTGCATCATATTAGTCATAATTTTCGGATAGCTGATCTGATAGCTCTCATTAGAATAGCTATCTGTGTGAAAGCTAAGATCAAAAGTCGTTCGCACTTCAACCTTCAAAATTTAGTCAGTGTAAGCGACTCCAATTTGGACTCGTATACTGATGTAAAAGTCGCACCAAAAGCTGTACTGATTGGTCTTTGGGAATGCGGGTTCTTGTAGGTGTTGAATCTTTTATATACGTGTATACGAATACTTTGCAGAATGAGCATGAAACATTCGTTTTCAAGATAATTTTGACGCAAAGCATTTCAATTATGCAGCCATATTGTTTTTTTTTTTCAAACAGCAATGGATGCAAACATCTATTTACGATCTATAGGGTAGGTGTACCAGTTATGGCCATAGTGGTTCCCTATTTCGCCATATCTGATATCTTGAATGCCTTCATATTTTGAAAAATCTTTTGTGTTTTAGCAGTAAAATAAAGGATAAATCTTGATGTTAAAACATTCAAAAAGATTAAAAATGTAAAAGTTATCCAAATTTTGCATATGGCCAAATAGGGAACCACTATGGCCATAACTGGTACACTTTCCCTAGGTGTTTTTACTACCTTTCAGGGTTTTCAGTTGGCCCAAATTGTATGAATGGGTAATGGGCTCTTAGTCATAATTTTGTGATTTTACACTATACAATGTAAATACTTAAAAACAGCTTCAATCTACCAATGTACCAAGTTGAAATTCTCGATGGCTGGGTAGGTATCATGTATGAGAAGCTCCACTCCTGAGACATGTTCCCCTCTATTCAGGAGATTTCAGCCTAACTCATCATCACTTGAGGAAGAAAGGATGTAAGGGCATGAGACTGATGAAGCTAGAAATCCATTGATGGAAAAAAGCATAAGCGTGAAGACAGTAAATATTAATATGCTTATTTATATTTATGTATGAGTCGAGGCGAGTCGTTTTTACCTCGAGTGATGTGAAACTATTAATGTTATTCAAAAGGGTGCGAGATGACAAATGTCACCTCATTCGACTCGTCTCACCTCACCCGACTCGCTGAATAATCACGTTAAATATGCTCGTTATTTTTTTTACATTTTTACAAAGTTCTCAGTAGAAAATTTAACCCGGCGCAAAAGTAAAAGTGATTAATGGAAGATGAATTTTGTCATCTTTTTAAATCAAAATCTGATGCATATTCCCAAAATTTAAGCATTAGCAGCTATCAATACAACAATTATGTAGACGTATTAACAAAAGGAGTAACCACACTTACATTTTTGCCATTGAAAATAAATTCAACACTTCAAAATTGAGAACAGTTATTCATCAATTTATATATTTTACGCTTTATATTACAAGGAATATTTTTAAGGATGAATCAATGAGTTCGCTATTTCATATCGACAACTGAATAATTGTCTTCAATCTAAGCTGAAGTTTATTGCTTATTTTGAAATATATACAATTGAGTTAAGTGAACAGAATTTGATTCAAAGTAAATTCAACTTTACTATTGAAAATCATGTTGTATTTTTTAGTGTTTCCCTCAAGATAAATACAAATCCTTTGTCATACATATGAATGCAAGTTAAAAATTAACTATTATATTCTGGAAATTTTTCTGAAAATAAAAATGTATATAAAAATCAAAATATCAAGAATATAATAGCTGACTCTAAGTTCTACATTTCACTCCCACAAATAAATTACGTTAAATAATAAACTGCTGGCTACATAAAACCATACATTACGTAAAACTTATTCAGGTTCTGTCCAATAGATTATCGATTATTCGTCAAACAATGTATTCGCCTTATATAAACATTATTTTGACTAGTTTGTTATCAAATGCTATCAAATCGCTCAAATATGATTCCAAAGATATAAATTTTTGAACAATGAAAGAGGTAGAAATATAAAAATGACATATAATACCCATGTGTAGTAAAACGGGCTTATATACAACATACCTTACGATACCTTTCTACACCATTTGTGTTTTTGGGGGGCCAAACATTTGTTAGACATTTCATACTTTATTTGATTTTCATTAATAGATGACATATGCAGCTAGAAAAAAGAGATTATATTAAATACATGAAACGCACTGTTTTTATCTAAACAAGTTATTTTGTTCAGGAAGTAAGAACAATTGATGTAAATTTTATTATAACAGACATGAAAAAGTAAAACAAATTATGACGAATAAATTATATTGATATGAAACATTACGATTCTTCTTCATGACGATGACATCTCGAAGCGTACATTCATAAGTTTAGTAAAGAAACAATACATCGAACCACCTACCTTAAACACCTCACCCAAACAAAACGTAATACAAACTCAGAAATAAAAATAGTCACAAAGTTACAAGAAAATGCATTGATGACTATTTTCTACTGCCCTTCTTCCAGACCATTACCCTTCCCACCATCCAACTCCTTGACATCTATGAGGGCGTCGGTGAGTCGCTGGCCTCTCTTCAAGTAGGTGTCATATCATCATTTTCCTTTCCTACCCTCGTAACGGAGAAGATGGGCGTGGCCGGCAATGGAAATTATCATGTCTTTGCATCTCTGACTTCCGATTGGATAACTATTTGATCCAAAATAGTTTTCCATGAGCAACTGGAATAAGTGTTGTAAAGTTTATAACATGACAGTTTTCAGTATGCAATCTACGAAATACTCCGTTACCACGCAACGCAACGCAACGCAACGCAACGCACCACCAGTTGTATTGAGACTGTTCTTTGGGCCGCGGTCGCAGCGAAACACTTCGTATTCAGATCCGATAGCCTGACTTGAAATGGTACAGGAATCAAGCCAGGCTTCTGTCAGTACGATTACAACGTAGCACTCAACAGAAGTGACCAAAAAATATTTATCCACATCGGAATTATTATTTTTTACTTATCTCGTTTATTTGGCAGGCTCGGGCGCCGTAGGGCATAACAGAGCCGAAATCTTTTCTTTTTTTACATCATTTACATTCTAAAATTTGTATTTATTTTAAAAAAATCATCGGAATTCATATCACCGGCATTTTGATAATTAAATCGACACGCGATCATAGTGAGGCTGGTTTTCAGCCGATACGATCGCCGGTTTGTTGGGGGGACTGAAATTTGATGGATCGGAAACCATGAGCCCGTTAGATCATTTACTGGTGCTCGTCTGTAGTTATAGATTGGAAGATTTCCTCACTGCTTCCGACCGTCGTCATCGTTACTAGGAAACAGTTAAAGTAGTAGGTCCAGTGAAATCAGTAAACGAGGTCAGAAGGGTTTCCCATAGTTCCCATGCATAGTTTTCCAATGCTTCTCGAATTTGCATGCTTGAAGACTCCATAGCAAGGATGGAAATCTAGTGATTATGACAACATCAATGATGCATCGCGGTTGTTCTTTATCATGCGATCATAGCAACAACGATTTTTTTAAATTTCTTTTCTTATATCTAGGTGTTCTGTGTTATTAGACAACACTATCATCCTAATTTGGTAAAACAAATTTAAGATTTTATTAACATTTTGTTAACAACATATTGCATTTCATTTGCCTTAGCAGATTTTTACAGGTGAGTTTTCACCTGCTTATAAGAGAAAAAAAAACACGTTTTCAATTTACTTAACCTAACTTAACCTAAATATATAACGCATTAATCGTGGCAATAGAAGATTGTAACGATTTTTGCCTGAAACTATTAATTATTTTATTTGACATTTGTTGCAATGTTTCAATATTGGATATTCTATGTAACTCATTGGTACTGTACCAGGGAGGAAGCTTCAGAATCATTTTCAAAATTTTATTTTGAATTCTCGGCAGAGCTTTCTTCTTGGTATTACAACAGCTATTCCATATTGGTACAGCATACAACATGGCTGGCCTGAAAATTCGTTTGAATATCAAAAGCTTGTTCTTAACGATCAACGCTCCGTCATCGTAATCATCGTCATCATCGAAACTTGAAAAGCAGTTTTTCTGTTCAAAACTAAAACTTATTCGATAAAAATGTGTTCACTGTGTTTCGATTGGAGAGCAGAATACAGTGAACACATTTTCCTGTGAATTTGCTTGATTTTGAACGAAAAAACTGCTTTTGAAAATTCCAAAATCAATGACGGATCCTGCCCTTTTAAGACAAAGTTTTGATTTTGTATTAATAAAAGGATAGAGACATGTTACATACAATGGGACCCAGATAGCCGTAGCGGTAAACGCGCAGCTATTCAGCATGACCAAGCTGAGGGTCGTGGGTTCGAATCCCACCGGTCGAGGATCTTTTCGGGTTGGAAATTTTCTCGACTTCTCAGGGCATCTTCGTACCTGCCACACGATATACACATGCAAAAATGGTCATCGGCATAGTAAGCTCTCAGTTAATAACTGTGGAAGTGCTCATAAGAACACTAAGCTGAGAAGCAGGCTCTGTCCCAGTGGGGACGTAAACGCCAGAAAGAAGAAGAAGACATTTTACATACTTGTTACATTTGGCTTGAATGCTCTCAATGTGATTTTTGAAAGTTAAATTCTTATCTAGCATGAGCCCTAGATACTTAACTTCATCTGACCAATTTATTGGAACCCCTCACATCGTGAGAACATGTCTACTTGAAGGTTTCAAATAAAGAGCTTTTGGTTTATGTTGGAATATTATTAGTTGAGTTTTGGAAGCATTAGGGGAAATCTTCCATTTTTGCAAGTATGAAGAAAAAATATCCAAACTTTTTTGCAATCGATTACAGATGACACGCAGACTTCGTCCTTTGGCGGAAAGGCCTGTGTCATCTGCAAACAAGGATTTTTGACATCCCTGAGGTAACTCAGGTAGGTCAGATGTGAAAATATTGTATAATATTGGTCCGAAAATGCTGCTTTGGGGAACACCAGCACTTACAGGAAGTCTTTCAGATCTGGAGTTCTGATAATTAACCTGAAGTTTACGATTTCTGTCAAATTGAATTATTCTAACAATGTATGTTGGAAAATTAAAGTTTTTTAATTTTACGATCAAACCTTCATGCCAAACACTGTCGAATGCTTTTTCTGTGTCTAGAAGAGCAAGATCAGTAGAATAGCCTTCAGATTTGTTGGAACGGATCAAATTTGTTACACGTAAAAGTTGATGAGTGATCGAATGTCCATGACGGCATCCGAACTGTTCATTGGCAAAAATTGAATTTTCGTTGATGTGGACCATCATTCTGTTCAAAATGACCTTTTCAAAAAGTTTACTGATGGAGAAAACCAAACTGATTGGACGATAGCTAGAAGCTTCTGCAGGATTTTTGTCTGGTTTTAAAATTGGTACAACCTTAGCATTTTTCCATTTGTCAGGAAAATATGCTAATCGAAAACATCTGTGAAATATTGCAACTAAGAATGATAAGCTACTTTCTGGAAGTTTCTTGATGAGGATGTAGAAAATTCCAATATCGTCAGGAGCTTTCATATTTTTTGAAGTTTTTAATAATAGTTCTCACTTCTTCCAAATCAGTCTCCCAGTAATTTTCGAAAACGTTCTCTTGATTGAGAATATTTTCGAAGTCCTGAGTAACTTGATTTTCAATTGGATTAGTAAGTCCTAAATTAAAATTGTTCGCGCTTTCAAACTTCATTGCAAGTTTTTGAGCTTTTTCGCAATTAGTTAGTAATAATTTGTTTTTTTCTTTCAATGCCGGTATTGGCTTCTGAGGTTTTTTCAAAATTTTAGATAATTTCCAAAAGGGCTTAGAGCCAGGGTCCAATTGAGAAATTTTATTTTCGATTTTTTTCTTTCTTAATTGTGCAAAACATTTCTTGCATTCTTTCTGCAAATCCTGCCATATAATTTTCATAGCAGGATCGCGAGTGCGTTGGAATTGCCTTCTCCTCACGTTTTCAGTTTAAGAATAACGTCTATAATCACGGATTCAAATTTTACTTCGCATTTTTTAATTGCAATGCTTCTGGCTTCAACAATTGAATTTGTTAAAGTTTCAAGAGCATTGTCAATATCAAGTTTTGTTTGTAAAGAAATGTCAACTTCGAGATTAGAGTCAATATATGTTTCATATATATTCCAGTCGGCTCAAAAATAATTGAAAGTGGAGCTGAAATCGCTTCATGGGATATTTAAAACGTATCAGGGACATGTTCAGAATCAAAATCAGCATGAGTAACTAATTAGCTACAAAGATGACTATAGTCGGTTAAGAACTACACAGAAAAAAATCCGTTCTCGTATCCGTGAACAGCAGGCGTGAACTCGTCAACAAGCAAAAATACACCGTGAACTAAATCATGTATACGAGAACGTTCATGGTAGTTCACGGTGTATTTTTGACAGTTCACGTTTTCCAGAACGCTTTTTTGAGCGTGTAGGACAGGACGTGACAGCTCAACTAAGACTGCCCCGTTGTTTTTCAGCCGATAACCTCGACGATGCAGAAGCCAGTGCTACCAGTATCCTTTTTAGGCGAATATTCTGAACAAATTTAAACATTAACACGGTGCCCCGACAGACCGTTATTATGTAAAAAAAATGTCCATCAAATCTGAGTACAGGGCTCGATTACTGAGGTCATTATGCACCTCTTGGCCGATTTTGAAAAAAATCCCTAGGCGGAATCTCGAGAAATCTTGGTTTGAAGTTTTTAACTTAAAATTTCAATATAATTTATATGAAAATTACACAATAGCACCGATAAAACCTAAAAATTGCTCAAAAAGACGGTCAAACTATTTTTAACTAGTATATAATTGTTAAAGATGTTATAATTATAAACATTTGCAACTGACTTAACTAACCAGAGTGGTTTGAGTATGTTTATTTGGCTTAAACCAGTAAGCTTAGTTCAATGGAATGAAATCTGAAAAAACAAAATTTCTATATACTGTTGATGCTCTGTTCGAAAAAAGTAAAACTTTCAATGGTTAATATTATTTATTTACAGCTTGTTTTTTTGACTTTCACACTAAGTGACCAGCCCACTGAAGTATGCGATAATAATTTTTACTTATAATATTTGCTTCTTTGAACTACTCTTGATGTATTCGTCAAGTTTTCCACCGAGTAATGTCTTTGAACTTTATGTTAAGGTGAAGATGAATCGAAACCACCCAAGTAGCACTGGTAACAAATGCAATATTTTAGAAAAATAAAACAAATTACATTGCCGTTGCATTTCAGATAATTTGTAGCATATCTTATTGATGATTTTCAATTTTGGTTACTAAACTATTACATTGTAACTTACGCTTTGTTTACATTACATAGGTGTTGCATTTTTACTTGCATGTAACTTAACCTAGAGCTGTCAAAATGAATAAGTTACATTGAAATTGAATCTGTGGTTGCAAAGAAACAAATAACATGCTAAGTTAGATACAGATTGCTAAGTCACATGTGTGTAACAGCATGAAGTTTGTTTACCATTTGTCATAGGGGAAGGGGTGAAAAAATGAACAGGATGGTAAATGAACACCGAACTTGTTACGCATGAACAACAAATTTCAATAATTTTTATTACGCACGGATGATTTAGAGTATAAATAAAAGTGTTTTTGTTAATACGGAGATAAATTGAAGTCAGAACCACGTTCAGAAATTAAAGCTGATGTAATTTTAGGCACGGAGATGTTGAGGTTTTTCAATGAGGTGAATATCGTAATGATATGATGTCGAAGCAGAAACCTTTAGAACTGTTTTTGAAGGGGTTATAATCATTCATAGATGTTTTTTAGGACTGCGATAAAAAAATCAAAAATGTTTGTTTTGCTCGTGTGTTTTACCACCAACATAAAATGAACATTTCCATAATATTTTAATGACGATGAAAGTATGCGAAAATTTAGCTGTCTTAGGGCCGATTTCTTCACCTTCGCTTAAGCCGTAAAC